>NC_090025.1:1018551-1318551 GCF_037176765.1 Anolis sagrei | reverse complement strand
AACCCAGAGGATGATTCTCCCCAAGGCTTCCTCCTCTTCATCCCGGAAAGAAGTGACAAGTGGAGTGCTATCCGCAGGGTTCCGTCCTGGGCCCGGTCCTGTTCAACATCTTTATTAATGACTTAGATGAAGGGCGAGAAGGCATGATCATCAAGTTTGCAGACGACACATTCTGCCTCCCCCGCACAACCTCAATGGTTCCCCCCAACCAGAACCCCCCCCCTCCCCCTGGGCAATAGAATTATTAAGACTGGCATCCTGGGGGTCTAATCAACTCTCCAATGAAGGGGAGCTACATTGCAATCTATTTTGGCTGGCAGTTAGAGGAGTTTCCAATGACAATGAAAAAAAGGAATCGTCAAGAGCGTTGGGAGGACTGAACAGGGGGAGCGTCCTTGGGCGAGAAAGGGTAGCAGATTGAACAGGGGCTGCAGACATGGATGGAGTCTCAAATTGGAACACTAGGAGTGGAGAAACCCTAACAGGAGAGCTGTCTATGGATTTACTGCTGGGACTCGATGGAAAAATGGGATAAGAATCTGGACCAGTAAAAAGAGGGCGGATTTGAGGATCCACTAACTCATTTCTAATGGTAATGCCCGACCTTCCAGCCAGGGCTGAAGTGCTAATAACTCTCCAAGCAGTGTGTTGTCTTCAGATGTAATGCGAAGACTTGTAGAGCGATCATATGATTGATAGTCTCTATGATGCTAAGTTATGCTCTTCACTCTGACTTCCTGCAGGCTCTTAGATAATAACATTTGAGCCAGGGATCTTTGGACTGCTCTCTTTGAGGTCCATCTGCCTCTGTTCATCATTGAATCAGCAATTTCAAGTGCCAAATTGTTCGTTTGTAAAAAGTGTTGAGAACAACAAGAGGCATCCAAGGAATGAACAACAGGAATTGGTGCCACATTTGTGGTTATCCTCTGTGCCTCCAGTGCCAACTCCCCCAACCCCACTCCCTCCCAATTCAGGCAATGGCACAAAAGCCCGCCCTCCCCGTCAGTGGTCTCAACTGTTGCTGCTGTGTTTGATTTATTGGGAAATTTCAAAGTGTGTGTTTTTAAAGCTGTGATCATGTGTTTGTAAAAGCTGCCTAGCATGTGTAGAGTTAACAGACCACAGAGGTTTGAATTTTTCCTAGAAGGATAAATTCTAGACCGACCACTTGCTCCCTCGATCCGTGTCCCTCTTGGTTGGTGAAATCCTGCTTGGAGGGATTACGCGACTGTGAGGAAGTCGTTATTAAACTGCTGCCACCAATTGTAAAGAAGACTGTATTAATGCCACCGAATGCCACCAAATGTGAAGGCGCACATGGTAAAACACCCACTGCCACCTAATCTATGAGGGAAGCTGGGCAACGATCAATATCAGCCTAGGAACTACTTTACAAAGGAACTGTTAATTACAGAAGGCTTTGTTTCAGTGATAGCGTAGCGTTTACTTTCCTGGCCTGACTTTATTATTCCAGGCTGTTCAGCTTATAAGGAACTGTATCAGGCAAGGCTTGAGGAAAAAGTAACAAGTTTATTTTAACAGGAGTATAACAATGTATAACTGTTCTTCAAAAGAGGTACAAATCTTGATGGATACATTGGAAAGGTTTCATGAGTAAACTCAGGCAAACACTTCATAAGGTTTCACAGCTGGCACAACAGGCTTAAACCCAGCCAAACCTTGATTCTTAATTCAGAATCAACAACCCCCTGTACCGGGTCCTTCTCTGCAACCACATTGGTCACCAATTGATTCCCTGAATCTCCAAGAGATTCAGTTTTTCCCTATAGCACACTGGCTACAGACACATTCCCTGAATCTCCACCAAAAGATTCAGTGTCCTCTCAGTAGCTCTCCGGCCACTGACTCATTCCATGAATCTCCACCAAAAGATTCAGTGTCCTCTCAGTAGCTCTCCGGCCACTGACTCATTCCATGAATCTCCACCAAAAGATTCAGTGTCCTCTCAGTAGCTCTCCGGCCACTGACTCATTCCATGAATCTCCACCAAAAGATTCAGTGTCCTCTCAGTAGCTCTCCGGCCACTGACTCATTCTCTGAATCTCCACCAAAAGATTCAGTGTCCTCTCAGTAGCTCTCCGGCCACTGACTCATTCCATGAATCTCCACCAAAAGATTCAGTGTCCTCTCAGTAGCTCTCCGGCCACTGACTCATTCCATGAATCTCCACCAAAAGATTCAGTGTCCTCTCAGTAGCTCTCCGGCCACTGACTCATTCCATGAATCTCCACCAAAAGATTCAGTGTCCTCTCAGTAGCTCTCCGGCCACTGACTCATTCTCTGAATCTCCACCAAAAGATTCAGTGTCCTCTCAGTAGCTCTCCGGCCACTGACTCATTCCATGAATCTCCACCAAAAGATTCAGTGTCCTCTCAGTAGCTCTCCGGCCACTGACTCATTCCATGAATCTCCACCAAAAGATTCAGTGTCCTCTCAGTAGCTCTCCGGCCACTGACTCATTCCATGAATCTCCACCAAAAGATTCAGTGTCCTCTCAGTAGCTCTCCGGCCACTGACTCATTCTCTGAATCTCCACCAAAAGATTCAGTGTCCTCTCAGTAGCTCTCCGGCCACTGACTCATTCCATGAATCTCCACCAAAAGATTCAGTGTCCTCTCAGTAGCTCTCCGGCCACTGACTCATTCCATGAATCTCCACCAAAAGATTCAGTGTCCTCTCAGCAGCTCTCCGGCCACTGACTGACTTTTTAAAACACAGCTGCCTCTGAAGAGGCGGTTGGCTCCGCCCCTGTTGCTATGGCAACTTAGCTAACATCAAGCCACTCTCTCCAACAAAACATAATCTCCCATACTTACCATCCCTAAACCATTGTCCAAACTACACATAACCAAAGGAATAAAACTTACACATCGTCACAGCGACCCTCTGTTGAAGATTATAAACAGCTCCCTTGAGCAAGGAGTTTTTCCAGAGGGTTTAAAAGAGGCGATGGTCTCTCCCCTGCTGAAGAAACCAGATTTAGATCCCTCGGTTCCCTCCAGTTACCGCCCAGTTTTGAATCTCTCGTTCCTGGGCAAGGTGATGGAGAGGGCAGCAGCGGAGCCGTTGCAGCAATTCCTAGACGACACAGCCGGACGAGATCCCTTCCAGTCCGGCTTCCGTGCGGGGCACGGGACAGAGACTGTGCTGGTCTCCATCACGGATCACCTTCGATGCCAGCTTGACCAGGGTGGGTCAGCGCTGCTTGTGTTATTGGATCTCACAGCAGCATTTCACACAGTCGACCACAACCTTTTGACCCACCGCCTCGCTGTTGCGGAGTCAGGGGGACTCTCCAAATACAAGTCAACAAGCCTTCTCTTTGACTGTCAAAGCCAAAGTACCCTGAAGCACTTGCCCTCTATTATTCCCTCCCAGTCTAATTCTAACTGACTCAGAAACTCTCTTCTCCTTGCCTGAAAATCCTAATCCTATCTCTTTTAGATCAAATCCCTCTTCTCCCTTTTAGATCAAAACCATCTCTCTCTAAGATCAAATCATTCTTCTCCCCCTCTGACAGGAAGTACAGCCTTTTTACACACTCCTTCAACTCCTCCCCTAAGGGTCTGAGCCAATCAGGAGTTAGCTGGCTCCCCCCCTTGCCTCTCTGCCTTTACCAACATGGAGGCCGACTCACTGACTCCCAGGCTGCGGCCTAGCAAGCAAACCGGCACACTGGCACAATTCAAGGTGCTGGTTTTGACCTATAAAACCCTATACGGTTCCGGCCCAGCGTATCTGTCCGAACGGATCTCCCTCTACGTCCCACCCCGGAGCCTAAGATCTTCTGGGGAGGTCCTGCTCTCGACCCCGCCTCTATCACAGGTGAGATTGGCGGGGACGAGGAGCAGGGCCTTCTCGGTGGTGGCCCCCCGCCTGTGGAATTCACTCCCCGGGGAAATCAGATCTGCAACTTCGCTCCTTTCTTTCAGGAGAAAACTAAAAACATGGATCTGGGACCAGGCATTTGGAATGCCGTGGATGTAGCGTACCTGGATTTCAGGAAGGCCTTCTTTGACAAGGTCCCCCATGACCTTCTGGCAAGGAAACTAGTCCAATGTGGGCTAGGCAAAACTACGGTGAGGTGGATCTGTAATTGGTTAAGTGGACGAACACAGAGAGTGCTCACCAATGCTTCCTCTTCATCTTGGAAAGAAGTGACGAGCGGAGTGCCACAAGCAGGGTTCCGTCCTGGGCCCGGTCCTGATCAGGATCTTTATTAATGACTTAGATGAAGGGCTAGAAGGCAGGATCATCAAGTTTGCAGACGACACCAAATTGGGAGGGATAGCCAATAGTCCAGAGGACAGGAGCAGGATTCAAAACGATCTTGACAGATTAGAGAGATGATGGGCCAAAACTAACAAAATGAAGTTCAACAGTGACAAATGCAAGATACTCCACTTTGGCAGAAAAAATGAAATGCAAAGATACAGAATGGGGGACAATGCCTGGCTCGAGAGCAGTACGTGTGAAAAAGATCTTGGAGTCCTCGTGGACAACAAGTTGAACATGAGCCAGGAATGTGATGTGGCGGCAAAAAAAGCCAATGGGATTTTGACCTGCATCAATAGGAGCATAGTGTCTAGATCTAAGGAAGTGATGCTACCCCTCTATTCCGCTTTGGTTAGTCCACACCTGGAATATTGTGTCCAATTCTGGGCACCACAATTCAAGAGAGATATTGACTCTAAGCTGGAATACTGTGTCCAGAGGAGGGCGACTAAAATGATCAAGGGTCTGGAGAACAAGCCCTATGAGGAGCGGCTTAGGGAACTGGGCATGTTTAGCCTGAAGAAGAGAAGGCTGAGAGGAGATATGATAGCCATGTATAAATATGTGAGAGGAAGCCACAGGGAGGAGGAGGGAGCAAGCTTCCCTTCTGCTTCCCTGGAGACTAGGACGCAATGGAACAATGGCTTCAAACTACAAGAGAGGAGATTCCATCTGAACATGAGGAAGAACTTCCTGACTGTGAGAGCCGTTCAGCAGTGGAACTCTCTGCCCCGGAGTGTGGTGGAGGCTCCTTCTTTGGAAGCTTTGAAACAGAGGCTGGATGGCCATCTGTCAGGGGTGCTTTGAATGCAATATTCCTGCTTCTTGGCAGAATGGGGTTGGACTGGATGATGGCCCATGAGGTCTCTTCCAACTCTAGGATTCTATGATTCTATGATTCTATGATTTTATGAAGTGGGCAAATAAAGAAAGAACTCCATTGATGGCTAGGAAATGACTAACGGATTGGACATGTGGAACTCTGGAAACGAAACGCTGATTATAAGAATGACTTTTATTTGATGTTTTTATATGATGTTTTATATAATGTCTTATGTACCGGTTGCTGATGTTTTAATTGTGATAATCGTTTTAATTACATTTTTGTATATTTGTTCTTTTGTATATTTTTGTATATTATGTGTAAATTTGTATAGGCATCGAATTCTGCCTTTTTTGTAAGCCGCCCTGAGTCCCCCTCCGGGGGTTGAGAAGGGCGGGGCAAAAGTACCAGAAATAAATAAATAAATAAATAAATAAAAGGTATGAGTTCATTACACACACACTCCAATCATTGAACCCCTTTCCTATGAATCCTGTCTCCACCAGATAGACAAGTCAATAACACACACACTTTCCTCCATATACCCACACAAGGAAGAAAAAAACCCACCACCCCCCACAAAAATAAAATAAAATAAACACGCACACTCATTCTCTCATATACCCACACAAAATAATAATAATAATAATGATAATAATAATAATAATAATAATTTTGGAAAGGGTGGCCATCTTGAATGTTGAGAGAGAATCCCCATGTGGTGGACCTGCCCTGCCTCAGCTAATAATAATAATAATGATAATAATAATAATAATAATAATAATTTTGGAAAGGGTGGCCATCTTGAATGTTGAGAGAGAATCCACATGTGGTGGACCTGCCCTGCCTCAGCTAATAATAATAATAATGATAATAATAATAATAATAATAATAATTTTGGAAAGGGTGGCCATCTTGAATGTTGAGAGAGAATCCACATGTGGTGGACCTGCCCTGCCTCAGCTAATAATAATAATAATGATAATAATAATAATAATAATTTTGGAAAGGGTGGCCATCTTGAATGTTGAGAGAGAATCCCCATGTGGTGGACCTGCCCTGCCTCAGCTAATAATAATAATAATGATAATAATAATAATAATAATTTTGGAAAGGGTGGCCATCTTGAATGTTGAGAGAGAATCCACATGTGGTGGACCTGCCCTGCCTCAGCTAATAATAATAATAATGATAATAATAATAATAATAATAATAATTTTGGAAAGGGTGGCCATCTTGAATGTTGAGAGAGAATCCACATGTGGTGGACCTGCCCTGCCTCAGCTAATAATAATAATAATGATAATAATAATAATAATAATTTTGGAAAGGGTGGCCATCTTGAATGTTGAGAGAGAATCCCCATGTGGTGGACCTGCCCTGCCTCAGCTAATAATAATAATAATGATAATAATAATAATAATAATTTTGGAAAGGGTGGCCATCTTGAATGTTGAGAGAGAATCCACATGTGGTGGACCTGCCCTGCCTCAGCTAATAATAATAATAATGATAATAATAATAATAATAATTTTGGAAAGGGTGGCCATCTTGAATGTTGAGAGAGAATCCACATGTGGTGGACCTGCCCTGCCTCAGCTAATAATAATAATAATGATAATAATAATAATAATAATTTTGGAAAGGGTGGCCATCTTGAATGTTGAGAGAGAATCCACATGTGGTGGACCTGCCCTGCCTCAGCTAATAATAATAATAATGATAATAATAATAATAATAATTTTGGAAAGGGTGGCCATCTTGAATGTTGAGAGAGAATCCACATGTGGTGGACCTGCCCTGCCTCAGCTAATAATAATAATAATGATAATAATAATAATAATAATTTTGGAAAGGGTGGCCATCTTGAATGTTGAGAGAGAATCCACATGTGGTGGACCTGCCCTGCCTCAGCTAATAATAATAATAATGATAATAATAATAATAATAATTTTGGAAAGGGTGGCCATCTTGAATGTTGAGAGAGAATCCACATGTGGTGGACCTGCCCTGCCTCAGCTATATTTTGGAAAGAGATAAAAGAAGAAACTCAAAAAATCTTAAAGAAAAAGGTCCCCCTTAAGCCAGAAATTTTCCTGCTAGGATTAACAGAAGAAGATCTACACCCGGAGTTTCGGAGTGCGATGTCATCTGTACGCGGATGATGTCCAACTCTGTCACTCCTTCCCACCTGCTACTAAGGAGGCTGTCGAGGTCCTGAACCGGTGCTTGGTCGCTGTGACGGTCTGGATGGGGGCGAACAAATTGAAATTGAATCCAGACAAGACAGAGGTCCTCCTGGTCAGTCGCAAGGCCGAACAGGGCATAGGGTCACAGCCCGTGTTAGACGGGGTCACACTCCCCCTGAAGACGCAGGTTCGCAGTTTGCGTGTGATCCTGGACTCATCGCTGAGCCTGGAACCCCAGGTTTCAGCGGTGACCAGGGGAGCATTCGCACAGTTAAAACTCGTGCGCCAACTGCGCCCGTACCTTGGGAAGTCTGACTTGGCCACGGTAGTCCACGCTCTGGTTACATCCCGTTTAGACTACTGCAACGCTCTCTACGTGGGGTTGCCTTTGAAGACAGCTCGGAAGCTCCAACTAGTCCAACGCTCGGCAGCCATGATTCTAACAGGAGCGGAGCGCAGGGAGCATACAACCCCCCTGTTGCGCCAACTCCACTGGCTACAGATCTGCTACCGGGCTCAATTCAAAGTGCTGGCGTTGGCCTTTAAAGCCCTAAACGGTTCTGGCCCAAGCTACCTATCCGAACGTATCTCTGCCTATCAGCCCACCAGTGTTATGAACCCAAAGAGGTTCCTGTTCTTTTGTGCAGAGTGTATAAGGAATGGTAAGGTAGCTTAGATCAATGAGACACCTTGGAGACCAAATTTGGTTTTGCCACTATTCATGTAACATTTATTGAAGTACCAGCATTACATAATCACATCAGAATCACATCAAGGAGAGCTCTCTTGCACACACACACTCGTTCATACTCACGCACACACAGGCCTCTTCCGGCGAAGGTGATCAGTCTTTCCGAAGAGGAATGGACGGTCCCGGTGCCGCGGATCAGGAGACGTGCAGATCGTTAGAAGCCCCCTACATTTATAGGCCAAAATCCATTTTTCTTCATCTCAAAAGTCAAGTTGTCCCGTTCTCCTTCAAGTCCTCTCAAATCTTTGTTCTGTCCAAAGTTCGGGACATTAAGACTCCTGGCCTCATGATTTATGGGGTACCTCCTGTATGATCATGGTCTCCTTACATGCTCGGTCGCACACCTTATTGTCCATTGTCCTCCAGTTATGCCTTGCTGCGTCCTCGCTTCAGCTGCCAAAGCCGTCCCACATAATGCTTTGCGGGGACTCCATGTTGGTCAGGCCTGCTTCTTCTGCTCTTCTACATACATACAGACATTCATTCCTTACACCAGGACCCTAAGATCTTCTGGGGAGGCCTTGCTCTCTATCCCACCTGCTTCACAGGTGCGGCTGGCGGGGACGAGAGACAGGGCCTTTTCTGTGGTGGCCCCTCGGCTTTGGAACGCCCTTCCCATGGAGGTAAGATCAGCCCCCTCGCTGATGGTGTTTCGAAAAAGATTGAAGACCTGGATGTTCGAACAGGCATTCGGTTAATTCGGTACAATGAAGTGATGACTAAAGGATTGGTAATACGGACGATGAAATTGGATTATGATTTTAGTTAAGAGATGCATTGGATTATTATTGACGGGCCAATATTGTGTATTGTGTATGTTGTTTTTTATGGTTTTAAACTGAATATTGTTGTTTGTTGTACTGTTGTAAACCGCGTTGAGTCGCCAATTTAGGCTGAGAAACGGCGGTATACAAGCACAGTAATAAATAAATAAATAAATAAACTGGAGAGAAATGGGGATATCATAATTACATACATAACCACGGCGGCGAGAATCACGTTTGCAAAATTTTGGAAAGAGGACCAGACGCCCACAATCGAGCAATGGCTCGATAAGCTGATAGACATTAAGGACATGGACAAGCTTACGTTTTACTTGAGGGAACCCAATGAGACAAACAGATTGGAAACTGGTGGAGGAATATGTGGAAAGGAGTGTGGAAGAAAGAACTGCTTAAGGATGTTAATGGAGAAGACTAAAAGAAACGGTATTAAAGTCAAAGGTCAAAAGGTCGTTATGACCCCAACCTCAAACAAAGAGTTGATGGGTTATAACGATAAAGAACAAGTAATATATCCGACAGGATGCAAAATGGAAGTCCTTTTTAACTTGTAGGATGTTAGGTGTATAGTATGTATCGGTGGTACTTTCTATGTCAATTACTGTGGTGTCTTAGCATGTCTGCATATTTGTGTCTTTTAACTATTTGAAAAACAATAAAGATTAATTTTTAAAAAAGAGAAAGAAAAAGGGATCGATTAATACAGTTCCTCATGTTGTGGTGACCCCCAACCATAACATTATTTTCGTTGCTACTTCATAACTCTTATTTTGCTACTGTTATGAATTGTCAAGTAAATATCTGATATGCGAGCGGAGTGCCGCAAGGTTCCGTCCTGGGCCCGGTCCTGTTCAACATCTTTATTAATGACTTAGATGAAGGGCTAGAAGGCATGATCATCAAGTTTGCAGACGACACTAAATTGGGAGGGATAGCCAATAGTCCAGAGGACAGGAGCAGGATTCAAAACGATCTTGACAGATTAGAGAGATGATGGGCCAAAAATAACAAAATGAAGTTCAACAGGGACAAATGCAAGAGACTCCACTTTGGCAGAAAAAATGAAATGCAAAGATACAGAATGGGGGACGATAATGCCTGGCTCGAGAGCAGTACGTGTGAAAAAGATCTTGGAGTCCTCGTGGGGAGGAAGGTGAACATGAGCCAGGAATGTGATGTGGCAGCAAAAAAAGCCAATGGGATTTTGGCCTGCATCAAGAGGAGCCTAGTGTCTAGATCTAAGGAAGTCATGCTCCCCATGCTCTATTCTGCTTTGGTTAGACCACATCTGGAATATTGTGTCCAATTCTGGGCACCACAATTCAAGAGAGATATTGACAAGCTGGAATGTGTCCAGAGGAGGGCGACTAAAATGATCAAGGGTCTGGAGAACAAGCCCTATGAGGAGCGGCTTAGGGAACTGGGCATGTTTAGCCTGAAGAAGAGAAGGCTGAGAGGAGATATGATAGCCATGTATAAATATGTGAGAGGAAGCCACAGGGAGGAGGAGGGAGCAAGCTTCCTTTCTGCTTCCCTGGAGACTAGGACGCGGAACAATGGCTTCAAACTACAAGAGAGGAGATTCCATCTGAACATTAGGAAGAACTTCCTGACTGTGAGAGCCATTCAGCAGTGGAACTCTCTGCCCCGGAGTGTGGTGGAGGCTCCTTCTTTGGAAGCTTTTAAGCAGAGGCTGGATGGCCATTTGTCAGGGGTGATTTGAATGCAATATTCCTGCTTCTTGGCAGAATGGGGTTGGACTGGATGGCCCAGGAGGTCTCCTCCAAGTCTTTGATTTTATGATTCTATGATTCTACTGAATAGGAAGGAGATTCTATCTGAACATGAGGAAGAACTTCCTGACTGTGAGAGCTGTTCAGCAGTGGAACTCTCTGCCCTGGAGTGTGGTGGAGGCTCCTTCTTTGGAAGCTTTTAAGCAGAGGCTGGATGGCCATTTGTCAGGAGTGATTTGAATGCAATATTCCTGCTTCTTGGCAGAATGGGGTTGGACTGGATGATGGCCCATGAGGTCTCTTCCAACTCTTTGATTCTATGATTCTATGCAGGATGTGTTTTCATTCACTGGACCAAAATTGGCACAAATACCCAATATGCCCAAATTTGAATACTGGTGAGGTTGGGAGGAAATTGATTTTGTCATTTGGGAGTTATAGTAGATGAGATTTATAGTTAACCTACAATCAAAGAGCATTCTGAACCCCACCAATGATGGAATTGAACCAAACTTGGTACACAATAGTCCCATGACCAACAGAAAATACTAGAAGGGTGTGGTGAGCATTGACCTTGAGTTTTGGAGTTGTAGTTCACCTTCATCCAGAGAGCACTGTGGATTCAAGCGATGATAGATTTGGACTCAGATGGAATCTCCAGTCCTCAAATACTTTGGAGTATTCCACCTGAACATGAGGAAGAACTTCCTGACTGTGAGAGCCGTTCAGCAGTGGAACTCTCTGCCCCGGAGTGTGGTGGAGGCTCCTTCTTTGGAAGCTTTTAAACAGAGGCTGGATGGCCATCTGTCAGGGGTGATTTGGATGCAATATTCCTGCTTCTTGGCAGAATGGGGTTGGACTGGATGATGGCCCAGGAGGCCTCTTCCAATTCTAGGATTCTAGGATTCTATGATTCTATGATAATTAGTCTGTTTTTCTTCTCATTTGTCTGACAGGTTACCTCTGTGAGAGCTTTGCCCTACCGATGCCTTAGGACTGAAATGAAGGCTCACTGCACTGGCACAAACAAGGAATAAGTAGAAGAAAAACCTATTTCAAGTGACATTTTTGTTGGAAAGGGAGGATTGTGCTGTTAAAAGAAAGGCACCAGAAGGCTACAGCAGTACAAAGATCGAGGAGAGGAACTCCTGTGATGTTTGGGAGTTCATATCTGTGAATTTCTGGAATAAAATTTAATCGTAAATTTAAAACAATGGAAAATCTTCATGCCGGTTTCACATCACATACGAGGGAAAAGCTACATAAGTGTATGGACTGTGGGGAATGTTTCATGGAGAGAAGTAGTCTTACTAAACATCAACAAACTCACACAAGAAAAAAGCCATATACATGTATGGAATGTGGAAAGAGCTTCAGTCAGAATGGAAATCTGCGTTCCCATCAAAGGACCCACACAGGAGAGAAGCCACATCAATGCATGGAATGTGGAAAGAGCTTCAGCCAGAGTGGAGCTCTGCATTCCCATCAAAGGACCCACTCAGGAGAGAAGCCATTCCAATGCATGGAATGTGGAAAGAGCTTCAGTCATCGTGGAACTTTGCATCACCATCAGAGGACCCACACAGGGGAGAAGCCACATCAATGCATAGAATGTGGAAAGAGCTTCAGTCGGAGTGAACATCTGCATTCCCATCAAAGGACTCACACAGACGAGAAGCCACATCAGTGCATGGAATGCGGAAAGAGCTTCAGTCAGAGTGGACAACTGCGTTCCCATCAAAGGACCCACACAGGAGAGAAGGCATATAAATGCATGGAATGTGGGAAGAGCTTTAGCCAGAGTGGAACTCTGCATTCTCATCAAAGGACCCACATGGGGGAGAAGCCACATCAATGCGTAGAATGTGAAAAGAGTTTCAGTCGGATTCGAGCTCTGCATTCCCATCAAAGGACTCACATAGACCAGAAGCCACATCAATGCATGGAATGTGGAAAGAGCTTCAGTCAGCATGGACAACTGTGTTCCCATCAAAAGACCCACACAGGGGAGAAGCCACATCAATGCATGGAATGTGGAAAAAGTTTCAGTCGGAGTGAACATCTGCGTTTCCATCAAAGGACCCACACAGGGGAGAAGCCATATAAATGCATGACATGTGAAAAGAGCTTCAGTCATAGTGGAGCTCTGCGTTCCCATCAAAGGACCCACACAGGAGAGAAGCCGTATAAATGCATGTTATGTGGAAAGAGCTTCAGTATGAGTGGACATCTGCATTCCCATCAGAGGACCCACACAGGGGAGAAGCCTTATAAATGCATGGAATGTGGAAAGAGCTTTAGTCTGAATGGGCATTTGCATACCCATCAAAGGATCCACACAGGAGAGAAGCCATATAAATGCATGGACTGTGGAAAAAGCTTCAGACATAGTGGAGCTCTGTGTTCCCATCAAAAGACCCACACAGGAGAGAAGCCATATAAATGTATGGAATGTGGAAAGAGCTTCAGTCTGAGTGGACATCTGCATTCCCATCAGAGGACCCACACAGGGGAGAAGCCTTATAAATGCATAGAATGTGGAAAGAGCTTCTGCCAGATTGGACAACTGCGTACCCATCAAAGGACCCACACAGGGAGAAGCCACATCAGTGCTTGGAATGTGGAAAGAGCTTCAGTCTGAGTGATCATCTGCATTCCCATCAGAGGACCCACACAGGAGAAAAGCCATATAAATGCATGGAATGTGGCAACAGCTTCAGTCAGAGTGGACATCTGCGTTCCCATGAAAGAATCCACACAGGAGAAAAGCTACATCAATGCATTGAATGTGGAAAGAGCTTCAGTCAGAGTGGAGCTCTGCTTTCCCATCAAAGGACCAAAACAGAAGAGAAGCCATATCTATGCATGAAATGTGGAAAGAGCTTCAGTCTGAATGGACTTCTGCATTTCCATCAAAGGATCCACACAGGAGAGAAGCATATAAATGCATGGAATGTGGAAAGAGCTTCATTCGGAGTGGAGATCTGCGTTCCCATCAAAGGACCCACACAGGAGAGAAGCCACACCAATGCATAGAATGTGGAAAGAGCTTCAGCCAGAGTGGACAACTGCGTTCCCATCAAAGGACCCACACAGGAGAGAAGCCACACCAATGCATAAAATGTGAAAAGAGCTTCACTCAGAGTGGACATCTGCATTCCCATCAAAGGACCCACACACGGCAAGAGGAAGATTCCTGCCTTTGAGTTTCCTAGTTCTGCGAAAGAAAATCCCCCAGACAAGGGTCACATCCCTCCGCAGGCAGGCAAATAATGGGATAATTGAAGCAAAGAGGAGGGCCACCACCTTGGGTTTTTGTGTGTGTGTTTTGCTCATTTTTTAATTATAATTTGTATTCTGAAGGAAAAAAATCTGTAGTGATACAATAAAAGAGGGGGGACATTTTGTGAGTATAGAAAAGTGGGAAATAAAGTGAGAAATAAAGAAATAAAACTAATTTCTAAAAGTAGAAAAAAGAAAAGAAAAAAATTCCTAAAATAGAGCAAGTGTGGAACAGAAATTTGGTATTTCCCTATTTTCGCCTCGAAGAATTAATATCTAAGGTAAAGGTTTAAAACAACAAAGCCTGGAGAAGACAATTATGCTGGGGAAAGTAGAAGGCAAAAGGAAGAGGGGCCGACCAAGGGCAAGATGGATGGATGGCATCCTTGAAGCGACTGGACTGACCTAGAAGGAGCTGGGGGTGGTGACGGCCGACAGGGAGCTCTGGCGTGGACTGGTCCATGAGGTCACGAAGAGTCGGAGATGACTGAACGAATGAACAACAACAAAGGTTTAAAAGAGTTATTTATATAGTGCTAGTCCTTTTAAAGTTTGAATTCAATCATTCAGTGTATTTCATATAATAGCTTCTTCATTATTTCCAGATTTTCATTTTTCAAAAAACATTTCAGGGGTGTCCAGACTGTTTTCTTTTTGGGATTTGGGGAGTGACATGAGATTCGTTATGTCAATATGTCCATATTCATTATATCTAATAGTCTTTGTACCCATAGTGTTCTGGTTGGAGTGATTTCTTGTTTCCATAGTCTTGCATACGTTAATCTTGCTGTATCATCATGTAGGTCAAAAGATTGTCTTGGTTTTGATCTAAAACAATGTCAAACACACCTAATAAAAAGTATTCTGATTTATACTTAAATCTTATTTTCAAAACTTGTTGTATTGTTTTATGAGTCTCCTTCCAGAAATCTCTAGCTTTTACACAGTTCCACCACATATGTAGAAAGGAACCAGTGTGTGCTTTGCATTTCCAGCATCTGCTGTCACTGTTTTTTGGAATTTATGCCATTTTTGTGGGGTTAAATTCCACTGGTAAAACATGTTTATCAGTTTTAGCTGCTTTTGTAATAAGCAGCGGTAAAGCCATCTGGTCCTGGTGCCTTTCCGGTTTTTAATTTCTTAATTGCTAGTTTTATGTCATTTTTCTGATGACATCAATTACCTGGACCAGTCACAGTCTGGCTTCAGGCCTGGCCACGGCACAGAGACGGCTTTGGTCGCCTTGGTGGATGACCTCTGCAGGGAGCTGGATAGGGGGATTGTGACCCAGTTGGTTCTATTGGACATCTCAACGGCTTTCGATACCATCGATCATGGTATCCTTCTGGGATGACCCTCTGGGATGGGCCTTGGAGGCACGGCCTTGTTGTGGCTCCAGTCCTTCCTGGAGGGTCAATCCCAGATGGTGAAGCTGGGAGACACCTGCTCGGACCCCTGGCCTTTGACCTGTGGGGTCCCGCAAGGTTCCAATCTGTCTCCCATGCTTTTCAACATCTACATGAAACCGCTGGGAGAGGTCATCCGGAGTTTTGGAGTTGGGTGCCATCTCTACGCAGATGACACACAACTCTACTACTCTTTTCCACCTAACTCCAAGGAAGCCCCTCGGGTGCTGGACGAGTGCCTGGCCGCTGTGGCTGCCTGGATGAGGACGAACAAGCTGAAGATCAATCCCGACAAGACAGAGGTCCTCCTGGGACCCTCCTACCTGTGTGACCACATTTCTATGTACGAACCCACACGATCCCTTCGATCATCTGGGGAGGCCCTGCTCACACTCCCACCTCTATTGGTCGCCTTAGTGGATGATCTGCGTCGGGAGCTCAACAGGGGGAGTGTGTCCCTGTTGGTGCTGCTCGACCTCTCAGCGGCCTTCGATACCGTCGACCACGGTATCCTTCTGGGACGCCTCACGGGGATGGGTCTCGGAGGGACTGTTCTGCAGTGGCTCCGCTCATTCCTCAAGGGTCGGTCTCAGAAGGTGTTATTGGGAGACTCCTGCTCAACCCCACAGCCTTTGTTTTGTGGGGTTCCTCAGGGTTCAATATTGTCTCCCATGTTGTTCAACATCTACATGAAGCCGCTGGGCGAGATCATCCGGAGTTTCGGGGTGCGGTGTCATCTGTACGCAGATGATGTCCAGCTCTGTCACTCCTTCCCACCTTCTTCTAAGGAGGCTGTCCAGGTCCTGAACCGGTGCCTGGCCGCTGTGACGGTCTGGATGAGGGCGAACAAATTGAAACTGAATCCAGACAAGACAGAGGTCCTCCTGGTCAGTCGCAAGGCCGAGCAGGGTATAGGGTTACAGCCTGTGTTAGACGGGGTCGCACTCCCCCTGAAGACGCAGGTTCGCAGTTTGGGTGTGACCCTGGACTCATCGCTGAGCCTGGAACCCCAGGTTTCAGCGGTGACCAGGGGAGCATTCGCACAGTTAAAACTCGTGCGCCAACTGCGACCGTACCTTGGGAAGTCTGACTTGGCCACGGTAGTCCACGCTCTGGTTACATCCCGTCTTGACTACTGCAACGCTCTCTACGTGGGGTTGCCTTTGAAGACGGCTCGGAAGCTCCAATTAGTCCAACGGGCGGCAGCCATGTTACTAACAGGAGCGGGGTGCAGGGAGCATACAACTCCTCTGCTGCACCAGCTCCACTGGCTGCCGATCTGCTACCGGGCCCAATTCAAAGTGCTGGCGTTGGCCTTTAAAGCCCTAAACGGTTCTGGCCCAACTTATCTATCCGAACGTATCTCGGCCTATCAGCCCACCAGGACCCTAAGATCTTCTGGGGAGGCCCTGCTCTCTATCCCTCCTGCTTCACAGGTGCGGCTGGGGGGACGAGAGACAGGGCCTTTTCCGTGGTGGCCCCTCGGCTTTGGAACGCCCTCCCCATAGAGGTAAGATCAGCCCCCTCGCTGATGGTGTTTCGAAAAAGACTGAAGACATGGATGTTCGAACAAGCCTTCGGTTAACTCGGTGCAATGAATCTGATGATCAAGGACTGGTAATCACAGACGATGAAATTGGACTGCGTTTTTAGTTAAGAGATGCACTGGTTCGATATTGGTGGCCCAATATTGTATATTATGTATGTGTTTTTATGCTTTTTATATTGAATATTGTTGATTATTGTAGTGTTGTAAACCGCGTTGAGTCGCCAATGTAGGCTGAGAAACAGCGGTATACAAGCGCAGTAATAAACAAATAAATAAATAAATAAATATTGCAGGCGTGATTGGTTTGGACGAGGGAGAGGGTTTTCTTGGTGGTGGCCCCTTGACTCTGGAACTCACTCCTCAAGGACATCAGGCATGCCCCAACCCTGGCAGTCATAGAATCATAGAATCATAGAATCAAAGAGTTGGAAGAGACCTCCTGGGCCATCCAGTCCACCCCCATTCTGCCAAGAAGCAGGAATATTGCATTCAAATAACCCCTGACAAATGGCCATCCAGCTTCTGCTTAAAAGCTTCCAAAGAAGGAGCCTCCACCACACTCCCTCCGGGGCAGAGAGTTCCACTGCTGAACGGCTCTCACAGTCAGGAAGTCTTTAGGAGGAGCCTGAAAATGTGGTTGTTCCAGTGTGCCTTCCCAGAATAAGGAATCTCCCAGCAATATGTCCTCTAAATGCACTTTATTATTGATCTAGGAATGTCTGCACGCCCCACCCCTCTCTGAAAACTCTATCCTAGTCATATTTCACCTGTTCATGCTCAGCATTATTATTCAATTTTAATTATTACATTTGGCCCAGCCATAGGTTTTTAATTGTCGTTGCGTTATTGTTAATGTTAATTGCTTATTTTTTGTTATGAGTTTTATTTTATTGCTTGTATTATTGTTGTTATTGTTTGTATTACTGATGTATTGTGGGCTCGGCCTCATGTAAGCCGCACCGAGTCCCTTGGAGAGATGGTAGCGGGGTATAAATAAAGTTTCCCTGCGTGGTCACTGCAATTTACACATATATGGTAATATCCGGCGCTCGCGCCGGCAGCAACGGAAAGTTCACGAGACTAAAATATCAGTTGGAGCAGCCCCTCCCGCCCCCCTCTCCTCTATAAATAGCCCTCCTGAGAGGCTGCGGTCAGTTCTTTAAATCCGCGCTAAAAAGGCAGCATCAAGGAAAGCGAGGAGACTTTCATAATGACTACAACCTCTTTCAAAAAGTGTGTTTCATGTCCGAATAAATATCCTGACAATGATGCACACACACAGTGTCTTGTCTGCTTGGGAGAGGAACATCTCTCCCAAGCTTGTGATGTTTGCAGAGCCTTTACGCCACAAACAAGGAAAAATAGAGAATTGCGTTTAAAGGCGGCGCTTTATGAGCAGGCTCTGCTCCCTCCGATGGAGGATACAACGGATAAGGCAGATCCTATCCTTAAGAAAAAGAAAGTAATAAAATTACATAAGATTAAAGCCAGCAAGCCCTCCGAAAGAGGTGAAGTGGCTCAAAATTCTCAAACAAAGAAGCCTCAAAACCCCTCTAAGGAGGGAGAGATGGCCATGCTTAACCAACAGCCGAATAAAATGGCGACTGTGCCGCACAGTGAAGAGAAAAATGAAGGGGCGACCCTTCAATTACCTTCCGAAGCATGTCCAAAGCTCCTGACGCCTTCGGGTGCTTCGGCATCGGCACCAGCTTTAGCCCAAGGCCCCAGCGATACCGTGGCTTCGGTATCGGAAGCCCTCTCTTCACCAGCCAGAAGGCTGCAGACACCTCCTCGACGCGCTCGGGACCGAGCGCCATCGCGCAGTGTAGCGAAAAGCGGAGGACGCCAGCGTCGAAGCCACTCGGCGCCGAGAGAAGCAAGCTCCTCCTCTGACTCCTCCTCTGGCTCCTCCCCTTTAAGGAAGCAAAGCAAGAGAGGGAGGACTCAGGAAGGCCCAGGAAGTAACTCCCATTCATCCAGATGGGTGGATGGGTATTGTCAGCCTTCGTCCTCTGCTGTAAACCAAGGCAGCCAAGGCTGGAAGGATAGTATTAATAATAGCCAATGCCAGCCAATACCTCCATTTATGCCTTATGGAGGTTTTAACCAAGGGGGTCAATCACAGCCTCTTCTTCCCTTTATGAGTCAAGGAGGCATGATTCAGGGAAATCAGTGCCAGCCCTCCCAAATGTTTATACAAGGAGGGCAGTTTCAACCCCCACCTCCCTTTATGAATCAAGGAGGTTTTTGGCAGATGGCGCCTAATGGACAAATGTTTTATTGTGGGGCACCTATGCTCACGCAATGGCCCTCATCAAATACCAATGTGACTACTGTGTCCTCTATTGATCAGACTCAAAAGAGAAAGACACATTCTACTAGGGCTAAGAAGACTCATGCTTTAGCCTCTGAACCAGTAGTTCTGCAGGACCATATGTCACCTCTTGCACATGTTCAGGAACCACAAGTGGATGAATGTCCTTCCTCTGAGGAAGATGTTACCATTCAAGATAATTATGGTGAAATAGAGCAGGATGTTCCCAATGAAGAATTCACGAAATTCACTTCATTAATAAATAGAATGGTCCGTGCACTCGATCTTCCAACTCCAAAACAACCGGAGTCAGTGGAAGACCCAATGTTCCCTGCTGAGCAACAGGAGTCTGTGACTACGACCGCTCTTCCAGCACTACCTTATTTATTGAAACTTACTAAAACAACTGAAGGTTCTCCTTCATTGACCCCTGCAATCCCAAGGAAGGTGGACAACCTTTATAGGATTGATTTACCCTCATCAAGTTGGATAGCTAGACCGCCTATCCCTAATACGGTTATAGCCGAGGTAGTGAATGGTCAAAAGGGCAAGAAGTTAAATCCTACCCCTTCTGATAAGGAAGGAAGAAAGGTGGATGCTATGGGTAAAAAGGCCCACATGGCCGCTGGACTCTTCACTAGGATGGCTCATTATGCCACTTATATGAGCGCTTATCAGACTCATTTATGGAATAAGGTGATCCCATACATAGACCTCATTCCAGAAAACGAACAACGTTTCCCACGAGCATTCCACTCAGAAGCTCTACTTTTAGCAAAGTACCAAAAGGACTTCGCCAAACATATGGCTGAAACTGCTGGGAAGATTTTCAGTAACGCTACTTCAATAAGAAGGCATGCTTGGCTGCGTGCGTCAGCTTTGTCGGAGGAAGGACGTACTCTGGCAGAACACTTACCTCTACATGAAGACGGCCTCTTTCATCCTACAACAGATGAAAAATTGAAGCATAATCAGGAAATGAAAAAGACAATGCAGATATATGGCTTTCCAAGACAAGGATACTTCCAACAAAAACCTCGTTGGCAGTCGTCTACATCATACTTTAGAAGAAATTCTGGTAATTTTTATGGAGGCCAGCAGCGACAACGTGCGCCTCTGAATACTAAGCCTTACGTTCCGCGAAAGCAAACCTACGGGCAAAGAAACAGGTTCCAGCCTTACCAGAATAAGCCCAACCGCCAAGGGGGAAACAAGCAGCGTTTTTGACATTCTCTCCATAGGCAATGGGAAATCCAGTTTGCCCACTTTGAATCCTTCTGTTTTAATGCAGAGTTGTAACTTTACTGTTTGTAAGAATCTGAACACTGTTAGTTCAGAGTTACCTTATTTTGGGGCACGTTTAGCCCCTTTTTATGATGCATGGTCAAGTATCACTACTGACTCTTGGGTGCTTCAAATTGTTAAAATTGGCTATTTGATTGAGTTTGAGAGTTTACCGCCTGTCGGTCTAGTTAAAACCACGCCTCCTTCTCCAGCACTTTTAGAGGAGATTAAGATCTTACTATCTAAGGGAGCAATAAGTCCAATATCACCATCAGCGTATGGACAGTGTTTTTTCTCCCGTTATTTTTTAATATCTACGAAAGGAGGTGGCTTACGCCCCATATTGGATTTACGAGGGGTGAATAATTTTATAAATTCTAGAAAGTTTCGTATGGTTTCACTTAAGACGATTCTTCCTTTATTAAATAAAGATGTTTGGTTTGCATCAATAGACTTAAAAGATGCTTATTTTCATGTTTCCATTAATCAGCAACACCGTAGATACCTACCTAGCCTTTAAAGTCGGTAATCAGGCCTTCCATTTTAACGTTTTGCCTTTCGGATTGGCTACTGCACCAAGGGTGTTTACAAAATGTATGGCCACAGTGGCGGCGTACCTCCGCACGTCTGGAATAACGATTTTTCCATACATTGATGATTGGCTGATTGTATCGAATTCGAGAGAGAGACTCCTATCACATATCGACAAAACGTTGTTTCTCCTCCAGTCCTTAGGTCTAATAGTGAACTGGGAGAAATCCAACCTCGTCCCGTCAAGACGAATGCAGTTCATCGGAGCACTCTTGGATTCGGAGACTCAGAAGGCGTACTTACCCGACGACCGCTTCAAAAAACTGCAGGGTCTTATATATCAAATTGTGAAAAGAAACGGGTGGGATAGCCAATACTCCAGAGGACAGGAGCAGCATTCAAAACCATCTCCACAGATTAGAGAGATGATGGGCCAAAACTAACAAAATGAAGTTCAACAGTGACAAATGCAAGATACTCCACTTTGGCAGAAAAAATGAAATGCAAAGATACAGAATGGGGGACGATGATGCCTGGCTCGAGAGCAGTACGTGTGAAAAAGATCTTGGAGTCCTCGTGGACAACAAGTTAAACATGAGCCAGGAATGTGATGTGGCGGCAAAAAAAGCCAATGGGATTTTGGCCTCAGGCATCAATAGGAGCATAGTGTCTAGATCTAAGGAAGTCATGCTCCCCATGCTCTATTCTGCTTTGGTTAGACCACATCTGGAATATTGTGTCCAATTCTGGGCACCACAGTTCAAGAGAGATATTGACAAACTGGAATCTGTCCAGAGGAGGGCAACTAAAATGATCAAGGGTCTGGAGAACAAGCCCTATGAGGAGCGGCTTAAGGAGCTGGGCATGTTTAGCCTGAAGAAGAGAAGGCTGAGAGGAGACATGATAGCCGTGTATAAATATGTGAGAGGAAGCCACAGGGAGGAGGAGGGAGCAAGCTTGTTCTCTGCTTCCCTGGAGACTAGGACACAATGGTACGATGGCTCCAAACTACAAGAGAGGAGATTCCATCTGAACATGAGGAAGAACTTCCTGACTGTGAGAGCCGTTCAGCAGTGGAACTCTCTGCCCCGGAGTGTGGTGGAGGCTCCTTCTTTGGGGGCTTTTAAACAGAGGCTGGATGGCCATCTGTCAGGGGTGATTTGAATGCAATATTCCTGCTTCTTGGCAGAATGGGGTTGGACTGGATGATGGCCCAGGAGGTCTCTTCCAACTCTTTGATTCTATGATTCTATGATAAATAAGTACATTTTAGTTTTTTGCTCCATATTTCTTCCCACTTGTCGAGTTGTATAGTCTGGCCTACGTCAGCTGCCCCATTCACCATGCAGGCTTTGATGCTTTCCTCTTCAGTTTCCCCTTCGAGTATTTTTTGGTATAAGATTTTGATAATTTGCCTGTCCTTTTTTCGTTATTTTGTCCCAGATTGTTTCTTTGACTTCAAAACCACGTAGTTTGTCTTCTTTGTCACTTTCTTTTACTTGCCAATATTGGAACCAGGTGAACTATACATCCCAATACCTACTACAATTCCTATAAATGATGGTGAGTTCTAGGTTTATTTCCTAGATAATTAAATAAATACTTTATTCTATGGCTGATTGAATCCATGGATACAGAAAGTCGGCAGTAATGGGAAAGGCTTAAAATAACCACGCTGTGCAAGCCAGTTAATGCTTGGGTGAACTGGGCTTTTAATAATAATAGCAGCCAACATGGCGCTGACATTCCATGGTGGTGAGATTTTATTTATTTATTTGTCGTGTCAGGGCAACCAGTCAAATATATTACATTTCTAACAGAACAAAGCAAACAAACAGACAGAATACAAAATTTGTGAGTTTGGTAGTTGGTTAAATGTCCTTTGGCCAGTAGCTGGCCACTTGGGGTGCCTCTGGTGTTGCCACAAGGAGGTTCTCCCTTGTGCATCATGTGGCAGGGCTCAGGGTGCATTGCAGCAGGTGGTCAGTGGTTTGCTCTTCTCCACATTCGCATGTCGTGGACTATTCCACTTTGTGGCCCCATTTCTGAAGGTTGGCTCTGCATCTCGTGGGGCCAGAGCGCAGTCTGTTCAGTGCCTTCCAAGTCGCCCAGTCTTCTGTGTGCCCAGGAGGGATTCTCCCATTTGGTATCAGCCATAGATTGAGGTTCTGGGTTTGAGCCTGCCACTTTTGGACTCTCGCTTGCTGAGGTGTTCCAGCGAGTGTCTCTGTAGATCTTAGGAAACTATGTCTTGATTTAAGTCGTTGACGTGCTGGCTGAGACCCAAACAGGGGATGAGCTGGAGATGTCTCTGCCTTGGTCCTTTCACTATTGGCTGCTACTTCTAGAGGCATTCTCTCCTGACATTTCGCCTGCATCTATGGCAAGCATCCTCAGAGGTAGTGAGGTCTGTTGGAAGTAGGATAATGGGTTTATATATTCTGTTCTGGGTTTGAAAGTGTTATTTCCTGTGTCATTGAAGACTTTTGTGGGCGGAATCACACAACCACCCTGTTGTTTCCTGCTTGGTTGTGCAGTCCTGACTTTGAAAGCCGTTGTTCTGCTCCAGATACTTCATTATTTTTCTGCCGCAAACTATGTTCAGTGGTTGAGACGCATTGATTGAAATGTGCTGCCGGAGGGTGTCCCTCTCTCCTTCCCGCAAAGAGAAAGTTTGTGCAATTTAACAAACCTTTTCCCCATGTTTTGATGAGAGAACCAATTAGGATTTTATTTTATTTATCGTGTCATCAGCAACCATTGTGTTACAATTCTAACAGAGCAAAACAAACACACAGATTAAAAAGAAAAAGGAAAAAAAAAACACACAGATTTTGCAAATTTGGTAGTTGGTTAAATGTCCTTTGACCAGTCTCTGTCCCCTTGGAGTGCCTCTGGTGTGGCCGCAAGAAGGTCCTCCATTGTGCATCATGTGGAAGAAGGGCTCAGGTTGCATTGCAGCAGGTGGTCAGTGCTTTGCTCCTCTCCACACTCGCATGCCGAGGATTCCACCCTGTAGCCCCATTTCTTAAGATTGGCTCTGCATCTCGTGGTGCCGGAGCGCAGTCTGTTCAGCGCCTTCCAAGTCACCCAGTCTTCTGAGTGCCCAGGGGGGAGTCTCTCATCTGGTATCACCCATGAATTGAGGTTCTGGGTTTGGGCCTGCCACTTTTGGACTCTCGCTTGCTGGGGTGTTCCAGCGAGTGTCTCTGTAGATCTTAAAAAACTATGTCTTGCTTTAAGTCGTTGACGTGCTGGCTGATACCCAAACAGGGGATGAGCTGGAGATGTCTCTTCCTTGGTCCTTTCACTATTGGCTGCTACTTCCTGGCAGATGTCAGGTGGTGCAAGGTCATTTCCCTCCCACACAAATCTTCTGCTGTGTTTTTCAGTGTTTTGATAAGTGATGGTCACTCCTTGGGTTAGTTGGTGTCTTGTGGCCAAATTTGGCAGCAATTTGTCCAGTGGTTTTTGAGTTCTGTTAATCCCACAAATGAACATCACATTTTTATTTATATAGATCAGTGGTTCTCCACCTTCCTAATACCGTGACCCCTGAATCTAGCCCCCCATGTGGTGGTGACCCCCAACCATCATATTGTTTTCGTTGCTACTTCATAATAGTCATTTTACTACTGTTCTAAATCATAATGTAAATATCTGATATGCAGGATGCATTTTCATTCATTAGACCAAACTGGGCACAAATACTCAATACACCCAAATGTGAATGGTAGTGGAGTTGGGGAGGACTGATTTTGTAATTTGGGAGTTGTAGTTGCTGGGATTTATAGTTCACCTACAATCACAGAGCATCCTGAACTCCACCAGCGATGGATTTGAACCAAACTTGGCTCCCATGACCAATGGAAAACACTGGAAGGGTTTGATGGGCATTGACCTTGACATTTGGGAGTTGTAGTTTACCTATATCCAGAGAGCACCGTGGACTCATGCAATGATGGATCTGGACCAAACTTGGCATGAATACTCAATATGCACAAATGTGAACACTGGTGGAGTCTGGGGAAAATAGATCTTGACATTTGGGAGTTGTAGTTGCTGGGATTTATAGTTCACCTACAATCACAGAGCATCCTGAACTCCACCAGCGATGGATTTGAACCAAACTTGGCTCCCATGACCAATGGAAAACACTGGAAGGGTTTGATGGGCATTGACCTTGACATTTGGGAGTTATAGTTTACCTATATCCAGAGAGCACCGTGGACTCATGCCATGGTGGATCTGGACCAAACTTGGCACAAATACACAATATGCCCAAATGTGAACACTGGTGGAGTCTGGGGAAAATAGATCTTGACATTTGGGAGTTGTAGTTGCTGGGATTTATAGTTCATTACAATCACAGAGCATCCTGAACTCCACCAGCGATGGATTTGAACCAAACTTGGCTCCCATGACCAATGGAAAACACTGGAAGGGTTTTGTGGGCATTGACCTTGAGTTTGGGAGTTGTAGTTCACCAATATCCAGAGAGCACCGTGGACTCATGCCATGATGGATCTGGACCAAACTTGGCACAAATACTCAGTATGTGCAAATGTGAACACTGGTGGAGTCTGGGGAAAATAGATCTTGACATTTGGGAGTTGTAGTTGCTGGGATTTATAGTTCATTACAATCACAGAGCATCCTGAACTCCACCAGCGATGGATTTGAACCAAACTTGGCTCCCATGACCAATGGAAAACACTGGAAGGGTTTTGTGGGCATTGACCTTGAGTTTGGGAGTTGTAGTTCACCAATATCCAGAGAGCACCGTGGACTCATGCCATGATGGATCTGGACCAAACTTGGCACAAATACTCAGTATGTGCAAATGTGAACACTGGTGGAGTCTGGGGAAAATAGATCTTGACATTTGGGAGTTGTAGTTGCTGGGATTTATAGTTCATTACAATCACAGAGCATCCTGAACTCCACCAGCGATGGATTTGAACCAAACTTGGCTCCCATGACCAATGGAAAACACTGGAAGGGTTTTGTGGGCATTGACCTTGAGTTTGGGAGTTGTAGTTCACCAATATCCAGAGAGCACCGTGGACTCATGCCATGATGGATCTGGACCAAACTTGGCACAAATACTCAGTATGTGCAAATGTGAACACTGGTGGAGTCTGGGGAAAATAGATCTTGACATTTGGGAGTTGTAGTTGCTGGGATTTATAGTTCATTACAATCACAGAGCATCCTGAACTCCACCAGCGATGGATTTGAACCAAACTTGGCTCCCATGACCAATGGAAAACACTGGAAGGGTGTGATGGGCATTGACTTTGACATTTGGGAGTTGTAGTTTACCTATATCCAGAGAGCACCGTGGACTCATGCAATGATGGATCTGGACCAAACTTGGCACAAATACTCAGTATGTGCAAATGTGAACACTGGTGGAGTCTGGGGAAAATAGATCTTGACATTTGGGAGTTGTAGTTGCTGGGATTTATAGTTCACCTACAATCACAGAGCATCCTGAACTCCACCAGCGATGGATTTGAACCAAACTTGGCTCCCATGACCAATGGAAAACAATAGAAGGGTTTGATGGGCATTGACCTTGACATTTGGGAGTTGTAGTTCACCTATATCCAGAGAGCACCGTGGACTCAATCAATGGTGGATCTGGACCAAACTTGGCACAAATACTCAATATGCACAAATGTGAACACTGGTGGAGTCTGGGGAAAATAGATCTTGACATTTGGGAGTTGTAGTTGCTGGGATTTATAGTTCATTACAATCAAAGAACATTCTGAACTCCACCAACAATAGAATTGGCTCAAACTTCCGACATGGAATCCTCTTGACCATCAGAAAATACTGTGTTTTCTTATGGTCTTTGGCGACCCCTCTGACACCCCTTCCCAACCCCCAGGTTGAGAAACACTGATATAGATAGATCCATAAACATTTCTTGGGGCTCCACAGCTTGAAACCTTGGCTTGAAAGGGTTTGAGAAGCCCGGCTACTCCAGGCTGAGACTTCTGTTTTGGACTTCTGAAAATACTCTCCTGCTTTGGGGGGATTTCCCGGCTGACCCAGGCAGGGCTTTGGTGGCTGCCTGCTCAGGTGAGCCCCGAAGTTCCCAGGAAGGTGTATTGTCGAAGGCTTTCATGGCCGGAATCACTGGGTTGTTGTGGGTTTTTTCGGGCTATATGGCCATGTTCTGGAGGCATTCTCTCCTGACGTTTTGCCTGCATGTATGGCAAGCATCCTCAGAGATAGTGAGGTCTGTTGAAACTGGGAAAAGGGGTTTATATATATGTGGAATGACCAGGGTGGGACAAAGGACTCTTGTCTGCTGGAGCTAGGTGTGAATGTTTCAACTGACCACCTTGATTAGCATTTGATGGCCTGGCAGTGCCGGGGGCAATCTTTTGTTATGAGGTGATTAGATGTCCTTGTTTGTTTCTTTCCTGATGTTTCACCTGCATCTATGGCAAGCATCCTCAGAGGTAGTGAGGTCTGTTGGAAGTAGGAAAAAGGGTTTATATATCTGTGGAATGACCAGGGTGGGACAAAAGACTCTTGTCTGTTGGAACTAGGTGTGAATGTGAGAGGAAGCCACAGGGAGGAGGAGGGAGCAAGCTTGTTTTCTGCTTCCTTGGAGACTAGGACGCGGAACAATGGCTGCAAACTACAAGAGAGGAGATTCCATCTGAACATGAGGAAGAACTTCCTGACCGTGAGAGCCGTTCAGCAGTGGAACTCTCTGCCCCGGAGTGTGGTGGAGGCTCCTTCTTTGGAAGCTTTTAAGCAGAGGCTGGATGGCCATCTGTCAGGGGTGATTGGAATGCAATATTCCTGCTTCTTGGCAGAATGAGGTTGGACTGGATGGCCCATGAGGTCTCTTCCAACTCTTTGATTCTATGATTCTATGATTCTATGAATGTAGGTTTTTTCGGGCTATATGGCCATGGTCTGGAGGCACTCTCTCCTGACGTTTCGCCTGCATGTATGGCAAGCATCCTCAGAGGTTGTGAGGTCTGTTGAAACTGGGGAAAGGGGTTTATATATCTGTGGAATGACCAGGGTGGGACAAAGGACTCTTGTCTGTTGGAACTAGGTGTGAATGGGTTGTTGTAGGTTTTTTCGGGCTATATGGCCATGGTCTGGAGGCATTCTCTCCTGACGTTTTGCCTGCATGTATGGCAAGCATCCTCAGAGGTTGTGAGGTCTGTTGAAACTGGGAAAATGGGTTTATATATCTGTGGAATGACCAGGGTGGGACAAAGGACTCTTGTCTGCTGGAGCTAGGGGTGAATGTTTCAACTGACCACCTTGATTAGCATTTGACGGCCAGGCAGTGCCTGGGGGAATCTTTTGTTGAGAGGTGATTAGATGTCCTTGTTTGTTTCCTCTCTGTTGTTGTGCTGTTGTAATTTTAGAGTTTTTAAATACTGGTAGCCAGATTTTGTTCCCCCTTAGGGGGTGAGAAAGGAGGGGTAGAAATGACCGAAATAAATAAATAAATAAATAAATTTGTTCATTTTCATGGTTTCCTCCTTTCTGTTGAAATTGTCCACATGCTTCTTGTGGAGTTCAATGGCTTCTCTGTGTAGTCTGACATGGTGGTTGTGAGAGTGGTGAGGAAACACAACATACAAACCACCTACAGACCCACCAAGAAAATCCAACCCATGCTCCATTCAGCAAAGGACAAGAGGGATCTTCTCACCTCTGCAGGAGTCTACCATTGTATACCATGCAGCTGTGGACAAGAAGTCTACAAAGGGACCACCAAACGCAGCCGCATTGCCCAGACACGAATCCAGGAACATGGAAGGCACTGCAGACTCCTTCAACCAGAGAAATCAACCATAGCAGAGCACCTGATGAACCAGCCTGGACACAGCAGATTATTATTGGAGAAGACAGAAATGCTGGACCATTCTCACAACCACCATGTCAGGCTACACAGAGAAGCCATTGAAATCCACAAGAAGCAGGTGGACAATCTCAACAGAAAGGAGGAAACCAGGAAAATGAACAAAATCTGGCTACCAGTATTAAAAAACTCTAAAATTGCAACAGCAACACAACAGAGAGGAAACAAACAAGGACGACTAGAGGAGGGCGACTAAAATGATCAAGGGTCTGGAGAACAAGCCCTATGAGGAGCGGCTTAGGGAACTGGGCATGTTTAGCCTGAAGAAGAGAAGGCTGAGAGGATATATGATGATAGCCATGTATAAATCTGTGAGAGGAAGCCACAGGGAGGAGGAGGGAGCAAGCTTGTTTTCTGCTTCCCTGGAGACTAGGACGCAATGGAACAATGGCTTCAAACTACAAGAGAGGAGATTCCATCTGAACATGAGGAAGAACTTCCTGACTGTGAGAGCCGTTCAGCAGTGGAACTCCCTGCCCCGGAGTGTGGTGGAGGCTCCTTCTTTGGAAGCTTTTAAGCAGAGGCTGGATGGCCATCTGTCAGGGGTGATTTGAATGCAATATTCCTGCTTCTTGGCAGAATGGGGTTGGACTGGATGATGGCCCACCAGGTCTCTTCCCACTCTTGGATTCTAGGATTCTATGAAAAGGGATCTCACTACCTCTGAGGATGCTTGCCATAGATGCAGGCGAAACGTCCAAGGCACTCTCAGAACTTTACTCCAACACTGATGCTGAGGGCGCCCCAGGCCCCTGCTTTCAAGCTGATCTGACCAGCCGCAGGGAGTTCCGCAGTTCCTTGATGTCGGTTGGACCATAACTGATGAAATGTGCCCCAGCAGCAGCCTCAACCGAGGACTCTCTCCTTTCACTTCTTTCCCCAGCCCAAACTATGTAACAAATCCCTATATCCCTAGAGCCGTTCAGCAGTGGAACTCTCTGCCTCGGAGGGAGTGTGGTGGAGGCTCCTTCTTTGGAAGCTTTTAAGCAGAGGCTGGATGGCCATCTGTCAGGGGTGCTTTGAATGCAATATTCCTGCTTCTTGGCAGAATGGGGTTGGACTGGAGGATGGACCAGGAGGTCTCTTCCAACTCTTTGATGCTATGATTCTATGACTGTGAGAGCCGTTCAGCAGTGGAACTCTCTGCCCCAGAGTGTGGTGGAGGCTCCTTCTTTGGAAGCTTTTAAGCAGAGGCTGGATGGCCATCTGTCAGGGGTGATTTGAATGCAATATTCCTGCTTCTTGGCAGAATGGGGTTGGGCTGGATGATGGCCCAGGAGGTCTCTTCCAACTGTTGGATTCTAGGATTCTATGACATCTAATCACCTCTCAACGAAAGATTGCTCCAGGCACTGCCAGGCCATTATATGCTAATCAAGGTGGCCAGTTGAAATATTCACACCTAGCTCCAGCAGGCAAGAGTCCTTTGTCCCACCCTGGTCATTATTCCACAGATATATAAACCCAATTTTCCTAGTTCCAACAGACCTCACTACCTCTGAGGATGCTTGCCATAGATGCAGGCGAAACGTCAGGAGAGAATGCCTCTAGAACATGGCCATATAGCCCGAAAAAACCTACAACAAACCAGTTCCCAGGAAGGCTTGCTTGCCCCGTGAGGGCCCGGCACGTTGGCTTCCTCTCTCTCTCTCTTTTGGGCCAAAGCCTCTGACTCAGTCCCGGTCTGTCTCTGAAAAGGGAAATGTGCCGGGCGTTTCCGACCTCAAGTCAGAAAAAGTTCACTGAACCGGCGGCGCTCAATTCCAACAACTCCAAAACCGGTTCCGATGCCAAGCCGTGGGGTTTGTTTCCCCTTCTGCATTACAGAAAGGAATGTTCTGTGGGCAAATCAGAGCCAAAAAGCACCTTCTCTCCTCCCTTCATCTGTTTTGCATTCCAGAGCATCACCCTCCGTTTGCAAATTGCAAAACGCTTTCAGCCAAGACCGAAGGGTCCTAGAATAGAATCCTAGAATCCTAGAGTTGGAAGAGACCTCCTGGGCCATCATCCAGTCCAGCCCCATTCTGCCAAGAAGCAGGAATATTGCATTCAAAGCACCCCTGACAGATGGCCACCCAGCCTCTGTTTCAAAGCTTCCAAAAAAGGAGCTTCTACCACATTCCGGGGCAGAGAGTTCCACTGCTGAACGGCTCTCCCGATCAGGAAGTTCTTAGAATCATAGAATCATAGAATCAAAGAGTTGGAAGAGACCTCCTGGGCCATCATCCAGTCCAGCCCCATTCTGCCAAGAAGCAGGAAAATTGCATTCAAAGCACCCCAGACAGATGGCCATCCAGCCTCTGCTTCAAAACCTCCACAGAAGGAGCCTCCACCACACTCCGGGGCAGAGAGTTCCACTGCTGAACATAGAATCATAGAATTCTAGAGTTGGGAGAGACCTCCTGGGCCATCCAGTCCAACCCTATTCTGCCAAGAAGCAGGAATATTGCATTCAAAGCACCCCTGACAGATGGCCATCCAGCCCCTGTTCCAAAGCTTCTGGAGGGCTTCCCAGGCTTTTGAACAGAGGCAGGTGAACATCTGTCGGGGGCGCTTTTCCTGCATAATGGCAGAAATAAGGGAGGTTGGACTGGATGGCCTTTGGGGGCTCCTTCTAACTTTGGGTTGTTGTAGGTTTTTTCAGGCTATATGGCCATGGTCTAGAGGCATTCTCTCCTGACGTTTCGCCTGCATCTATGGCAAGCATCCTCAGAGGTAGTGAGGTCTGTTGAAACTGGGAAAAGGGGTTTATATATCTGTGGAATAATGTCCAGGGAGGGACAAAGGACTCTTGTCTGCTGGAGCTAGGGGTGAATGTTTCAACTGACCACTTTGATTAGCATATAATGGCCTGACAGTGCCTGGAGCAATCTTTTGTTGAGAGGTGATTAGATGTCCTTGTTGTAGGTTTTTTCGGGCTATATGGCCATGTTCTAGAAGCATTCTCTCCTGACGTTTTGCCTGCATCTATGGCAAGCATCCTCAGAGGTAGTGAGGTCTGTTGGAACTGGGAAAAGGGGTTTATATATCTGTGGAATGACCACAGTGGGGCAAAGGACTCATGTCTGCTGGAGCCAGGTGTGACTGTCTCAACTGACCACCTTGATTAGCATTTGATGGCCTGGCAGTGCCTGGAGCAATCTTTTGTTGAGTGGTGATTAGATGTCCTTGTTGTAGGTTTTTTCGGGCTATATGGCCGTGTTCCAGAGGCATTCTCTCCTGACATTTCGCCTGCATCTATGGCAAGCATCCTCAGAGGGAGTGAGATCTGTTGGAACTAGGAAAAATGGGTTTATATATCTGTGGAATGACCAGGGTGGGACAAAGGACTCTTGTCTGCTGGAGCTAGGTGGGAATGTTTCAACCGACCACCTTGATTAGCATTTAATGGCCTGGCAGTGCCTGGGGGAATCTTTTGTTGAGAGGTGATTAGATGTCCTTGTTTGTTTCCTCTCTGTTGTTGTGCTGTTGTAATTTCAGAGTGTTTTGATACTGACAGCCAGATTTTGTTCATTTTCATGGTTTCCTCTTTTCTGTTGAAATTGCCCATTTGCTTCTTGTGGATTTTAATGGCTTCTGTGTGTAGTCTGGCGTGGTGGTTGTAAGAATGGTCCAGCATTTCTGTGTTCTCAAATCATATGCTGTGTCCAGGTTGGTCAAGGTGGTCAATTGAAACATTCACACCTAGCTCCAACAGACAAGAGTTCTTTGTCCCACCCTGGACATACCCGGCAGCCTTTCTCACCCCTGCAAAGAGGAGGACTCAAGGCGGCTGACAACTCCAGCAAGATTCAACGCCACTTAACATAGTTGGAAAACATCTCCCATAAAGTAAAACCAGGGTGAACTACAACTCCCATGTTCCAAGGTCAATCACCCCCCCCCCCCCGCCACACCCACCTCTATTCACAGTTGGCCATGTTGGGTCTGTGCTCCCAAGTTTAGTCCAGATCCAGCATCAGCTGGGTTCAGTGCTCTCTGGATGCGGGTAAACTACAACTCCCAAAAATCAAGTTCAATCAACCCCCCCCCCCAAAAAAACCCCCACTGCAATATGTTCAGTTGGTCTTTATGCCTAGTTTGGTCTCAGTCTATTCTTGGTGGGGGTCACCGTATATCTAGATGCAAGTAAACTACAACGCCCAAAAAATCAAGGTCAGTTTCCCTCCACCCCACCCACCCCCCAAATCCCTGCAGTATGTTCAGTTGATCATGGTGGTTCTCCGTGCCTAGTTTGGTCCTGGTCTATTGTTGAGCGACACAGTACCTCTGGATGTAGGTGAACTACAACTCCCAAAAATCAAGGTCAACTCCCTCCCAAACCCCTCCGGTATATTCAAGTCATCATGGGGCTTCTTTGTGCCCAGTTTGGTCCCAGTTTATTCTTGGTGGGGGTCACACTATCTTTGGATGCAGGTGAACTACAACTCCCAAAAATCAAGGTCATTTCCCTCCCATCCAAATCCCTGCAATATGTTCAGTTGATCATGGGGGTTCCCTGTGCTTAGTTTGGTCCCAGTCTGTTGTCGGTGGGGGTCACAGTATCTCTAGTTGCAGGTGAACTATAACTCCCCAAAATCAAGGTCAATCAATTCCCCCTAAATCCCTGCAGTATGTTCAGTTGGTCATGGGGCTTCTCTGTGCCAAGTCTGGTCCTCGTCTAATGTTGGTGGGGGTCACAGTATCTTTGGATGCAAGTAAACTACAACTCCCAAAAATCAAGGTCAGTTCCCTCCCAAACCTCTGCAGTATGTTCAATTGGTCATGGGGCTTCTCTGTGCCAAGTCTGGTCCCGGTCTAATGTTGGTGGGGGTCACAGTACCTCTGGATCTAGGTGAACTACAACTCCCAAAATCAAGGTCATTTCCCTCCCACCCAAATAATCCCTGCAGTATGTTCTCTTGATCATGGGGCTTCTCTGTGCCAAGTCTGGTCCTAGTCTATTGTCAGTGGGGGTCACAGTATCTCTAGATGCAAGTAAACTACAACTCCCAAAATCAAGATCAATTCCCTCCCAAACCCCTGCAATATGTTCAGTTGATCATGGGAGTTCTCTGTGCCAAGTCTGGTCCTGGTCTAATGTTGGTGGGGGTCACTGTATCTCTGGATGCAAGTGAACTACAACTCCCAAAAATCAAGGTCAACCCCCCCCCCCCCACACACACACACACACACACACAAAACCCTGCAATATGTTCAGTTGATCATGGAGGTTCTCTGTGCCAAGTCTGGCCCCAGACTATTCTTGGTGGGTGGCACAGTACCTCTGAATGCAGGTGAACTGCAACTCCCCAAAATCAAGGACAACTCCCTCCCAAACCTCTCCAGTATATTCAAATAGTCACAGGGCTTCTTTGTGCCTAGTTTGGTCCCAATCTATTCTTGGTGGGGATCACAGTATCTTTGGATGCAGGTGAACTACAACTCCCAAAAAAATCAAGGTCAGTCCCCCCCCCCCCCCCCAAATCCCTGCAGTATGTTCATTTGACATGGTGCTTATTTGTTCCAAGTCTGGTCCTAGTCTAGTGTCGGTGGGGGTCACAGTATCTCTAGTTGCAGGTGAACTATAACTCCCCAAAATCAACGTCAATCAATTCCCCCCAAATCCCTGCAGTATGTTCAGTTGGTCATGGGGCTTCTCTGTGCCAAGTCTGGTCCCGGTCTAATGTTGGTGGGGGTCACAGTACCTCTAGATGTAGGTGAACTACAACTCCCAAAAATCAAGGTCAACTCCCTCCCAAACCCCTCTGGTATATTCAAGTCGTCATGGGGCTTCTTTGTGCCTAGTTTGGTCCCAGACTATTCTTGGTGAGGGTCACAGTATCTTTTGATGCAGGTGAACTACAACTCCCAAAAATCAAGGTCAGTTCCCCCCCCCCCCCCCAAATCCCTGCAGTATGTTCAGTTGATCAAGGGGCTTCTCTGTGCCAAGTCTGGCCCTGGTCTAATGTTGGTGGGGGTCACAGTACCTCTGGATGTAGGTGAACTACAACTCCCAAAATCAAGGTCATTTCCCTACCACCCAAATCCCTGCAGTATGTTCAGTTGGTCATGGTGCTTATTTGTTCCAAGTCTGGTCCTAGTCTATTGTCGGTGGGGGTCACAGTATCTCTAGTTGCAGGTGAACTATAATTCCCCAAAATCAAGGTCAATCAATTCCCCCCAAATCCCTACAGTATGTTCAGTTGGTCATGGGGCTTCTCTGTGCCAAGTCTGGTCCTGGTCTAATGTTGGTGGGGGAGTCACAGTATCTCTAGTTGCAGGTGAACTATAACTCCCCAAAATCAAGGTCAATCAATTCCCCCCAAATCCCTGCAGTATGTTCAATTGGTCATGGGGCTTCTCTGTGCCAAGTCTGGTCCCGGTCTAATGTTGATGGGGGTCACAGTACCTCTAGATGCAGGTGAACTACAACTCCCAAATATCAAGGTCAACCCCCCCCCCCCCACACACACACACATTAAAAAAAAACCCTGCAATATGTTCAGTTGATCATGGAGGTTCTCTGTGCCAAGTCTGGCCCCAGACTATTCTTGGTGGGTGGCACAGTACCTCTGAATGCAGGTGAACTGCAACTCCCCAAAATCAAGGACAACTCCCTCCCAAACCTCTCCAGTATATTCAAATAGTCACAGGGCTTCTTTGTGCCTAGTTTGGTCCCAATCTATTCTTGGTGGGGGTCACAGTATCTTTGGATGCAGGTGAACTACAACTCCCAAAAAAATCAAGGTCAGTCCCCCCCCCCCCCCCAAATCCCTGCAGTATGTTCATTTGACATGGTGCTTATTTGTTCCAAGTCTGGTCCTAGTCTAGTGTCGGTGGGGGTCACAGTATCTCTAGTTGCAGGTGAACTATAACTCCCCAAAATCAAGGTCAACCCCCCCCCCCCCAAATTATAAAAAACCCTGCAATATGTTCAGTTGAACATGGAGGTTCTCTGTGCCTTGTTTGGTCCCAGTCTTTTGTTGATAGGGGTCACAGTATCTCTGGATGGAAGTGAACTACAACTCCCAAAATCAAGGTCATTTCTCTCCCACCCAAATTGCTGCAGTATGTTCAGATGGTCATGGGGCTTCTCAATACGAAGACATTCTGAAAGTGGCTGAGAATTGCAGGGTGCAGGATTAATGGGGGCTCATCTCTGCCAAATTGGGGCATTTGGGGGGGTTCGTGTTCTTGTTCCAAAGCAGGAAAACTACAGAGCCAGGGTCTCTTGCTCAGCAGGAAGCCGCAATGGTTGAGTGTGGAGGAGAGAGCCTTTGCAGGCCAGGAAAGCTCAGGAAAGCAGGGCGGTGGGCCAAGTGTGGTGGTTTCCAGATGGGGAGGCCGCCCAGGAGTCACGTTCCCTCCCCACGTGAGCCAGGGATTGGCCCTGGAGAAACGTGGCTTCCACGCCAGAGACACACGTGTTGCGGTGGCGGGGTTTCCTCCAGGCTCGGGAGCCAAACAGTGGAAATGTGCCGCTGCCCCGGAGGCCTCTTTCCTGGAAGGAAACTCTGGCTGTGGTTTGAAAAGTTGGAGCTGAATCTGCAGCAACTGCAGCCCGGAACCTGGAAAGAGAACCCACAACACACTCTCGCCTGCATTTAAACGCTTGCTTGCAGACACTTGGGGACTGCGGTGGCCATGTTTTGCAAATCTGGTTCTATGGATTTAACTGAATTGTTTATAATGCTAACAACGTTCTTAATAGGTTCTTGTGGGTTTTTTTGGGGCTATAGGGCCAAGCTCTAGAGGCATTCTCTCCTGACGTTTCGCCTGCATCTATGGCAAGCATTCTCAGAGGTAGTGAGGTCTCTTGGAACTAGGAAAAAGGGTTTATATATCTGTGGAATGACCAGGGTGGGACAAAGAACTCTTGTCTGCTGGAGCATTTGAAGGCCTGCCTGAGCCTGGGAAAAATCTCCTGCTGAGAGGTGTTAAGCTGTGCCTGGTTGTTTCCTCTCTGCTGTTTTTGCTGTTGTAAAACAACAGAGAGGAAAAAACCAGGCACAGATTAACACCTCCCAGCAAGAGATTTTCCCAGGCTCAGGCAGGCCTTCAAATGCTAATGAAGGTGATCAGCTGAAACATTCCCACCCAGCTCCAGCAGACAAGAGTCTTTTGCCCCACCCCAGCCATTCCACAGATATATAAACCCATATTCCTATTTCCAACAGACCTCACTACCTCTGAGGATGCTTGCCATAGATGCAGGCGAAACGTCAGGAGAGAATGCCTCTAGAACATGGCCATATAGCAAAAAAAACCTCAAAAAACCCTACAACAACCCAGTGATTCCAGCCATGAAAGCCTTCGACAATACATATTCCCACCTAGCTCCAGCAGACAAGAGTCCTTTGTCCCTCCCTGGTCATTCCACAGATATATAAACCCATTTTTCCTACTTCCAACAGACCTCACTACCCCTGAGGATGCTTGCCATAGATGCAGGCGAAACGTCAGGAGAGAATGCCTCTAGAACATGGCCATAGAGCCCCAAAAAACCTGCAACAATTCACTAATTAAGGTGGTCAGTTGAAACATTCCCACCTAGCTCCAGCAGACAAGAGTCCTTTGTCCCACCCTGGTCTTTCCACAGATATATAAACCCCTTTTTCCTAGTGACAACAGACCTCACTACCTCTGAGGATGCGTGCCATAGATGCAGGCGAAACGTCAGGAGAGAATGCCTCTAGAACATGGCCATATAGCAAAAAAACCCCCAAAAAACCCTACAACAACCCAGTGATTCCAGCCATGAAAGCCTTCGACAATACATATTCCCACCCAGCTCCAGCAGACAAGAGTCCTTTGTCCCACCCTGGTCATTATTCCACAGATATATAAACCCTTGTTCCTAGTTCCAACAGACCTCACTACCTCTGAGGATGCTTGCCATAGATGCAGGCGAAACGTCAGGAGAAAATGCCTCTAGAACATGGCCATATAGCAAAAAAACCCCCAAAAAACCCTATAACAACCCAGTGATTCCAGCCATGAAAGCCTTCGACAATACATATTCCCACCTAGCTCCAGCAGACAAGAGTCCTTTGTCCCACCCTGGTCATTCCACAGATATATAAACCCTTTTTCCTAGTTCCAACAGACCTCACAACCTCTGAGGATGCGTGCCATAGATGCAGGCGAAACGTCAGGAGAGAATGCCTCTAGAACATGGCCAGATAGCCCCAAAAAACCTGCAACAATTCACTAATTAAGGTGGTCAGTTGAAACATTCCCACCTAGCTCCAGCAGACAAGAGTCCTTTGTCCCACCCTGGTCATCATTCCACAGATATATAAACCCCTTTTCCTACTTCCAACAGACCTCACTACCTCTGAGGATGCGTGCCATAGATGCAGGCGAAACGTCAGGAGAAAATGCCTCTAGAACATGGCCATATAGCTAAAAAAAAACTACAACAACCCAATACCCAATATACCCAAAATTGGATTGGGGGGGGGGGGTTGATTGATTTTGTCATTTGGGATTTATAGTTCAGCTACAATCAAATTGCATTCTGAACTCCAGCAACGACGGAATTGAACCAAATTTGACACATAAAACTACCTTGGCCAACAGAAAACACGGGAACGGTTTGGTGGGCATTGACCTTTAGTTTGGAGTTGTAGTTCGCCTACATCCAGAGAGCACTGTGGACTCAAATAATGATGGATCTGGACTAAACTTGACATGAAGACTCAATGTGCCCAAATATGAACACTGGTGGACTTTGGGGAAAATAGACCTTGACATTTGGGAGTTGTAGTTGCTGGGATTTATAGTTCACCTACAATCCAAGAGCATTCTGAACTCCACCAACGTTGGAATTGAACCAAACATGGCAAACAGAACTCTCACGACCAACAGAAAATACTGGAAGGGTTTGGTGAGTATTGACCTTGAGTTGTACTTCACCTACCTCCACAGAACACTGTGTCCACAGTGGTTTTGGGCTGTGACCTTGAGTTTTGGAATTGTAGTTCACCAACACCCAGAGAGCACTGTGAACTCAAACAATGATGGATCTGGACCAAACCTGGCACAAATGCTCAATATGCCCAAATGTGAATACTGGTGGAATTTGGGCAAAATAGACTTTGACATTTGGGAGTTGTAGTTGCTGGGATTTATAGTTCACCTACAATCAAAGAGCATTCTGAACCTCACTAACGATGGAATTGAACCAAACTTGGCACACAGAACTCCCATGACCAACAGACAATACTGGAAGGGTTTGATGGGCATTGAGCTTGAGTTTTGGAGTTGTAGCTCACCTACCTCCACATAACGTTGTGTCCACAGTGGTTTTGGGCTGTGACCTTGAGTTTTGGAATTGTAGTTCGCCAACACCCAGAGAGCACTGTGAACTCAAATAATGATGGATCCGGACCAAATTTGGCACGGATACTCAATATGCCCAAATGGGAAAACTGGTGGAGTTGGGGAAAATAGACCTTGACATTTGGGGGTTGTGGTTGCTGGGATTTATAGTTCACCTACAATCAAAGATCATTCTGAATCTTACCAATGATAGAATTGGGCCAAACTTCCGACACAGAACCCCCATGACAACAGAAAATACAGTGTTGTCTGATAGTCTTTGGCGACCCCTCTGACACCCCCTCTTAACCCCCCCCCCCCCCAGGGGTCCTGACCCCCAGGTTGAGAAACACTGCTCTATCTGGAAATAATAATAATAATAATAACAATAATAATAACAATAATAATAATAATAGTAACAATAATAAATGTTATTTCTGACCGGCCTTTTCTTGTGGCTCACTCAAGGCAGGTTCCTACATCACTAAAAACACACAACACTATGTAAAAACATTCGGGAAATATTCTGTTCTGGTTCTTGTGGGTTTTTTGGGGCTATATGGCCATGTTCTAGAGGCATTCTCTCCTGACGTTTCGCCTGCATCTATGACAAGCATCCTCAGAGGTAGTGAGGTCTGTTGGAATTAGAACAATGGGTTTATATATCTGTGGAATGACCAGGGTGGGACAAAACACTCTTGTCTGCTGGAGCTAGGTGGGAATGGGTTGTTGTAGGTTTTTTCGGGCCATGTTCTAGAGGCATTCTCTCCTGACATTTTGCCTGCATCTATGGCAAGCATCCTCAGAGATAGTGAGGTCTGCTGGAAGTAGGAAAACGAGGTTTATATATCTGTGGAATGACCAGGGTGGGACAAAGGACTCTAGTCTGTTGGAGCTAGGTGTGTCTGGGTTGTTGTAGGTTTTTTTGGGCTATATGGCCATGTTCTAGAGGCATTCTCTCCTGACGTTTCGCCTGCATCTATGGCAAGCATCCTCAGAGGTAGTTGGGTCTGTTGGAATTAGGACAATGGGTTTATATATCTCTGGAATGACCAGGGTGGGACAAAAGACTCTTGTCTGCTGGAGCTAGGTGGGAATGGGTTGTTGTAGGTTTTTTTGGGGCTATATGGCCATGTTCTAGAGGTATTTCTCCTGACGTTTCGGCTGCATCTATGGCAAGCATCCTCAGAGGTAGTGAGGTCTGTTGGAAGTAGGAAAAAGGGTTTATATATTCTGTTCTGGGTTTGAAAGTGTTATTTCCTGTGTCATTGAAGACTTTTGTGGGCGGAATCACACAACCACCCTGTTGTTTCCTGCTTGGTTGTGCGGTCCTGACTTTGAAAGCCGTTGTTCTGCTCCAGAAACTTCATTATTTTTCTGCCGCAAACTATGTTCAGTTGTTGAGACGCATTGATTGAAATGTGCTGCCGGAGGGTGTCCCTCTCTCCTTCCCGCAAAGAGAAAGTTTGTGCAATTTAACAAACCTTTTCCCCATGTTTTGATGAGAGAACCAATTAGGATTTTATTTTATTTATCGTGTCATCAGCAATCATTGTGTTACAATTCTAACAGAGCAAAACAAACACAAAGATTAAAAAGAAAAAGAAAAAGAAAGAAAGAAAGAAAGAAAGAAAGAAAGAAAAAAACACACAGATTTTGCAAATTTAGTATTTAGTTAAATGTCCTTTGACCAGTATCTGGCCACTTGGGGTGCCTCTGGTGTTGCTGCAAGAAGGTCCTCCATGGTGCATCATGTGGCAGGGCTCAGGGTGCAACACAGCAGGTGGTCAGTGGTCTGCTCTTCTCCACACTCGCATGCCGAGGATTCCACCCTGTAGCCCCATTTCTTAAGATTGGCTCTGCATCTCGTGGTGTCAGAGCGCAATCTGTTCAGCGCCTTCCAAGTCGCCCAGTCTTCTGAGTGCCCAGGGGGAGTCTCTCATCTGGTATCACCCATGGATTGAGGTGCTGGGTTTGGGCCTGCCACTTTTGGACTCTCGCTTGCTGAGGTGTTCCAGCGAGTGTCTCTGTAGATCTTAGAAAACTATGCCTTGATTTAAGTTGTTGACGTGCTGGCTGATACCCAAACAGGGGATGATCTGGAGATGTCTCTGCCTTGGTCCTTTCACTATTGGCTGCTACTTCCTGGCGGATGTCAGGTGGTGCAATACCGGCTAAGCAGTGTAGTTTCTCCAGTGGTGTAGGGCGCAGGCACCCCGTGATAATGCGGCATGTCTCATTCAGAGCCATATCCACTGTTTGAGCGTGGTGAGATGTGTTCCACACTGGGCATGCGTACTCAGCAGCAGAGTAGCACAGCGCAAGGGCAGATGTCTTCACTGTGTCTGGTTCTGATCCCCAGGTTGTGCCAGTCAGCTTTCGTATGATATTGTTTCTAGCGCCCACTTTTTGCTTGATGTTCAGGCAGTGCTTCTTGTAGGTAAGAGCACGGTCCAGAGTGACTCCTCCCAGGTACTTGGTTGCGCTGCAATGCTCCAGTGGGATTCCTTCCCAGGTAATCCTCAGAGCTCGGGATGCTTCTCTGTTCTTGAGATGAAAGGCACATGTCTGTGTTTTGGATGGGTTGGGGATCAGCTGGTTTTCCCTGTCATAGGCAGTAAGGGCACCTAGAGCTTCGGAGAGCTTCTGTTCTACCATCTCAAATCTCCCTGCTTGAGCAGTAATGGCCATTACCAATTAGGAAATAAATAATGACATTGATAATCCGGGAACAAAAACGATGTTGCCGCGTGCGATAAGGGGCTGCAACTAGCACAGCGGGTTAAACCGCCAGCTGCAGAAAAACTTGCTGAACGGAAGGTTGGCAGTGCAAAGTCGTGGGTTGGGGTGAGCTCCTGCTGTCAGCCCTAGCTTCCGCCTACCTAGCAGTTCAACAACATGCAATGTGAGTAGATCTATAGGCACCACCTTGGTAGGAAAGTATAAGGTGCTCTGGGTTGTTGTAGGTTTTTTCGGGCTATATTATTTATTTATTTCGAGGTTTTATATCCCGACCCTCTCACTTTCAAAGAGGGATTCGGACCGGTTTACAACATGTGTTAACATACAAAGAATATATATATATGGCCATGTTCTAGAGGCATTTTCTCCTGACGTTTCGCCTGCATCTCTGTCAAGCATCCTCAGAGGTAGTGAGGTCTGTTGGAACTAGGAAAAAGGGGTTTATATATCTGTGGAATGGCCGGGGTGGGACAAAGGACTCTTGTCTGCTGGAGCTAGGTGTGTTCGGGCTATATGGCCATGTTCTAGAGGCATTCTCTCCTGACGTTTCGCCTGCATCTATAGCAAGCATCCTCAGAGGTAGTGAGGTCTGTTGGAACTAGGAAAAAGGGTTTATATATCTGTGGAATGGCCGGGTTGGGACAAAGGACTCTTGTCTGCTGGAGCTAGGTGTGAATGTTTCAATTGGCCACCTTGATTAGCATTTGATGGCCTCTTTCCCCAAAAGCCCTTGTGGTCTTGGCCAATGGCCAGGAACCCTGCAGCCGACATCTAGAAGACTGGGAGAGCCAGTTCCACTAAGGTACATGGCTATGTTCCCGTGGGATCACTATCGTGTGTGTGTGTATTAAGAGAAAAATTACTTTAATTACAATTAATTACACTCCACAGGCAGAGTAATTGGAGTAATTGAGTTCAACAAGTTCTGGGCTGCTCCCGAAGGGGTGTCACTGACGAGGGTTTGTTTTGGGCTGTTTTCTCCTGAGCTTACTCTGTGTAAGCTGCCTTGCAGACTATTTGGCGTTGGCAAGTTAATAGAATCCTAGAATCCTAGAGTTGGAAGGGACCCCATAGGCCATCCAGTCCAACCCCATTCTGCCAAGAAGCAGGAATATTGCATTCAAAGCACACCGTACAAGTTGGTCTCCCATGTTCGTCTCCATGAAGAAGATTGGGAGAAGGCATATGTTCTGATGGAAAGCATTGCATGAACAAAATGAAGTTCAACAGTGACAAATGCAAGATACTCCACTTTGGCAGAAAAAATGAAATGCAAAGATACAGAATGGGGGACAATGCCTGGCTCGAGAGCAGTACGTGTGAAAAAGATCTTGGAGTCCTCGTGGGGAGGAAGGTGAACATGAGCCAGGAATGTGATGTGGCAGCAAAAAAAAAGCCAATGGGATTTTGGCCTGCATCAAGAGGAGCATAGTGTCTAGATCTAAGGAAGTCGTGCTCCCCATGCTCTGTTCTGCTTTGGTTAGACCACATCTGGAATATTGTGTCCAATTCTGGGCACCACAATTCAAGAGAGATGTTGACAAGCTGGAATGTGTCCAGAGGAAGAGGGCGACTATAATGATCAAGGGTCTGGAGAACAAGCCCTATGAGGAGCGGCTTAGGGAACTGGGCATGTTTAGCCTGAAGAAGAGAAGGCTGAGAGGGGATATGATAGCCATGTATAAATATGTGAGAGGAAGCCACAGGGAGGAGGAGGGAGCAAGCTTGTTTTCTGCTGCCCTGGAGACTAGGACGCAAGGGAACAATGGCTTCAAACTACAAGAGAGGAGATTCCATCTGAACATTAGGAATAACTTCCTGACTGTGAGAGCCGTTCAGCAGTGGAACTCTCTGCCCCGGTGTGAGTGTGGTGGAGGCTCCTTCTTTGGAAGCTTTTAAGCAGAGGCTGGATGGCCATCTGTCAGGGGTGCTTTGAATGCAATATTCCTGCTTCTTGGCAGAATGGGGTTGGACTGGATGGCCCATGAGGTCTCTTCCAACTCTAGGATTCTAGGATTCTATGAACTAAATGCAAAGACCACACATGAGTTTGAGACTCCAGAGGAACTGTGACTGTGTTATTGCTGGAAAGTGTGTGTTGCTGTTTTTCATGAACTCTGCTGCACAAGGGCAGCATTTCAGCTTTGCATTTTCTTCTACCTGTGCTGCTCCTTTTTGAATACACAAAGGACAAGCCTTCTGCTGGTCTGCACACATCAACAAACAACTTTGAGTTCTCCATTAGCAGTCCAAAAGGATCTCCATGAGTGGTCCAGGGGCCTTGACCCAGCAGGAAGTGCCAAGGGACCCCCACCCTGGACAATATTCCACAGATGTATAAACCCCACTTGCCTCGTTTCCAACAGGCCCCACAACTTCTGAGGATGCCTGCTGTAGATGTGGGTGAAACGCCAGGAGATAATGCTTCTGGAACATGGCCAGGCAGCCTAGAAAACTCACAGCAACCCAAACCTCACAATCCTGCCATAGTTGTGGGTGAAACATTAGGAGAGAATGCTTCTGGAACATGGACAGACAGGTTGTAAAACTCACGGCAACCCAAACCTCACAACCTCTGAGAATGCCTGCCATAGATGTGGGAGAAACGTCAGGAGAGAATGTTTCACAGCAACCCATTACACTGTGCTTGCTCTCTCAGTCATTAGCACCGGGATTGTGGCGCAGCTGGCTGAGTGTCAGCTGCATTAAAGATCACTCTGACCAAAAGGTCATGAGTTCGAAGCCAGCCCGGTTTGGAGTGGGTTTCCAACCATTGTGTAGCCCGTTGTCGACCTTTGCAACCCGAAAGACAGTTGCATCTATCAAGTAGGAAAATTAGGTACCACCTTAAAGTGTGGGGAGGCTAAATTAACTGATTTATGAGGCCACAAAGAAGAAGACTCCAGCAGGCATTCCAGCAGGGAAGCATGCGGGGAATGTGGAAGTGCTTCACCAGCGTCGCAGATGGACAATCATAGAATCCTAGAATCCTAGAGTTGGAAGAGACCTTGTGGGCTATCATCCAGTCCAACCCATTCTGCCAAGAAGCAGGAATATTGCATTCAAAGCACCCCTGACAGATGGCCATCCAGCCTCTGTTTAAAAGCCTCCAAAGAAGGAGCCTCCACCACACTCCGGGGCAAAGAGTTCCACTGCTGAACATAGAATCAAGAGTTGGAAGAGACCTCGTGGGCCATCATCCAGTCCAACCCCATTCTGCCAAGAAGCAGGAATATTGCATTCAAATCACCCCTGACAGGTGGCCATCCAGCCTCTGCTTCAAAGCTTCCAAAGAAGGAGCCTCCACCACACTCCCTCCGGGGCAGAGAGTTCCACTGCTGAACGGCTCTCACAGTCAGGAAGTTCTTCCTCATGTTCAGGTGGAATCTCCTCTCTTGTAGTTTGAAGCCATTCTTCCCTTGCGTCCTAGTCTCCAGGGAAGCAGAAAACAAGCTTGCTCCCTCCTCCCTGTGGCTTCCTCTCACATATTTATACATGGCTATCATATCTCCTCTCAGCCTTCTCTTCTTCAGGCTAAACATGCTCAGCTCTTGAAGCTGCTCCTCATAGGGCTTGTTCTCCAGACCCTTGATCTGCACCCTCCTCCCTGTGGCTTCCTCTCACATATTTATACATGGCTGTCATATCTCCTCTCATCCTTCTCTTCTTCAGGCTAAACATGCCCAACTCCTTAAGCCGCTCCTCATAGGGCTTGTTCTCCAGACCCTTGATCATTTTAGTCGCCCTCCTCTGGACACTTTCCAGCTTAGAGTCAACATCTCTCTTGAATTGTGGTGCCCAGAATTGGACACAATATTCCAGGTCAAGTGGTCTAACCAAAGCGGAATAGAGCATGGGGAGCAGGACTTCCCTAGATCTCGACACTAGGCTCCTCTTGATGCCTGAGGCCAAAATCCCATGAATAGGAGCAAAGTGTCTAGGTCTAGGGAAATCATGCTACCCCTCTATTCCGCTTTGGCCTTGACCCAGCAGGAAGCACCAAGGGACCCCCATCCCTCCCCTTCCGCACAAAACCTGCCTGAGTTTCAGGCTCCTTGTCCTGTTCCTGGGCTCCAGATTCAACCAGTCTCATTCCAATGCAACCCTTCCTTATGGAGGCAAAAACAGAGCTTCTCAAGACCTTTGGAGTCGGCAACCCGCTCTGGGCCAAAATGCAATGTGGAGACTGCCCTTCGATCCTGGGGAGATATCAAATGTTCTGCAGTTGATAGTGCTTGGTGATGGAAGGATTAATGCAAGTCTGAGTTCTAAAGGGTTGAGTAATCTGTAAGTAAGAGTTTGTGGGTGAAAGCAATTAAGGGTGGGGTCATGCAAGAGATAGGCTACAGCTGGGTGTTTCTTGGTCTCAAAGCCAACCTTAAGAACTCTGGCATAGACACTGAGAACTGGGAAGCCCTGGCCATTGACTGCTCCAGCTGGAGGTCAGCTGTGACCAGCAGTGCTGCAGAATTTGAAAAGGCACGAATGGAGGGTGAAAGAGAGAAATGTGCCAAGAGGAAGGCACGTCAAGCTAACCCCGACCGAGACCGCCTTCCACTTGGAAACCGATGCCCTCACTGTGGGAGAAGATGCAGGACAAGAAGAGGGCTCCACAGCCACCTACAAACCCACCCCCAGGACACTGAACTTGGAGGACCATCATCCTCAGACTATGAGGGATTGCCTAAGTAAGTAAGTAAGTAAGTAAGTAAGTAAGTAAGTAAGGGTGTTTCTGGATATAAGGAGCGAGCCTTGGAAATGATCTTCAGGAGAAAAGTACAGTATTGTCATATTTTGGTGGTGGACGCTGCTGGTTTTCCCCCCGGTTGGTGGATTTTTGGTGTCCTGATCTGTCTCCTGAACCTTTTGAAACCTGGAACCTTGAATCTTGGACTGGCTTTGGACTACGGAATAGACTCTTGATCCCTGAACTCTCTGCATTTGACCACTGGACTGGACCCTTCAACTACGGTGTAACTTTTGCTATCAGTTTTTGTTTATTCTGTGGCTGAGTGCTAACTTTATGTATTGTTGAAGGCTTTTGTGGCCAGAATCACTGAGTTGTTGTAGGTTTTTTCGGGCTGTATGGCCATGTTCTAGAGGCATTTTCTCCTGACGTTTCGCCTGCATCTATGGCAAGCATCCTCAGAGGTTGTGAAGTCTGTTGGAACTAAGAAAAAGGGTTTATATACCTGTGGAATAATGTCCAGGGTGGGACAAAGGACTCTTGTCTGCTGGAGCTAGGTGTGAATGTTTCAACCGACCACCTTGATTAGCATATAATGGCCTGACAGTGCCTGGGGCAATCTTTTGTTGAGAGGTGATTAGATGTCCTTGTTTGTTTCCTCTCTGCTGTTTTGCTGTTGTAATTTTTGAGTTTTTTTTAATACTGGTAGCCAGGTTTTGTTCATTTTCATGGTCTCTTCCTTTCTGTTGAAATTGTCCACATGCTTCTTGTGGATTTCAATGGCTTCTCTGTGTAGCCTGACATGGTGGATGTTGGTGTGGTCCAGCATTTCTGTCTTCTCCAATAATAATCTGCTGTGTCCAGGTTGGTTCATCAGGTGCTCTGCTATGGCTGACTTCTCTGGTTGAAGGAGTCTGCCGTGCCTTTCATGTTCCTTGAAATGATCTTCGGGAGAAAAGTATTGTCATATTTTGGTGGTGGATGCTGCTGGTTTTCCCCCCGGTTGGTGGATTTTTGGTGTCCTGATCTGTCTCCTGAACCTTTTGAAACTTGGAACCTTGAATCTTGGACTGGCTTTGGACTACGGAATAGATTCTTGATCCCTGAACTCTCTGCATTTGACCACTGGACCCTTCAACTACGGTGTAACTTTTGCTATCAGTTTTTGTTTATTCTGTGGCTGAGTGCTAACTTTATGTATTGTTGAAGGCTTTTGTGGCCAGAATCACTGAGTTGTTGCAGGTTTTTTCGGGCTATATGGCCATGTTCTAGAGGCATTTTCTCCTGACGTTTCGCCTACATCTATGCCAAGCATCCTGAGGTTGTGAGGTGTGTTGGAAGTAGGAAAAATTGGTGTATATATCTGTGGAATGACCAGGGTGGGACAAAGGACTCTTGTCTGCTGGAGCTAGGTGGGAATGTTTATTCTGTGGCTGAGTGCTATCTTTATGTTTTATATTTTGGTCTATTAAAACAGCCAGAAAGTAAGTGCTGTTTTAATTAAAACAGTTTTATATCAAACTGGGTTTTTTTGATTCACCTCTGCTGGAAATAACAACAGAGCCGCGGCAACGTGACAGGAGAGCCATTCCCCGCAAGCCTGTTCTGCTCCCAACGCAAGAGTCACGACTCAAGGCTTTCTTTTTCCACAACCTGGCAGTTTTATTTGCTCCCCGATTGCACAGGAAGCCCACGTTTTCACCAAGAGCATTTACACCGGCATTCACTCATACCACAAAAGCGCACGGGATGAACACAAATGAGTAGGTGGACGCATCCCAAAAGGCACACTGGACTCCCTCCTGAGATCCAGAACCAGGGTGCAAAACAGAAGAGGCTGGCTTGCCTTTGACATTGGCTCCCACATGTATGTATGCATCCACCCACCCACTCACCCACCCGTGGGTCCAGGAGGGGCTGGCTCAGAGAACGCAGGGGTCTCGGGCCAAGTGTCGTCGGGTCCACGCAACCTCTCCCTCAAAGTCCGAGGCAGGAAGGAGAGCAATGGGCCCAGGCTCAGGGCAGCATCACAGCAGCAAAGAGAAGCGGCCACAGTGGTCATGCGCTCAGTCCAAAGAAAGGAAGAAGGAAAACACATCTTCTGTGATTAGTCCTTTGACAATATGCACTGGAACTGACGAAGCCATATCTGAATATTAGAAAAGTGGCACATTCACACTTCTTTGCCTGCAAAGTGGCTGCAGCACACATCTTGCTCGATGCATCCATGTACACAAGCATAAATGAGAGGCAGTTGATGCACTGAAGTTCCACATCACCAAACCACACTCCCCCCAATCCCTCTCTCTCACACGTAGCAAAACAAAGACACAACTGGCACATAAACATTTCTTGGCATCCTTCCTACAAAGTGGCTGCAGCACACATCTTGCTCGATGCATCCATGTACACAAGCATAAATGAGAGGCAGTTGACGCACTGAGGTTTCATATCACCAAACCACACTCCCCCCAATCCCTCTCTCACACACGCAGCACAACAAAGACACAACTGGCACATATATATATATATCCTTCCTTCGTCCTAGAGCTTCCCAGGTTGTCTCCCTTTTGCAAGGATGGCTGCTCACTCTCCAACCCCTTGCGCTTCCCTGCCAGGCTCCATGCGCTGCTCCATGCGCAAGGCACTTCTTCTGTGGCTCCTTCTTCCCAGGCGCATGCATGCACACACGCCTCCAGGAAGGGCATTGCATTGCTCTGCTTCTTAAATAATAATGCAACTTTTAAAATTGTACTAGCTATTTTCTAAAAACAAACCCTATCACACCTTCACACGTCGGATGCGAACGATGCTTCCTTCTTTTTTTTCGTCTTAAACATCAAACGTGTCGTCTTTCTAAAATGACCGTCCTCCTCAGTCTGATCTGCTGCCGGTGGGAGCTCTCCATGAAGGAGCAAGGCAGGGGCTCTCAAGCCAACTGCCGACCAAAGGTGTGCCAATGCACCAGCATTCCCACTCCTCCCAGTAAAGAAAAGGTGCTAGGAAGCAGAACCCGCTAGATCTGGCACATGAGAGGCAATGTTCATCCCACAAGTGGGATGTGGTTGTGCAATTTCCGGGCTGTACGGCCAATGTCTTCCAGCATTTTCTCCTAGCGCCTTGTCTGCAGATGTTGCAAGAACACATTACGTTGGACGTACAACCCAGACACCACACAGCAGCACCCTAGTGATTCCGGCACACAATACTAAGCACACAAGTCCTTTCCGTGCAAATAATTCAAGTTGGGCTTCTAAGTTCTCTCTGCCCCAAATGCACTGCTGGAAAAGTTTTGCACGGAGACGGAGAGCCAGCTGGATTGGGTGTGTGAGAAGCAGCGCCCATCACATAAAATACACACTGGGGTGTTGTGCGATATACGGGCTGTACAGACAGTGTCTTCTAGCCACATTTTCTCCTAGCACCTTGCCTGCGGATGCTGCTGCAACACATAACATTGGTTGTACAGCCCGGAAACCACACGACAACACCACAGTGATTCCGGCAGAGAGCCAGCTGGGTTTGCTGCATGAGAGGCAGCATTCATCACACAAGTGGGGTGTGGTTGTGTTATTTCCGCGCTGTACAGCCAATGTCTTCTAGCTGCATTTCTTCCTGACGTCTGGCCTGCAGGTGCTGCTTGAACACATTACGCATTGGCTATACAACCTCGAAACCACACAACACTCTAGTGATTCTGGCACGCAATACAAAGCACACAATCCTTTCCATGCATTTAATATTTGTGTTGGGCTTCTAAGTGTCCTCCACTCCAAACGCACTGCTGGAAGAGGCTTGCACGGAGGCAGAGAGCCAGCTTTGGGTTTGGTGCACGAGAGGCAGTGTTCATCACACAAGTGGGGTGTGGTTGTGCAATTTCCAGGTTGTACAGCCAATGTCTTCTAGCTGCATTTTTCTCCCGACGTCTGGCCTGCAGGTGCTGCTTGGAACACATTACACATTGGCTATACAACCTCGAAACCACACAACAACCTAATGATGCCAGTACACAATATTTTCCGTGCAAATTATTTACGTTGGACTTCTAAGTGCCCTCTGCTCCAAATGCACTGCTGGAAGAGGTTTGCACGGAGGCAGAGAGCCAGCTTTGGGTTTGGTGCGTGACAGGCAGTGTTCATCACGCAAGTGGGGTGTGGTTGTGCAATTCCCAGGCTGTACAACCAATGTCTTCCAGCTTGCACGGAGGCAGAGAGCCAGCTGGGTTTGCCACACGAGATGCAACGTTCATCACACAAGTGGGGTGTTGTTGTGCAATTTCCGAGCTGTACAGCCAATGTCTTCTAGCTGCATTTCTTCCTGACGTCTCGCCAGCAGATGCTGCTACAACACATTACGTTGGTCATACAGCTCAGACACCACAAAGCAGCACCCTAGTGATTCCAGCACACAATACAAAGCACACAAGTCCTTTCCGTGCAAATAAATCAAGTTGGGTTTCTAAGTTCTCTCTGCCCCAAATGCACTGCTGGAAAAGGTTTGCATGAAGACGGAGAGCCAGCCGGATTGGGTGTGCAAGAGGCAGTGTCCATCGCACAAAGCACACAGTGGGGTGTTGTTGTGCGACTTCCAGGCTGTACAGCCAATGTGTTCTAGCCACATTTTCTCCTAGCGCCTCGCCTGCGGATGCTGCTGCAACACATTACATTGGTTGTACAGCCCGGAAACCACATGACAACATCCTAGTGATTCCGGCAGAGAGCCAGCTGGGTTTGCCACATGAGAGGCAGCATTCATCACACAAGTGGGGTGTGGTTGTGTTATTTCCGCGCTGTACAGCCAATGTCTTCTAGCTGCATTTCTTCCTGACGTCTGGCCTGCAGGTGCTGCTTGAACACATTACGCATTGGCTATACAACCTCGAAACCACACAACACTCTAGTGATTCTGGCACGCAATACAAAGCACACAATCCTTTCCGTGCATTTAATATTTGTGTTGGGCTTCTAAGTGTCCTCCACTCCAAACGCACTGCTGGAAGAGGCTTGCACGGAGGCAGAGAGCCAGCTTTGGGTTTGGTGCGTAACAGGCAGTGTTCATCACGCAAGTGGGGTGTGGTTGTGCAATTCCCAGGCTGTACAGCCAATGTCTTCTAGCTGCATTTTCTCCCAACATGGTCTAGCCTGCAGGTGCTGCCTGAACACATTATACATTGGCTATACAACCTCAAAACCACACAACAACCTAATGATGCCAGCACACAATATTTTCCGTACAAATTGTTTACGTTGGGCTTCTAAGTGCCCTCCGCCCCAAATGCACTGCTGGAAGAGGCTTGCACGGAGGCAGAGAGCCAGCTTTGGGTTTGGTGCACAAGAGGCAGTGTTCATCACACAAGTCGGGTGTGGTTGTGCAATTCCCGGGCTGTACAACCAATGTCTTCCAGCTTGCACGGAGGCAGAGAGCCAGCTGGGTTTGCCACACGAGATGCAACGTTCATCACACAAGTGGGGTGTTGTTGTGCGATTTCCGCGCTGTACAACCAATGTCTTCTAGCTGCATTTCTTCCTGACGTCTCGCCAGCAGATGCTGCTACAACACATTACATTGGTCATACAGCTCAGACACCACAAAGCAGCACCCTAGTGATTCCAGCACACAATACAAAGCACACAAGTCCTTTCTGTGCAAATAAATCAAGTTGGGTTTCTAAGTTCTCTCTGCCCCAAATGCACTGCTGGAAAAGTTTTGCACGGAGACGGAGAGCCAGCTGGATTGGGTGTGTGAGAAGCAGCGCCCATCACATAAAATACACAGTGGGGTGTTGTGCGATATACGGGCTGTACAGACAGTGTCTTCTAGCCACATTTTCTCCTAGCGCCTCGCCTGCAGATGCTGCTGCAACACATAACATTGGTTGTACAGCCCGGAAACCACACGACAACACCACAGTGATTCCGGCAGAGATCCAGCTGGGTTTGCCACATGAGAGGCAGCATTCATCACACAAGTGGGGTGTGGTTGTGTTATTTCCGCGCTGTACAGCCAATGTCTTCTAGCTGCATTTCTTCCTGACGTCTAGCCTGCAGGTGCTGCTTGAACACATTACACATTGGCTATACAACCTCGAAACCACACAACACTCTAGCGATTCTGGCACGCAATACAAAGCACACAATCCTTTCCGTGCATTTAATATTTGTGTTGGGCTTCTAAGTGTCCTCTGCTCCAAACACACTGCTGGAAGAGGCTTGCACGGAGGCAGAGAGACAGCTTTGGGTTTGGTGCACGAGAGGCAGTGTTCATCACGCAAGTGGGGTGTGGTTGTGCAATTCCCAGGCTGTACAACCAATGTCTCCCGGCCACATTTTCTCCTAGCACCTCGCCTGCAGATGTTGCAAGAACACATTACGTTGGCTGTACATCCCACACAGCAGCACACTAATGATTCCAACACACACTACAAGGCACCCAACCCTTTTTCCACCACAAATGCACTGCTGGAAGGCGGCTTGCATCGCAGGCAGCGCTATGCATTGTTTTGCACCTGCTTCGCGGAGAACTCACCCCCTTCGAGGCAGGGCTTGGGAAGGCAGAGAGACAGCTTTGGGTTGTGCTATGTCCCGTGTTGTGCTATGTCCCGTGTTGGGACATAGCATCGGAGCACAACACGGGACATAGCACAACTTGTGCAACTTATCAACTGCTGCCCATCTCTACCTAGATTTACGGCAGTCTCTGCAACATCTGCTGTCTTCATGAAGCTCTCCATGAAGAAGGCAAGAGCGGGCTGTAAAGCAAAGTGCTGGCCAAACCCATTGTTCCCACTGCTCCCAGTAAAGTATCGACACTGGGAAGTGGAGAGCCAGCCAGGTTTGGCACGTGAGAGGCAGCATTCATCACACAAGTAGGGTGTTGTTGTGCGATTTCCGGGCTGTACAGCCAATGTCTTCTAGTTGCATTTCTTCCTGACGTCTCGCCAGCAGATGCTGCTACAACACATTACGTTGGGCATACAGCTTGGACACCACACAGCAGCACCCTAGTGATTCCGGCACACAATACAAAGCACACAAGTCCTTTCTGTGCAAATAATTCAAGTTGGGCTTCTAAGTTCTCTCTGCCCCAAATGCACTGCTGGAAAAGTTTTGCACGGAGACGGAGAGCCAGCCGGATTGGGTGTGCGAGAGGCAGCGTCCATCACACAAAGCACATAGTAGGATGATGTTGTGCGACTTCCGAGCTGTACAGCCAGTGTCTTCTAGGAACATTTTCTCCTTGCACCTCGCCTGCGGGTGCTGCTGCAACACATTACATTGGTTGTACAGCCCGGAAACCACACGACAACACCACAGCAATTCCGGCACACAATATAAAGCAGACAATCCTTTCTGTGCAAATAATTTACGTTGGGCTTCCAAGTGCTCTCCGCTCCAAATGCACCACTGGAAGAGGCTTGCACGGAGACGGAGAGCCCGCTGCATTCGGCATACGAGAGGCAGCATTCATCACACTAGTGGGGTGTTGTTGTGTGATTGGAATCACAATTGTGTTGTCGTGTGGTGTCCAGGCTGTACAGTGTTCTTGCAGCAGCCACACAACACCCACTAGTGTGATGAACGTTGCCTCTCGTGCGCCAAACCCAGCAGGCTCTCCGTCTCCGTGCAAGCCTCTTCCAATGGTGCATTTGGAGCGGAGTGCACTTTGAAGCCCAACGTAAATTATTTGCACGGAAAGGATTGTCTGCTTTATATTGTGTGCCGGAATTGCTGTGGTGTTGTCGTGTGGTTTCCGGGCTGTACCACCAATGTAATGTGTTGCAGCAGCATCCGCAGGCGAGGTGCATTTTCTCTAGCTGCATTTTCTCCCGACGCCTCGCCTACGGATGCTGCAAGAGCACTGTACAGCCCAGACACCACACGACAACACAATTGCGATTCCAGCATGCAATACAAAGCAGACAAGTCCTTTCCTTGCAAAACATTACAGTTGGGCTTCTAAGTGCTCTCCGCCCCAAATGCACTGCTGGAATAGGGCTTGCGTCGCAGGCAATGTTGTGTATTGTTTTGTGGCTGCCTCGCGCAGAAATCTCCCTTCGAGACAGAACAGGAGCAGGGCAGAACACAATTTGTGTGGCTTGCCAACCACTGCCCATCTTCACTGAGTATTACGGTAGCTGTCGACTCCAAAACAGGCATGGACCTCCCTTGGGATGTTTTGGACTTCAACTCCCACCATTCCTGGCCTCAGGCCCTTTCCTTTTCCCCCTCAGCCGCTTAAGCGGCTGAGGGGGAAAAGGAAGGGGCCTGAGGCCAGGAATGGTGGGAGTTGAAGTCCAAAACACATGGAAGGAGGTCCAAAGTTGGCCCACGCTGGAGCTAAAGCCATTCTTTCATATCACCTTTGAGATAAACTTTTAGAGTTCCAGAACGGCAGCTGACATCCTCTCCCAACGGCAACGCATAACCTCCGCACATCCGCTCCAGTTTAGGAGTATGGTTTCAAGTGAAAAGGTTCCTCTACATGATCTCAGGTTAAAATAAGTAAAAAACCGACGTCACACTAAACATACAAAGGCCTCGATCTCCGGAAAGGAAGATTCCCCTGAAAGCAGGGCCAGAGGGAAGAAGGGTTCGTTTGGCTCAGCTGGTAGCTTCCCTTTCGCTCTCGAGGAGGCGGGTTTCCTTTCTTTCTTTCTTTCTTTCTTGCCAGGTAATATCCCCACTATTATGATTATTATTCCTCGCCTCCCCAAAGGGATGATTCCCTGAGACATCAGTGTCTTGTACGCAGGTTAAAAAAAATACTAAAAGTCTCCCCAACGGAACGTTCCCGTTCTTTTCTACGGCCGACGCTCGGTTTGTTTACGTTTGCAAAAGGCGAACGGTTGCAGCGCGGAGACGAGGAAGCGGCTGCAAAAGTGTTCCAAGAAGAGGCCCGGATCCGTTGCATCACGAAACTCAGGAGGAAGTTCACAGTGTTGCCCGAGATGGAGACAGAGACGTCCTCACAAGTCGTTGTGTCCCTTTCCTCCTCGGTGTCGAATTCCTCTCGCAAGCACGGTCGTCTCTTCCCTTGGTTTTTCTGCTGGTTCGCCACAAACCGAGGTGACTTCCTTCTCGACCATCTTGTTCTTCCCCACAAATCCCCAACCCCAACCCCCCCCCCCCAAGTGCCTCTTCTCCTGTCCCCCCCCCCCCCGGCATTGCGCTCAGAAGTTCTTGAGGCGGCTGTAGAGCTCCCTCTTGCTCCGCTCCCCGGCCCACGTGCGGCTCTTCAGGCGGAAGCGGCGCAGGTCCTCCTTGAAGTCCTCGTGGTGCATCGGCCGGTACGAGGGTGGCTCGCAGTGCGACTGCAGGAAGAGAGGGCAGAGGAAGCCATGTTAGGACGTGTGAGAGGTGTCTTGCGGCCAAATTTGGTGTCCATTCACCCAGTGGTTTTTGAGTTATGTTAATCCCACAAATCAACATTACATTTTTTATTGATATCAATGTTTTTGTGCATTGGCATATCTTTGTGCCTAGGTACATCAGTCTAACAGCTGAGAACCCTAACGGCCTTGCATGAATCCTAGTGGGGTAATAATAATAATCTGCCGATTCAGTTCTGAGCACAATTCAAAGTGTTGGTTTTGACCTACAAAACCCTATACGGTTCCGGCCCAGCGTATCTGTCCGAACGGATCTCCCTCTACGTCCCACCTCGAAGTTTAAGATCTTCTGGGGAGGCCCTGCTCTCAGTCCCGCCTCTAGCACAAGTGAGGCTGGCGGGGACGAGGAGCAGGGCCTTCTCGGTGGTGGCCCCTCACCTATGGAATTCACTTCCCGGGGAAATTAGATCGGCGACATCCCTCCTTTCCTTTAGGAGGAAATTAAAAACATGGATTTGGGACCAGGCGTTTGGGCAATCTGGCAGATAAATAAAGGACTACGACGACTGATAAAAATGGACAAAGGGAGGAGGGAGCAAGCTTCCTTTCTGCTTCCCTGGGGACTAGGACGCAAGGGAACAATGGCTTCAAACTACAAGAGAGGAGATTCCATCTGAACATGAGGAAGAACTTCCTGACTGTGAGAGCCGTTCAGCAGTGGAACTCTCTGCCCCGGAGGGAGTGTGGTGGAGGCTCCTTCTTTGGAAGCTTTTAAGCAGAGGCTGGATGGCCATCTGCCAGGGTGATTTGAATGCAATACTCCTGCTTCTTGGCAGAATGGGGTTGGACTGGATGATGGCCCAGGAGGTCTCTTCCAATTCTAGGATTCTAGGATTCTATGTATACAGAATATATTATATTAGCTTATCACAGTATTAGTATTAAATATGCCACTATGCTGAGATATTAGTAATATTATATATATTATATATTATTACATTGCACTATATTATTGTGAAGTCTCGGCCTGTTTATTTCCCAGTTGGTCTGCTCTATTTTGCCAAGTTTGAGTGGCGAACGCTGAGCATGAGATTGGTTATTGATTGTGATACATATTGATTGTTTTAATTGTTATAATTGTTTAATTGCTGTTTATATATGTTTATCTGTATTATTGTGTAGGCATCGAATTGTGCCTTTTGTAAGACGCCCTGAGTCCCCCCTGGGGGGTTGAGAAGGGCGGGGTAGAAATATGCAAAATAAATAAATAATAATCCTTTATTTATACCCCGCTACCATCTCCCGAAGGACTCAGTGCGGCTTACAAGAGGCCGAGCCCAAACAGATCAGTAAAAACAGCAACAACAACAATACAAACAATAAATAAACTCATAAACAAAGCATTAAACAGTAACAGTAACACCACGGCGCATTAAAAACCTATGGCAGGGCCAAATGTAATAATTAAAATTTTAAAAGTGCTAGGCATGACCAGGTGACATATAACTAGGATAGGTATTTGGAGAGAGAGATGGAGCGAGCAGACAATCCTAGATCATTAGTAAAGTGCGATTAGGGAAATGTTGCTTAGGGTTTCCTTGTTCTGGGAAGGCACGCTGGATAAGTGAGGCTGGTGGGGACGAGGAGCAGGGCTTTCTCAGTGGTAGCCCCTCGCCTGTGGAACTCACTCCTGGGGGAAATCAGGACATCATCATCCCTCCTCTCCTTCAGGAGGAGGGTGAAGACGTGGTTATGGGACCAGGCCTTTGGACAACCAGGCAATTAAATAACACAATCAGGTAAACAAGAACAACAGGGTTGAGGAAGTGGAATGGAAAATGAGAACTATGAGTTAGTGATCGCTGACCTTGTAAGAGAGGAATTGGGTTTGTATTGGTTTTTTATTGATTTTATTGATATAATGCATGAATTGTATAATTGTGTAATTGTGTAACTGTGTAATTTTCTGTCTTGATTGTTTTGCACTACAGGCATCGAATTGTGCCTTGTTTCTGTAAGCCGCCCTGAGTTCCCTTCGGGGTGAGAAGGGCGGGGTAAAAGAACCCCAAATAAATAAATAAATAAATATTGACCGCTAAGGAGCTCCCGGTGGCGCAGTGGGTTAAAGCCCTGTGCTGGCAGGACTGAAGACCGACAGGTCGTAGGTTTGAATCTGGATGAGCTCCCTCTATCAGCTCCAGCTCCTCATGCAAAGGGGACATGAGAGAAGCCTCCCACAAGGATGATAGAAACAACAAATCATCCAGGCAATGTCCCCTGGGCAACGTCCTTGCAGACGGCCAATTCTCTCACACCAGAAGCGACTTGCAGTTTCTCAAGTCACTCCTGACATGACAAAATAATAATATATGGATGCCATTTCCCAAATGGTGATGGCATCGTTCCCCCCCCCCCCCCCCCAAACCCTTTACTCACTTGATATTGTGGGAAGAACTCCTTGTAGCCTCCTTTCAGGACGTACAGCTCCGGGTAGTGCAGGGAAGGGTACTCGTTGCAGGCTCGGTCTTTCTCCCGCACAAAGCGGCACCTGCGAGGAAGCGGACACGGAACCACAACACATCAGGCCGCGTTCCCCGCGCAGACAAAGCAGTGTGCACCCTTTGGCCTGTTTGTGTGGCAGGGATCAAGGAGGGTGCAGCGTCTGCACTGCGGGACAAATGCGGATCAACGCCACCTGAGCCCCCCAATGGCTCAGATGGATCCGTAGCACCCGCAGCCTAACCGCAAAGACCCACGGGCGCAAGGCAAACTCGTCCCTGTGGGGATCGGCGCACTTGAAGTGGGGACTCAGAGCGGCTTACAAGGTATATTTTCATACAAAATATTGTATTATTAGCACAGAACAATATCAGTACTATATATTACTATATTGCACTATACAATTATATTGTAATGTTATTAGTAATATTACATGTAATGTAAATATATCATTATAATATTGTATTATTATATTATTATTGCTGGTATTATATTGTACTAGCCGTCCCCTGCCACACGTTGCTGTGGTTCACATGGGGGATTCTGTGTGGGAGGTTTGGCCCAATTCTGTCGTTGGTGGGGTTCAGAATGCTCTGTGATTGTAGGTGAACTATAAATCCCAGCAACTACAACTCCCAAATGTCAAGATTCTATTTTCCCCAAACTCCACCAGTGTTCACATTTGGGCATATATGAGTATTTGTGTAGAGTTTGGGCCAGATCCATCATTGTTTGAGTCCACAGTGATCTCTGGATGGAGGTGAACTACAACTCCAAAACCAAAGGACACTGCCCACCAAACCCATCCAGTATTTTCTATTGGTCATGGGAGAACTGTGTGCCAAGTTTGGTTCAATTCCATCATTGGTGGAGTTCAAAATTTTCTTTGATTGTAGGTGAACTACAAATCCCAGCAACTACAACTCCCAAATGACAAAATCAATTTTTTTGAGTGAAGGACGTACATTGGGTTGTTAGGTGTCTTGTGTCCAAATTTGGTGTCAATTCGTCCAATGGTTTTTGAGTTCTGTTAATCCCACAAATGAACATGACATTTTTATTTATATAGATTGCACTATACAATTATATTAGTAATAATACATGTAATGTAAATATATAATTATAATATTGTATTATTATTATTATTACTAGTATATTGGATTACACTATAATATAATAAATATTATATGTATATACAATATACTAAATTATATTATTAGTAAAGACAAGATGGTTAAAACTTATGTGCCAGCTGCACCCGTATCCTGGGAGGTCAGACTTGGCCATGGAGGTCCACACTCTGGTTGCATCCTGAATAGACTACTGCAATGCACTCTACGTGGGGCTGCCCCTGAAGACTGTTCGGAAGCTCCAGGTAGTCCAACACTCTGTATCCAGATTGCACACAGGAGTGGGGTACAGGGATCTCACAACTCCTTTCTTGCACCAGCTCCACTGGCTGCCTATTAGCTTCCGAGCACAATTCAAGGTGCCATTCGGACAGGTAAACGACTCTGGCCCAGCTTACCTGTCCGAACGTATCTCCCTCTACAAACTCCCGAGGACCTTAAGATCATCTGGAGAGGCCCTATTCTCGGTCCCACCGCCATCACAATCACGTTTGAGGGCCTTCCTTTTCGGTGGTGGCCCCTCCCTTGGCCGTGGAATACCCTCCCTAATGAGATTAGATCTGCCCCCCCCCCCCCCGGCATGACCTCCCAGGAAAAGCTAAACAATCTTAACAACAATAAAAAAAATAGAAATGCTCTTAATAATAATAATAATAATAATAATAATTAATAAATAAGTCCTTGTTGGAAAGGGGGACTCACATGCGGGGGCCCCTCTCGGAGGAGAACTCGCAGTGGAAGACCACGATCACGCGCTTCGAGGAGTCCGACGGCACCATCGGCTTCTGGAGGAGGAACTCCTCCACGTCCTTTTCCAGGGGGAGGTTCACGGCGCCCTGGAGAATCACAGAATCCGGGAGTTGGAGGAGATCTGGTGGGTCATCATCCAGCCCAACCCCAACAGAGGGGGCCCCCAGGCAACAACAGCCAAGCCACCTGTGCAAATACCACCACAAATTGACTTAGAATCACAGAATCCTTGAGTTGGAGGAGACCTGGTGGGCCACCATCTAGCCCAACCACAACAGAAGGTGCCTCCAGGCAGCAACAGCCAAGCCACCTATGCAAATACCATCACGAATTGACCTAGAATCATAGAACCCTAGAGTTGGGAGAGACCTGGTGGGCCACCATCCAGCCCAACCCCAACAGAGGGGGCCCCCAGGCAACAACTGTCAGGCCACCTATGCAAATACCATCACTGACTGACTTAGAATCACAGAATCCTCAAGTTGGGAGAGACCTGGTGGGCCATCCTCCAGTCCAGCCCCATTCTGCCAAGAAGCAGGATAATCGCCTCCAAAGCACTCCCCACAGATGGCCATCCAGCCTCTGCTTAAAAGCCCCCAAGGAAGGAGCTTCCACTGGACTCCGAGGCAGGGAGTTCCACAGCTGAACATAGAATCCTAGAGTTGGAGGAGACCTGGTGGGCCATCCAGTCCAACCCCAACAGAGGGTGCCTCCAGGCAACAACAGCCAGGTCATCTATGCACTCATTGACTTGGAATCACAGAATCTTAAGAGTTGGGAGAGACCTGATGGACCATCATCCAGCCCAACCCCATTCTTTCAAGAAGCAGGACAATCATGTTCAAAGCACTCCCAACAGATGGCCATCCAGCCTCTGCTTAAAAGCCTCCAAGGAAGTAACTTCAACTGGACCCCGAGGCAGAGAGTTCCACAGCTAAACATAGAATCCTAGACTTTGGAGAGACCTGGTGGGCCAACATCCAGTCCAACCCCATTCTGCCGAGAAGCAGGACAATCGCGTTCAAATCACTCCCAACAGATGGCCATCCAGCCCTGTTTAAAAGCCTCCAAGGAAAGAACTTCCACTGGACTCCGAGGCAGAGAGTTCCACAGCTGAACATAGAATCCTAGAGTTGTAAGAGGCCTGGTGGACTATCCAGCCCAACCCCATTCTGCCAAGAAGTAGGAGAATCGCGTTCAAATCACTCTCAACAGATGGCCATCCAGCCTCTGCTTCAAAGCCTCCAAGGAAGGAACTTCCACTCGACTCCGAGGCAGAGAGTTCCACCACTGAACACAGAATCCTATGTCCATCATTCAGTCCAACTTAAAAGCCTTCAAGGAAGGAAATTCCACCACACTCCAGGGCAGAGAGTTCCACCACTGAACAGCTCTCACTGTTAGGAAGACACACACACTCAGAGGCCAGCCATTACATGAGTCTGTCCAGACTCTTCCATTTGGAGGGAGACACTGCAGGATACTGGGAAGTCCAGTTGAGAAAGGAACCTAGCCCCCCCCCCCCCGACACGGTCACGCCCAGGACCCACCTTGATGTGTCCTCCTTCGTATTCGTACGGGTATCTGCAGTCCACGACCACACAGCTTTCGATGAGGCTGCTGAACTGGCCCGTCAGGACGGCCACCATCTGTGGGCAGAGAAAGGGCCCCACGGTCAAGACCCGGCCTCCGCCAGGAAGGAGGAAAAGTGCCTGGTCGGACCACCGTTCCCCGGAGCTGAGCCCATCACTGAGGGCCATTCAAGGACCAAACTTAAGAGTCATAGAATCATGGTGGAAGGAATTGTGGGGGTTGAAGTCCAAAACAGCTGGAGGGAGGGCCCAAGTTGGCCCATGACTGTCCTCGAGAGTCTATATATTCCCTGGAAGTGGGTAAAGGAAGCTGAGGGAATGGGCTCCGCGGATATGGGGTGCAAAAGGAAGCCTATGGGAATTGTGTCCATGGATATGGGGTGCAAAAGGAAGCCTATGGGAATTGTGTCCATGGATATGGGGTGCAAAAGGAAGCCTATGGGAATTGTGTCCGCGGATATGGGGTGCAAAAGGAAGCCTACATGAATTGTGTCCGCGGATATGGGGTGCAAAAGGAAGCCTATGGGAATTGTGTCCGCGGATATGGGGTGCAAAAGGAAGCCTATGGGAATTGTGTCCACAGATATGGGGTGCAAAAAGAAGCCTACGGGATTTGTGTCCGCGGATATGGGGTGCAAAAGGAAGCCTATGGGAATTGTGTCCACAGATATGGGGTGCAAAAGGAAGCCTATGGGAATTGTGTCCGCGGATATGGGGTGCAAAAGGAAGCCTATGGGAATTGTGTCCACAGATATGAGGTGCAAAAGGAAGCCTATGGGAATTGTGTCCACAGATATGGGGTGCAAAAGGAAGCCTATGGGAATTGTGTCCGCGGATATGGGGTGCAAAAAGAAGCCTATGGGAATTGTGTCCACAGATATGGGGTGCAAAAGGAAGCCTATGGGAATTGTGTCCGCGGATATGGGGTGCAAAAGGAAGCCTATGGGAATTGTGTCCACAGATATGGGGTGCAAAAGGAAGCCTATGGGAATTGTGTCCGCGGATATGGGGTGCAAAAGGAAGCCTATGGGAATTGTGTCCACAGATATGAGGTGCAAAAGGAAGCCTATGGGAATTGTGTCCACAGATATGAGGTGCAAAAGGAAGCCTATGGGAATTGTGTCCGCGGATATGGGGTGCAAAAAGAAGCCTATGGGAATTGTGTCCGCGGATATGGGGTGCGAAAGGAAACCCACGGGAAACAGACCTCGTGGGACATCTAGTCTAAACCCTTCTTCCATACAGGGAAAATACAATCAAAGCAGCCCAACAGATGGCCATCCAGCATCTGTTTGAAAGCATCCAAGGAAGGGGTTTCCACCAGTCTCTGGGGCAGAGAGTTCCACTGGTGAACAGCTCATGCAATCAGGAAGTTTTATTCTATTTGTCCAGACTGCCCACGCCTGTCCTAGAGAGACTATATATTCCCCGGGAGCGGGTAAAGGAAGATGAGGGAAAGGTCTCCGCAGATATGGGGTGCGAAAGGAAACCCACGGGAATGAAGTCTACGGATATGGTTTTCCAGAGTGGAAAAAAAAACCTGAGACTAAAACTGATATAAATGTAATTTCTGTAGTTTATTGTAAAGATTGTTTGTCCAGGGTGGAGTGGAGTAAACAATAAAAATAAATAAATATAATATCAACAACAAAGCAAAATCCTGATTTTTTCCACAATGGGTTTGATGCCTGGAGGGAGGGCCCAAGTTGGCCCATGACAGCTGCAGGGAGGGCCCAAGTTGGCCCATGACTGTCCTAGAGAGACTATATATTCCCTGGGAGTGGGTAAAGGAAGCTGAGGGAATGGGCTCCGCGGATATGGGATGCAAAAGGAAACCCACGGGAATGAGGTCCGTGGATATGGGGTGCAAAAGGAAACCCACAGGAATGTGGTCCGTGGATATGGAGTGGAAAAGGAAACCCATGGGAATAGGGTCTGTGGATATGGGGTGCAAAAGGAAACCCACGGGAATGAGGTCAGCAGATATGGGGTGCAAAAGGAAACCCATGGGAATGAAGTCCACGGATATGGGGTACAACAGGAAACCCACAGGTATGAGGTCTGCAAATATGGGGTGCAAAAGGAAACTCACGGGAATAGGGTCTGTGGATATGGGGTGCAAAAGGAAGCCCATGGGAATGGGGTCCGCGGATATGGGGTGCTAAAGGAAACCCATGGGAATGAAGTCCATGGATATAGGGTGCAAAAGGAAACCCACAGGAATGTGGTCCGCGGATATGGGGTACTAAAGGAAACCCATGGGAATAGGGTCTGTGGATATGGGGTGCAAAAGGAAGCCCATGGGAATGGGGTCTGCGGATATGGGGTGCAAAAGGAAACCCACGGGAATGGTGTCCGCGGATATGGGGTACAAAAGGAAATCCATGGGAATGAGGTCCACGCATATAGGATGCAAAAGGAAATCCACAGGAATGGTGTCTGTGGATATGGAGCACACAAGGAAACCCACGAAGCCGGTTTTCTTACCATTTCGGCAGAGATGTACTTGAGATCTTGGTGCTTCCCTTCCACCGTCTGCAGAATGTACGCCTAGCATTGGGAAGAGGGGCGAGAGAGGAAGGAGTGTGAAGAATCGGCCACAAAGCCGCGCATCGGCCCCACAGAATGCTTCTTGCTTCCGTTTAGGGTGCCGAGCCTGCTTCCAAGGGGAGGTCCCTTTCCCATTTCCCTCCCTCCCTTCTCTTACCTTTGAGAAGTCTCCAATCAGCTCCCGCTGGTCGTTGTCCAAGATGCTGGCGATCTCGCTCGGGCAGCAGGAGCGGGAGCGCACCATGCGCGGCTTCTGCAGAGAATGGGTGGAAGGAGCGTGAGCAGCGCAGGCTGACAGATGGGAGCTCACCCCACTCCTCCTGCTTCCAAGTGCATGGGGGGCACCAACAGCGAGGGGGTCCCTTGCCTGCCCCGCGGCCCCCAGAGCTCGCATTCTCTAAGCATCATGGGACAAATGTGCAGTAATCGCATTTATTTTTGTGTCAGGAGCAACTTGAGAAACTGCAAGTCGCGTCTGGGGTGAGAGAACTGGCTGTCTGCAAAGATGTTGCCTGGATGTTTTACCATCCTGTGGGAGGCTTCTCTCATGTCCCCACATGAGAAGCTGGAGCTGACAGGCAGGAGCTCACCCCACTCCCTGGAATCAAACCATCAACTTTTCAGTCAGCAGTCCTGCCAGCACAAGGGTTTAACCCATTGCGCCACCGGGCAATCACATCCCTGGATGTTTTACCATCCTGTGGGAAGCTTCTCTCAAGTCCCCACATGAGAAGCTGGAGCTGACAGACAGGAGCTCACCCCACTCCCTGGAATCAAACCATCAACTTTTCAGTCAGCAGTCCTGCCAGCACAAGGGTTTAACCCATTGCGCCACCGGGCAATCACATCCCTGGATGTTTTACCATCCTGTGGGAGGCTTCTCTTATGTCTCACCACATGAGAAGCTGGAGCTGACAGGCAGGAGCTCACCCCACTCCCCGGAATCAAACCACCCACCTTTCGGTCAGCAGTCCTGCCAGCACAAGGGTTTAACCCATTGCGCCACTGGGCAATCACACCCCTGGAGCTGGAGCTGACAAACAGGAGCTCACCCCTCCCAGGAATCAAACCACCGACCTTTCGGTCAGCAGTCCTGCCAGATCAAGGGTTTAACCCATTGCGCCACCAGGCAATCACGTCCCTGGAGCTGGAACTGACAGGCAGGAGCTCACCCCACTCCCAGGAATCAAACCACCCACCTTTCGATCAGCAGTCCTGCCAGCACAAGGGTTTAACCCATTGCGCCACTGGGCAATCACACCCCTGGAGTTGGAGCTGACATACAGGAGCTCACCCCACTCCCTGGAATCAAACCATCAACTTTTTGGTCAGCAGTCCTGCCAGCACAAGGGTTTAACCCATTGTGCCACTGGGCAATCACACCCCTGGAGCTGGAGCTGAAAACAGGAGCTCACCCCTCCCAGGAATCAAAGCACCGACCTTTCGGTCAGCAGTCCTGCCAGCACAAGGGTTTAACCCATTGCGCCACCGGGCAATCACATCCCTGGAGCTGGAGCTGACAAACAGGAGCTCACCCCTCCCTGGAATCAAACCACTGACCTTTCGGTCAGCAGTCCTGCCAGCACAAGGGTTTAACCCATTGCGCCACCGGGCAATCACATCCCTGGAGCTGGAACTGACAGACAGGAGCTCACCCCACTCCCCAGGTTCAAACCAAACACCGGCCCCTTTTCTGGAGGGGAACGATCACCTCCAAAACCCACAATGCCCCCCCCCCCAAATGCATCCCCCTGCGGAGACTGTACCGGCTCCTCCGGCTTCTTCTCCTCTTCGTCGGCAGCGTCCGAAGGGCGGGCGTTGCTGTCGGCCAGGCTCCTCCGCCGCTTGCTCTTGACCGGCGGGGCGTCCCTGTCCTGAGGCCGGTCCAGGCGCTTGAGGACGGGCCGGATGACGCTGCTGGGCATCGAGGGCGAGCGGAAGAGGCGGCGGCACTTGCCCGCGTTCACGGGGGTCTGGTGGATCCAGGGTCAAGAGGAAAGAGGAAGGAGACAGAGGGGCCGTTGGCCGTGAGACTCCCATCCACTGAGGGGGTTTGGCACAAGGGACTCGCCCACAAAGGCTTCAGGGCAAGACAGGCCTGTCTCTAGTCAATAATAATAATAATAATAGATCCCCATCGTCAGCTGCTGCAAGAAGATCGGCAGACAGACTACAAGCAGAGGCACAACACCTTCCATCTCCTTAGAAGTGGCTGGGGGGTCTCCCAAGGCATTCCCTTCCATTCCAGGAAAGTTTAGCCCACCAGAAACCCAGTATCAGGAAGGAGAGGGGACCCCCACTCACCAGCTCAGAGTCGGCTTCTTCTTTCCGGACCAAGGGAGCCATCAGCAGGTTCTCCATCCCGTGAGGGACCTCTGTGTCACCCTGGAAGGAGGGAGGAACCAAGGAATGGGGGTCAGGAGTAACTCTGGTTCAAGGGACTCGCCTACAAAGGCCTCTGGGCAAAACAGGCCGCCAGGGGAGCTATCATTTTCATCATCCATCCACATTCCCCGCATGCTTTGCTGGAGTGCTTTGCTAGAGTCTTGTTTATGGCCTCCTAAATTAGCTAAATTAGCCTCCCCACACATAGGTTAACCTGTGTGGTGAAGCAATGCAAGGTAAGAGTTAAATGCATAGAGCTGTGCTTGATTCCTAGAGCATAATTTTGGAGTGTTCCGGTAACGTGTTTACATTCTGACAGCCATGTGGTTCCAGCTTCCAGCAATGTACAGCTAAGTGAATGGACGTATTTTATCCTGCTCCTGTAAATAGTGTAAATAAAAGGTCTCTAGTCAATAATAATAGTAATAATAGATCCCATCCTCAGCTGCTGCAAGATCGCGCAGATAGTAATATAGGTGATAGTAATATGTGATGATGAATGGAATGAAGAAGGATGGTGAGTATGAACGAGTGAATGAATGGATTATAAGTGAATGTTACAGCATATGAATGGAACAAAGAAGGACAGCAAATCTATGTGATGTTTCCCCTGTCTCTGTGTAACCAATATAACTATTATAAAACCCAGTACTGGGCCTCTGTGTTTACTTCTGTCTCTGAAAGTGACTGAGATCAATCTCTTCCACTGAAAACATCAAAAACATGATAACATCAGATGAAAGACAGCTGTCACAAAAATAATCTGAAACGCAGAAGATGCGCGCAAACGCACAGTAGGGCTGGGCAGTTTCGTTTGTTAATTTCGTAATTCGTTATTAATTCGTATTTAAATTAGCTTACGATCCGATATTGAGCCATGCAGGAATAGTGTGAGGAGTAAATTAGATTCGAAACAATTTTTTCAATGTATTTCGTAATTATTTTGTTATTATTTCGAAATTAATTTCGTAATTTTTTCGTAATTATTTCGTACTTATTTCCGCATGCCTGGTGCAAGTTTTATAGTTGTTGTTAGTTTTATCACACCAACAGTCAACAACAGAGGGAGAGGGAAGCTTCAGAAGTTCCCCCTGTCCCATTGGGAGGTTTTTTTAGCATATTGCGCAATCGCGTCCACCATTAACGAATCGATTCAAAATTAACGAAATTTCGTAAATAACGAAACTTTGAAATCTCAAATTTCGGAAGTCTTTAGAATTTAGAAACGCTAGTGCCCCCTGGAAACGAATCGAGTTTAGAAACATTTTTTTCCGTGGATACCCAGCCCTAACGCACAGGTGTGCAGTGCCCCCTCCCCACTGTCCCACCCAGGCCGCCACAGGTTTCGAGGCCTGCATAGAGACCCCCCCCCCCCTCACCTTCATCTGCTCCTCGTCCAGGATTTCCATGAAGCCGTCATCTTCGTCGGAGAGGAAGGAGGCCAAGGAGGAGCGGCGGAGGAAGGCCGGGCTTTGGGGTCCGGGCCCCGCGTTCTCCTTCTCTGGGCTGCAGAACTGAAAGAACATGGTGATTTAAATGTAATGAATTGTTGTAATAGTTTAAACTGTGTGGCAAAGCAATGCTTGATTCCTAGAGCGTAATTTTGGAGTGTTCCAGTAACGTGTTGACATTCTGAAGAAATCAGATAGCCATGTGGTTCCAGCTTCCAGTGATGTACAGCTAAGTAGAATGGATGTATTTTATCCTGCTCCTGTAAACAGTGTAAACTGCAATAAAAGGTAAGAGCCGCTCTGGGCTTTGGAGCTTCATTATCTGTTTTTGTGCCTTTGAGCAGATGCTCAGAGGTGAATAAATCAACAAGAGGCACAGGCAGAGCATACAATCATAGAGTTGGAAGAGATGGGCTATCATCCAGTCCAACCCCATTCTGCCAAGAAGCAGGAATATTGCATTCAAAGCACCCGACAGATGGCCATCCAGCCTCTGTTTAAAAGCTTCCACAGAAGGAGCCTCCACCACACTCTGGAGCAGGGAGTTCCACTGCTGAACGGCTCTCACAGTCATGTTCAGGTGGAATCTCCTTTCTTGTAGTTTCCATTGCGTCCTAGTCTCCAGGGAAGCAGAAAACAAGCTCCCTCCCTCCTCCTCCTCCCTGTGGCTTCCTCTCACATATTTCTACATGGCTATCATGTCTCCTCTCAGCCTTCTCTTCTTCAGGCTAAACATGCCCAGCTCTTTAAGCCGCTCCTCACAGGGCTTGTTCTCCAGACCCTTGAATTGTGGCTGGAAGCAGTCCAGCTGCACTTCCTCCCACTGCACCCAGTTTGATACTCTAGGAACCATGACTGTATTAGGACTAGAAAGTTTGTGTTGAAGTTGCTGGTTTTTTTTTTACGAACTCTGTTGCACAAGTGCCGCATTTTTTTTACTTTTTGTGCTGCTCTTTTCTGAATGTACAAAAGACTCATCTTCTGCTGGTCTGCACACACCGTCAAGCCGTAACACAGGACACACTCCACGTACGCATGCACACGCATCCAACTCCCCTTTGCCCCTCACTCACTCACCATGAGGTCCGGGGCCGAACTAGGCCGGTGTGCAAAGGGGTCCCGCTCCACCGCACCGCGCAGAGATCCGAACCGGCCGCTCGGGCGCAGGGGCTTCTTGAAGAGGGAGCCCTCCTGGATTGAAATGGCAGGAAAGAGAGGGAAAGAGATGCTCAGTAAGCAGAATCTGCAGCTTTCCCAGCGCCTGATGGAGTCTCCTTCTCTGGAGACTGGAAGGACATCTGTCAGGAGAGCTTTGGTTGTGCCCTCCTGTCAGGCAGAAAAGGGTTGAACTGCATGGCTCTTCCAACTCTGAGGGACTGGGGTGTCCCTTTTCTCTCCCTTGAATTTAATTTTGTGACGATGTTTACAGCACCGTGAAAAAGGGGGACATAATAATATTAATAATAACAACAACAACAACAATAACAATAATAATTTATTTGCATCCTGCCACATGTCCAATTAATTAAGACAAACAACCAAATTAACTTAAGTCAACAAAAAGCAATGCAAAATAAAATAAAAACATATTAAATTGACACAGCATAATAATAATAACAACAACAACTTTATTTATACCCCGCCACCATCTTCCCGAAGGGACTTGGGGTGGCTAACATCAGGCCAAACCCAAGAATGGACCTTGATTTTGGGAATTGTAGTTCACCTGCATTCAGTGATAATGTGACCCCCCACCAACAATGGACTGGGACCAAATCTTGATTTTGGGAGTTGTACTTCTGGTTTGGGGGTGGATGTCCTTGGACCTGGGAGTTGTAGTTCACCCTTATCCCAAGAGCACTGAAGCCAGCCAATGATGGATCTGGACCACACTTGGCACGCAGACCCAACCTGGCCTGGCCTGGCTTGGGGGTGACTGTCCTTGGCATTTGGGAGTTGCAGTTCACCTGCATCAAGAGAGCTTTGAACGCAGCCAGCGTCCGATCTGGACCAAAATTGGCGCATAGACTCAACATGGCCTGGCTTGGGGGTGATTGTCCTTGGCATCTGCGAGTTGTAGTTCACCCTTATCCAGAGAGCATTGAAGCCAACTGATGATGAATCTGGATCAAACTTGGCACAGACCCAAGTTGGTCAACTGCGCTTACAGACAGGGTTTGGGGGTGACTGACCTTGGACTTGCGAGTTGTAGTTCACCCTTGTCCAGAGAGCACTGAACCCAGCTGCCTATGGATGTGGACCACACTTGGCATACATACCCAACATGGCCCACTCTGCATACAGCCAAGGTTTGGGGGTGATTGTCCTTGGCATCTGGGAGTTGCAGTTCACCTGCATCAAGAGAGCTCTGAACGCAGCCAACGTCCGATCTGGACCAAACTTGGCGCATAGACTCAACACGGCCAACTTTGAATACTAGTGGGGTTTGGGTGAATGATCCATAATTTTGGGAATTGCAGTTCACCCACATCCGTATGCATTTTCTAATGGGAGCATCCATTAAAAAAACAACAACAGGGAAGACTGGCTTTTTTTCTGAGAGAAAGAGTTACAAATTGCCAAACTGATATGATCACCTTTTTCAAGTAACCTGGGCACTGCTGGGTCCCCAAGCTCGTAAAATTATGGAGATGACATAGTGTTAAAAGGGCATAACAGCAGAATCGTGCCATGCTCAAACCAAGTTGCGATCCACTAGAATCCACAGTTCTGGGCACCACAATTCAAGAGAGATATTGACTCTAAGCTGGAATGTGTCCAAAGGAGAGCGACTAAAATGATAAAAGGTCTGGAGAACAAGCCCTATGAGGAGCGGCTTAAGGAGCTGGGCATGTTTAGCCTGAAGAAGAGAAGGCTGAGAGGAGATATGATGATAGCCATGTATAAATATGTGAGAGGAAGCCACAGGGAGGAGGAGGGAGCAAGCTTGTTTTCTGCTTCCCTGGAGACTAGGGCGCAATGGAACAATGGCTTCAAACTACAAGAGAGGAGATTCCACCTGAACATGAGGAAGAACTTCCTGACTGTGAGAGCCGTTCAGCAGTGGAACTCTCTGCCCCGGAGTGTGGTGGAGGCTCCTTCTTTGGAAGCTTTTAAGCAGAGGCTGGATGGCCATCTGTCAGGGGTGATTTGAATGCAATATTCCTGCTTCTTGGCAGAATGGGGTTGGACTGGATGGCCCATGAGGTCTCTTCCAACTCTTTGATTCTATGAATCATAAACTAATTTGAGTCCAAAAGGCAGAATGTGACTTACCTTCTCGGCATTGCTGCCAAGCGGCGAGTCCCGCTCGAGAGCGGCCGGGCTGTTGAACTCCTTGGAGTTGGAGATGTTCCTCAGGGCGGGGCTGGCCCCCAGGAGCCTCACCTGTTGAGAAAGCCAGCCGGAGTCAATGGTCAGTGGCCACACTCCTCCGGCCACAAAAGGCAGACACAGAAGTGCCCGTGACAGGTGTCGGGGTTTTATCAATGTTTTTATTCCATTTGAAGATGACACATACACACATCTGACACTTCCCACCACCACCATCACCACCACGAGGGTTGTTTCCTTTTACATGTTGATCCTTTTTGAGATGATCTTTATATATTTATATATTATATAACCCTTATATCTTATTTCTTAGGGCTTGATCTCTAGAATGATTCACCCTATAATTCTTGACCCAGTTCCATCTTTCATCAATTTCTCACATTCCATTTTCATTACCTTTTGACTCATTTAATTTTGCAACCACACTCTCATTACATCCAGACTACTGCAATGCACTCTACGTGGGACTGCCTTTGAAGACTGTTCAGAAGCTTCAACTAGTCTGGGGCTGCCATGTTAATAACTGGGGCGGCATACAGTTATTAACATGGCAGCCCCATATTACGCCAGCTCTCCCATATTACGCCAGCTCCACTGGCTGCCAGTTTGCTACTGGGCACAATTCAAAGTGCTGGCTTTAGCCTATCAAGCCCTAAATGGCTCCAGCCCAGTTTACCTGTCCCAACACACCTCCCCCTATGAACCATCACGGAGATTAAGATCCTTCGGGTAGGCCCTGCTTTCCATCCTGCCATTGTCACAGGCGCGATTGGTGGGGACAAGAGACAGGGCCTTCTCGGTGATGGCTCCCTGGCTATGGAACCCCCTTCCTGGTGAGATCAGGCTGGCCCCCTCCCTCCTGTCCTTTGGAAGGATGGCCAAAACTTGGCTGTGGGACCAAGCCTTTGGGGCCGGGCAAGAATTCTGTCGAAGGCTTTCATGGCCGGAATCACTGGGTTGTTGTAGGTTTTTCCGGGTTATATGGCCACGTTCTAGAGGCGCAGGATTTCTTCTGCCCATTCATGCTTTGCCTGTGCCTCTTGATGATTTATTGGCCTCTGAGCATGTCCTCAAAGGCACAAAAACAAAGAATGAAGCTCCAAAGCCCAGAGCGGCTCTGATCTTTTATTGCAATTTACACTATTTACAGGAGCAGGATAAAATACGCCCATTCATGCCTCTAGAACAGTGATGGGCAACCTTTTGAGTTTGGTGTGTCAAAATTTGCCAAAAGCCTGAGCATAACTTGGGTGGGGTGATAGGTTCACCATCACGGAACTAAGTAATGGATAACCAAACATTGCTACATAAGGAGACCCTTTTCCTTTTCAACAGTGTGCCAGATCTGTGAGGGATGCAGCCTGTCCGTCCACCCTTCACCACCTTCCAAGACGTCCTAGAATCCTAGAATCCAAGAGTTGGAAGAGACCTCATGGGCCATCCAGTCCAACCCCATTCTGCCAAGAAGCAGGAATATTGCATTCAAAGCACCCCTGGCAGATGGCCATCCAGCCTCATAGAATCCAAGAGTTGGAAGAGACCTCATGGGCCATCCAGTCCAACCCCATTCTGCCAAGAAGCAGGAATATTGCATTCAAAGCACCCCTGACAGATGGCCATCCAGCCTCTGCTTAAAAGCTTCCAAAGAAGGAGCCTCCACCACACTCCGGGGCAGAGAGTTCCACTGCTGAACAGCTCTGACAGTCAGGAAGTTCTTCCTCATGTTCAGATGGAATCTCCTCTCTTGTAGTTTGAAGCCATTGTTCCATTGCGTCCTAGTCTCCAGGGAAGCAGAAAACAAGCTTGCTCCCTCCTCCTCCCTGTGGCTTCCTCTCACATATTTGTACATAGCTATCATATCTCCTCTCAGCCTTCTCTTCTTCAGGCTAAACATGCCCAGCTCCTTGAGCCGCTCCTCATAGGGCTTGTTCTCCAGACCCTTGATGATTTGAGTCGCCCTCCTCTGGACACATTCCAGCTTGTCAATATCTCTCTTGAATTGTGGTGCCAAAGCCCAGAGCGGCTCTTATCTTTTATTGCAATTTACACTATTTACAGGAGCAGGATAAAATACGCCCATTCATGCCTCTAGAACAGTGATGGGCAACCTTTTGAGCTTGGTGTGTCAAAATTCCCCAAAAACCTGAGTATAACTTGGGTGGGGTGTCAACTATGAGAAAAAATAGACATAATTTTGCAATAGTTATAGTTTAAATAAGAAAAATATATAATCCATGCTGAGTTATGGAGTGAACAATGCTCAAATGTGCAGATGTTAAATTTGTAGAGCCTTTTACACATTTAAGGATGGAATTAGATTGGCTCTTATAAGGTGCACTTCTCTGTATGCAGCTGCATGTGTCTGCGTGTCAGTGCTGACACACATGTCATAGGTTCACCATCACGGCTCTAGAACATGGCCATATAACCCAGAAAAACCTACAACAACCCGATCTTGAATTCCATTTGATCCACTGTATACTGATCCCATTTTTAAAACTAATTTGTATTAGTTATGCTAAATTATTTACAAAATGGTAAAATCTTGGGGGCACAAAGACACCTGGAGGGAAGGCCCAAGTTGGCCCATTGTCTCTAAGGGAAATGACTCAAAGGGACCCGCCTCTGCATCCCAATTCTTCCAAGGAAACACTCTGCAGACGTCTCTTTAACACCAGTGATGCTTCACTTGAGTATCAAACGTGGTGTGGTCACTTACCGGCAAGGACTGGATCCGTCGGATGGGAAAGGAATCCCTAGGAAGGAAAAGAGACACCATCAGGCCACCCCCTTTTGTGTGTGTATGTATATTATTTATTTATTTATTTATTTATTTACTTTACTTGTATACCGCAGTTTCTCAGCCCAACAGGCGACTCAACGCGGTTTACAACAAGGATAAGAATCAATCAACGATATACAGTTTAAAACCATAAAAGCATAATATACAATATTGACACAACAATAGACAACACAATGCATCTCATAACTAGAGTCGTGATCCAATCTGTCGTCCAAATTTCCATTCCTGTAATCATCACATTCATTGCACTGTTTAACCGAATGCCCGTTCAAACATCCAAGTTTTTAGTCTTTTCCGGAAAACCATCAATGAGGGGGCTGATCTTACCTCCATGGGAAGGGCGTTCCATAGTCGAGGGGCTACCACAGAAAAGGCCCTGTCTCTCGTCCCCGCCAGCCGCACCTGTGAAGCAGGCGGGATAGAGAGCAGGGCCCCCCCAGAAGATCTTAGGGTCCTGGTGGGCTGATAGGCCGAGATACGTTTGGATAGGTAGGTTGGGCGAGAACCGTTTAGGGCTTTAAAGGCCAACGCCAACACTTTGAATTCAGCCCGGTAGCAGATCGGCAGCCAGTGGAGCTGGTGCAGCAAAGGAGTTGTATGCTCCCTGCGCTCCGCTCCTGTTAGTATCATGGCTGCCGAGCGTTGGACTAGCTGGAGCTTCCGAGCCGTCTTCAAAGGCAACCCCACGTAGAGAGCGTTGCAGTAGTCTAGACGGGATGTAACCAGAGCGTGGACTACCGTGGCCAAGTCAGACTTCCCAAGGTACGGGCGCAGCTGGCGCACGAGTTTTAACTGTGCGAATGCTCCCCTGGTCACCGCCAAAACCTGAGCTTCCAGGCTCAGCGATGAGTCCAGGGTCACACCCAAACTGCGAACCTGCGTCTATATATATACATGCATCTGTATGTATATATAAGGTAAAGATAAAGGTTTTCCCCAGCATTAAGTCCAGTCGTGTCCAACTCTGGGGGGTGGTGCTCATCTCCATTTCTAGCCGAAGAGCCGGCATTGCCCATAGACACCTCCAAGATCATGTGGCTGGCATGAATGCATGGAGCGACATTACCTCCCTGCAGAAGTGGTACGCACTGTATTCATCAGCAAATACTATTTTGTTTGCAGGGTTTTGAAAATTGAGGGGTGCATTAGATGGTGCATGAGAAGCGAATCAAGACAGTAATGCTCTTTTGGGGCAAACAAGGAAAGGGAACGGACACAAAACAAGCCTCTTGCACCAGCAGGAGTGGCTTCTCTATTCCAGGCACAACAATGCAACCACAACGCACAACAGCAGAGCCACGGGCTTACCTTTGGGGGCCTTTCCAGGACTCCAAGGCCGTCCTCTCAAACCTGTTGGAGGGAAAGAAAGAGAGTGTGATTCTGGCACCCAGGAAAGAGAGATTTTTTTTTTGGTCGTGTCAGGAGCAAGTCGCTTCTGGTGTGAGAGAATTGGCCGTCTGCAAGGACGTTGCCCAGGGGACGCCTGGATGATTTGATGTTTTTATCATCCTTGTGGGAGGCTTCTCTCCTGTCCCCTTTGCATGAGGAGCTGGAGCTGATAGAAGGAGCTCATCCGCCTCTCGCCGGATTCGAACCTGTGACCTGTCGGTCTTCAGTCCTGCCGGCACAGGGGTTGAACCCACTGCGCCACTGGCGAAAGAGAGATGCAACCTAGGATTTGCAGGTCAACCAATAGAATTACCCTGTTCTAGAGCTGGAAGGGACCCCCAGGGGCCACCCAGCCCAACCTAGTTTCTGCCAGGCAAGAGAAATACAAACCAAGCCTTCCCAACAGATGGCCCTCCAGCCTCCAGAGAAGGAAGGCGGCCCCACCAGACATAAACATTAGGCCTGGGTAACAACGGAAAAATTTGTTTGTAAAATCGATTCGTTTTTTGGGTTTTTTGCGTTTTGATATTTAAAAGAATTCCGAAATTTTCCTTAAAAAAAGTTTGATATTTATGAAATTTCGTAAATGGTAAAAAAATTACAAAACAATAACGAAACAATAACGAATCGATTCGTTAATGGCGGCCGCAATCGCGCAATACGCTAAAAAAACTTCTGAAGCTTCCCTCTCCCTCTGTTGTTGACTGTTGGTGTGATATTATAATTTGTTTTCACTAATTAAACAAAAAACAACTATAAAACTTGCCCCAGACACGCGGAAATAATAACGAAACGACCTCAAACCAATAACGAAACGAATACATAACGAAATACGAAGCATTTACGAAACGAATTGAAAAATTCGTTTCGTTTTTAAGTTGCTCCAGAATGGTTCGTTATCGCTTCGTTAACAAAAAAAACCAAAAAAAAAAACAAACGAATTTTTAACAAATTACGAATTAACGAAACGAAACCGCCCAGCCCTAACAAACATCATCATCATAATGATTCAAGAGGCTCTCCAAGGCGCTGGTCCTGATCCCTGAAACATTGCCATCCCCATCCTAACCCAAAAGTAGGACTTGCAAAATCTGCTCCGCTTTTGCATGACCATCCTGGCTTCACAAATTAAACTTTGTAAAAGGTCTTTTTTCTCAATGGCAGAAACTGACCACCTTGGGACTGACCACCTTGGAGCAGGAACTGGAAACCCAAAATATGTGCCTGCACCATCCCAGGATGGCAAACCGGGCTCAGCTCTGCCCATCGTGTTTTGCAGAGTTAGCATTATAGGAAATAGGAGGCCTGTCAATTGTGCTCAGAGGCACTCTTGGGGATGCATCTAATCTAAATGATGATGATGATGATATAGGCTGCAATCTGAAACTCAAGCACCACATGCTTTGTGCTGGGACACAAGACACAAGAACAAGCAAAACAAGGCTGGCGGCCAAGAATCATAGAATCATAGAATCCTAGAATCCAGTCCAACCCCATTCTGCCAAGAAGCAGGAATATTGCATTCAAATCACCCCTGACAGATGGCCATCCAGCCTCTGCTTAAAAGCTTCCAAAGAAGGAGCCTCCACCACACTCCCTCCGGGGCAGAGAGTTCCACTGCTGAACGGCTCTCACAGTCAGGAAGTTCTTCCTCATGTTCAGATGGAATCTCCTCTCTTGTAGTTTGAAGCCATTGTTCCATTGCATCCTAGTTTCCAAGGAAGCAGAAAAGAAGCTTGCTCCCTCCTCCTCCCTGTGGCTTCCTCTCACATATTTATACATGGCTATCATGTCTCCTCTCAGCCTTCTCTTCTTCAGGCTAAACAAGAGAAAACTCCACTTCCACACTTTGAAAAGTGAATTTGTCAAAGTGCTAACACAATGAAGAAACCTAAAAGAATTCTCCACCTTGTGCGACTGTGGAGCAGAACAGACAACTCCGCACCTGTATGCTTGTCTGCAATGCCCTGCCTCACGCACAGAGGAGGAATTGTTGGAGGCTACAGACAATGCTGTCGCTGTTGCACGTTTCTGGCCAAATCATATTTAGCTACTTGTTTGGTCAAAAGATATTTAGCCACTTGTGCTCCTTCTAGGTTATTGCAAGTGTGTTTATTGTAATCTTATATTGCTACGCTGTCATTTGTTTTATGTAATTGCTTTATTATTGTAACCTGTTTGTGAGTTGTCCATTTTGGCTAGGAGGTCTGGAGTTATGTAGCATCTGTAGAACATTTTGTATACATTATCTCTAATTGAAGCTGCCACTGTAAATTTAAATCCGTTGTTCCACAGGTTTTCCCAGGTGTCCAAATCTATGCTTCTCCCTAACTCTTTTGCCCATGAGATCATGGGGGTTTTAACACGGTTATCTTCCAAATTATAGTGTAGAATATATTTGTATAATCTGGCTATTAAGCCTTTCCCCCCTTTATCTAATATAGTTTCCAGATCTGATTTTTTTTTTGAAGCAAATCCCCTCTTCTCGTCTTTTTTGAATCTATCGTATAATTGATGATATCGGAACCAATCTTTAATACCCAATTCGTCTTTTCCCCTCAGTGCCCATTGGCCCTGATTATTATTATTATTATTTTACCAGTTTTGTACTCATTTACGCAATGCGTTTGATGATACGAAATAAATTTGTAGGCTTGCAAAGCGCCTACAAATGCAACAGACCACCACATGGCCCAGTTTTGTACTCTTTTTTTTGCAATGCGTTTGATGATACGAAATAAATAAAAAGTGCAGGAGTGCCCGCAAAGCGCCTACAAATGCAACAGACCACCAATGGCCCTGTGATTTATGGATTGCAAATCACAAGACATTCAGCCACTTGTGCTCCTTCTATTTTTACCAGTTTTATACTCTTTTTTTGCAATGCATTTGATGATACGAAATAAACAAAAAGTGCATGAGTGCCCTGTAAAGCGCCTACAAATGCAACAGACCACCAATGGCCCTGCGATTTCTGGAGTGCAAATCAAAAGGTATTTACCCACTTGTGCTCCTTCTGTTTTTACCAATTTTGTACTCATTTATGCAATGTTTTTGATGATATAAAATAAACAAAAAGTGCAAGAGTGCCTGCAAAGCGCCTACAAATGCAACAGGCCACCAATGGCCCTGTGATTTATGGAGCGCAAATAACAAGACATTCAGCCACTTGTGCTCCTTCTATTTTTACCAGTGTTTTTCTTTTGCAATGCATTTGATGATACGAACTAAACAAAAAGTGCAGGAGTGCCTGCAAAGTGCCTACAAATGCAACAACCCACCAATAGCCCTGTGATTTCTGGAGTGCAAAAGGGCCCCCGTTATCATGTGCATCCAAAACTGTGCACAGTGGTGCCTGGTCTCTTCCCCCAAAGAATGGAGAGAAGAGGGGGTGTCCTGAGGGGCCCCCACAGAAGTACAAAGGGGAGGGGGTGAAAGGAAGCCCATCAAGAGGACAACACGAGGTGGTGGCGGTGGAGCTTGCTTGTTGTGAGGCTCCCAAGGAAGCAACGCCTGCCTTTCCAGGGGCCTCTCCTCTGCAAAGGGAAGAATGGAATGCAGGCGGCAGATGTTTGCGGTTACAAAGAAAGAAAGAAAGAAAGAAAGGAAGGAAGGAAGGAAGGAAAGCCTGCCCCTCCCTTTCTCCCTCGGCTGCCATCTGCCTCATTTGCACATTTGCAGCAGCAGCTGCGGCCAAGAAAAAAAACGGCTGGGGATCTTTCTTTCTTGGCGTGTGGGGCAGGAAGTAGGCCCACAACCAGACATGTCGTGGTTTAAAGCCTCAGCCAAATGCCGCCTTAAAGAGAAACATTGGCTTTTTTAAAAAGGGAGGCCCCCAACGAACCCAGAGCAAAACGTGCAGGGTGTGCTTTCCCAATGCCACCGTTTTCACGGCCACTTTTCAAGAATTGCAGCAGACACACATGCCTCGCTCGTCTCCCCAAAACCAAGCCACTCAAGGCGTGCAGCAGCCAATTTATTTACTACTAGCTGTACCCTGCCATGCGTTGCTGTGGCCCAGTCTGTGTATATGTGCTTTGTGTGTGTATATATGTGTATATGCGTGTATATATTTGTGTGTATATGTGTGTTTGTGTACAGATGTGGTTTTGTGTACATATGTGGCCCAGTCTGTGTAAGTGTGGTTTGTGTGCATATATATGTGTGCTTTGTGTGTATATGTGCATATATGTGTTTGTGTATATATGTGGTTTTGCACATGCATGCTGTGGCCCAGTCTGTGTATATGTTTTGTGTGTGTATATTTTTGTGTATATATGTGTATGTATATACGTGGTTTTGTGCATGTGTGCTGTGGCCCAGTCTGTGTAAGTGTGCTTTGTGTGCATATACATGTGTATACGTGTGTATATATTTATGTATATGTGTATATATGTGTGTTTGTGTATATATGTGGTTTTGCACATACGTGCTGTGGCCCAGTCTGTGTATGTTTTGTGTGTGTATATATGCGCATATATGTGTGTGTGTGTGTATACTTTTGTGTATATATGTGTATGTATATATGTGGTTTTTGTGCATGTGTGCTGTGGCCCAGTCTGTGTAAGTGTGCTTTGTGTGCATATATATATGTGTATATATATTTATGTATATGAGTATATATGTGGTTTTGCGAATGCATGCTATGGCCCAATCTATGTATATGTTTTGTGTGTGTATATATATGTATATATACGTGTGTATATACTTTTGTGTATATATGTGTGTTTTTGTATATATGTGGTTTTGCACATGTGTTGTAATGCAATTTTTTTGGCTTTTTACATCTCTTTTGTTGCGTTTTTCAGTGTGTTTATGGCTGATGGTCACTCGTTGGCCTGAGAGGGGTCTTGTGTCCAAATTTGGTCCCAATTCGTCCAGTGGCTTTTGAGTTATGCTAATCCCACAAATGAACATGACGTTTTTATTTATATAGATACTAGCTGTCCCCTGCCACGCGTTGCTGTGGCCCAGTCTGTGTATATGTGTTTTGTGTGTATATATATTTGTGTATATGTGTGCTTGTGTGCTTATGTACATGCATTGTAATATATTTTTGGGTTTTTTTGCTTTTTAAGTCCCTTACGCTATGTTTTTCAACATTTTTATGCGTGATGGTCACTCATTGGCCTGAGAGGTGTCTTGTGTCCAAATTTGGTGTCAATTTGCTCAGTGGTTTTTGAGTTCTGTTCATCCCACAAACAAACATTACATTTTTATTTATTTACGATATTTGTATACAGTCCTTCTCAGCCCGCCCCCTCTCCCTAGGGAAACATCCACTCCGAGCTCCTCTCTCCCCTTTTGGTGCGCACAGAATTTACTCTACGGATCGTAAAACCCGCTTGGAAGGATCAGAGCTCCAACTTACACGTCTTCGAAGCTCCCCAGGTCCGACTCCCGCGGAGAATCCGGGCCGGCGGCTGTGGAGACACACAAAGCGCTTGAGTTGAAAACTGCATTGTCGAAGGCACATATACACACATATATACACACAAATGCCTTGTATACAGTGAACACTGACATACAACACACAAGCAAAGGCAAAGGCTTCCCTTTCCATCTCTGGCGCCTGGAGGCGAGGCTCAACTCTGGTCATGGGGAGGGGCTCTTCTTCCATTTTCCATAGACCTCCCCCCAGTCATGTTGCATGGGTACCTCTTCCACTAAGGCAGTACCTATTCATCTACTCACACTCCATGTTTTCGAACTGCTAGGTTGGCAGGAGCTAGGGTTAACAGCAGGAGCTCACCCCAGTCATGTTGCATGGGCGCCTTTTACCTTTCCACTAAAGCAGTACCTATTCATCTACTCACACTCCGTGTTTACAAAGTGCTACATTGGGAGGAGCTAGGGCTAACAGCGGGAGCTCACCAGAACCCATGGCTTCGAACTGCCAACCCTCCAGTCGTCAAGTTTTTCTGCAGCTACCGTGGCCCTTTATAATCCCTCCCTATAACTTACTTAGGCGATCCCTGAGTAGAGTGAGTAGGCCGAAGCCTGTTAGTCTTAGTTTGCCTCAGTGAGGGAACTCCTCAGTCTGTGTGCAGCCAACCTCAGTGTGAGAGAAGCCTCGTGTGAGGGAGCTCCAGAGTCAGTGGGGCAAAGTTAGCATCACCCTGAGGAGAGTGAGTAGACCAAAGCCTGTTAGCATTACTTTGCCTCAGTGAGGGAACCCATCAGTTTGTGTGAGGTCAACCTCAGTGTGAGAGAAGCCTCATGTGAGGGAGCTCCAGAGTCAGTGGGCCAAATCTCGCATCAACCTGAGGAGAGTGAGTAGGCCGAAGCCTGTTAGCATTACTTTGCCTCAGTGAGGGAACCCGTCAGTCTGTGTGAGATCAACCTCAGTGTGAGAGAAGCCTCTGTGAGGGAGCTCCAGAGTCAGTGGGGCAAAGTTAGCATCACCCTGAGGAGAGTGAGTAGACCAAAGCCTATTAGCATTACTTTGCCTCAGTGAGGGAACCCGTCAGTCTGTGTGAGATCAACCTCAGTGTGAGAGAAGCCTCATGTGAGGGAGCTCCAGAGTCAGTGGGCCAAATCTAGCATCACCCTGAGGAGAGTGAATAGGCCGAAGCCTATTAGCATTAGTTTGCTTAAGTGGGGAACCCGTCAGTTTGTGTGAGGTCAACCTCAGCGTGAGAGAAGCCTGTGAGGGAGCTCCAGGGTCAGTGGGCCAAAGCTAGCATCAACCTGAGAAGAGTGAGTAGACTGAAGCCTGTTAGCGTTATTTTACCTCGGTGAGGGAGCTCCAGAGTCAGTGGGCCAAATCTAGCATCATCCTGAGGAGAGTGAATAGGCCAAAGCCTTTTAACATTAGTTTGCCTCAGTGAGGGAACCCGTCAGTCTGTGTGAGATCAACCTCAGTGTGAGAGAAGCCTCATGTGAGGGAGCACTACAGTGAGTGGGCCAAAGCTAGCATCACCCTGAGGAGAGTGAGTAGATCAAAGTCTGTCAGCGTTAGTTTGCCTCAGTGAGGGAACCTGTCAGTTTGTGTGAGGTCAACCTCAGTGTGAGAGAAGCCTTATGTGAGGAAGCTCCAGGGTATAAAGCTATTGTGTGTTTGTTTATTTGTGTTGTGGAAACCTTGTTTTTGTAAATAGTGCAGCTATACTATTTTACTAGAAAGAAAAGCCTCCACTAAGGCAGTACCTATTCATCTCCTCACATTCCATGTTTTCAAACTGCTAGGTTGGCAGGAGCTAGGGCTAACAGCAGGAGCTCACCCTGGCCTGCAGCTTCAAACTTCTGGTCAGCAGGTTTTCTGCAGCTAGCGGTTTAACCCGCTGTGCTATGGTGTCCCCTTATAATCCCTCCCTATAATGAGCAGCCAGGTTTCAAGGCTTTCTCACCCGGTCATCTTGAGATCAAAGCTACGCTGATAGGAAGGGAAACCTCTCCAAGCCCTGGCTTATCTGCCTCGATAAGAAGGCCCGGGAGAAAAGGAAATCTAGTTTCTCCCCGTGATCGAGAGAGCGGCACTTCCCATTTAATTCTGGCCCTTGGCCTTTGACCGTTTGTGTCCATCCTTTGACCACTCTGCTACTTTGAGTCTCCTCTGGGAGAGAAGAAGCAGGATATCAACACCTAAAACGATAACGATGGCTGCAGTCCAGGCAGGGGCCAACTTCAGCCCTCCAGGGGTTGTGGACTACAACTCCCACAATTCCTAACAGCCTCAGGCCCCTTCCTTTTCCCCCTCAGCCGCTTAAGCAGAAACACCTCAGCAAGCAAGAGTCCAAAAGTGGCAGGCAAACACAATCACAGACTGAACTGCAACAGCTCCAGGGCAGACGAAAACTTTTGGACTCCAACTCCCACCATTCCTAACAGCCTCAGGCCCCTTCCTTTTGCCCCTCAGCCGCTTAAGCAGAAACACCTCAGCAAGCAAGAGTCCAAAAGTGGCAGGCAAACACAATCACAGACTGAACTGCAACAGCTCCAGGGCAGACGAAAACTTTTGGACTCCAACTCCCACAATTCCTAACAGCCTCAGGCCCCTTCCTTTTGCCCCTCAGCCGCTTAAGCAGAAACACCTCAGCAAGCAAGAGTCCAAAAGTGGTAGGCAAACACAATCACAGGCTGAACTGCAACAGCTCCAGGGCAGACGAAAACTTTTGGACTCCAACTCCCACCATTCCTAACAGCCTCAGGCCCCTTCCTTTTCCCCCTCAGCCGCTTAAGCAGAAACACCTCAGCAAGCAAGAGTCCAAAAGTGGCAGGCAAAAGGAAGGGGCCTGAGGCTGTTAGGAATTGTGGGAGTTGTAGTCCACAACTCCTGGAGGGCTGAAGTTGGCCCCTGCCCGTGGTAGGATGAATCAGGCTGAATTGCCTTGATTCCCAGGACCTGTAGTTTTGCAAGGCGTGGAGTCTTCTCTGCTAAAGGATGCTGATGCCTCACCAAACTACAAATCCCAGGATCTCATCGCATTGAGCCAGGTGACGTCCCTTGAATAAGAAGCTCCAGGCTCAGCTCCTCCTTTTGTTTTGGCTCAGCACTACGATTACCATATTACCATATATATATATATATGGATGATGGAACTTCCAGTACCTTAACTCACATTCTGAGACCTCTGCAAACCTCATCCAATGACGGATCAAGACCAAACTTGGCACATAGACCTCTCATGACCCACTTTACGTCCTGGTGTTGTTTGGAAAAATTTGGAGATGGATGATGGGACTTGCAGTACCTTTGCTCACTTCCTGAGACCACTGAGACCCTCGCCAATGACTCATCAAGACTAAACTTGCCACATGGAGCTCCAATGACCCACTCTACATCCTGCTGCAGTTTGGAGGAGGACAGACCATGGATGATGGGACTTCAAGTACCTCCACTCCCTTCCAAAGATTGCTGCAACCCTCTTCTAATGACCAATCAAGACCACACTTGGCACACAGAGCCCCCATGATCCACTCTACATCCTGCTGCAGTTTGAAAGGGGATGGACTTTGCATGATGGGACTTGCAGTACCTTCACTCACTTACTGACACCACTGCCACCCTCATCTAATGACTGATAAAGACCAAACTTGGCACACAGAGCCCCCATGACCCACTCTATATCCTGCTGCTGTTTGTAGGAGGAGGGGCCATGGATGATGGGACTTCAAGTACCTTCACTCACTTCCTGAAAATAATGCAGCCGTTATCCAAAGACCAATAAAGACCAAACTTGGCATACAGAACCGCCATTACCCACTTTCTCTAATAACCCGGGCAACGCCGGGTCCCCAAGCTAGTATATATATATATGTGTGTGTGTGTGTGTGTGTGTGTGTGTGTGCGTGTGTGCGTGCATTGGCACCAGATGGGGTCCTCTTCCTACTGGAGGTTGGTGCTATGACTCTCTTTTGCCATTAGTGAAAAGATAAAACTAAGGAATGATATAATTTTCTGAAATGGTAACTTACTTGTCCAAACGCATCTACCCCTACGTCCCATCTCGCAATTTAAGATCATCCGGGGAGGCCCTGCTCTCGCTCCCGTTGGACCCCCGAAAATGGTCCAACGACCCCCCTGGGGGTTGCGACCCTCAGGTTGAGAACCGCTGCACCAACGCAAATGCAGCTAGTAGGGACAAGGAGCAGGGCCTTCTTGACTGTGGCCCCCCGCCTATGGAATACACTCCCAAAGGAGATAAGATCTGCTCCCACGATCCTGAACTTTAGAAAAAATTAAAATCATGGTTCTGGGACCAGGCCTTCGGATAATAGATCAGTGGTTCTCAACCTTTCTAATGCCGTGACCCCTAAATAAAGTTCCTCATGTTGTGGTGACCCCCAACCATATTTTCGTTGCTATTTCATAACGGTAATTTTGCTACTCTTATGAATCATAATGGAAACATGCGAGTTTGGAAAGGTGTGTGGGCCCGGCTGAAAGGCAGCCATTTTGGAAGGGACGGGGCCAACCAAGGCAGCTTCGCGACCCCCCGAAAATGGTCCAACGACCCCCCTGGGGGTTACGACCCCCAGGTTGAGAACCGCTGCAATAGATGTATGCAGCTTTTTAGAGGGACAAGAATGGGAATCTCGACTGATGAGATTCTTTTATGGTTTTAATGATTGTTTTGATGCTTGGTGATGTACTGTTTAATATGTCCTTTGTCCCACCCTGGTCATTATTCCACAGATATATGAACCCATTGTCCTAGTTCCAACAGACCTCACTACCTCTGAGGATGCTTGCCATAGATGCAGGCGAAATGTCAGGAGAGAATGCCTCTAGAACATGGCCATAGAGCCCGGAAAAACCTACAACAACCCAAGGACATCACCACTCAACAACAGTTTGCTCCAGGCTCAGCCAGGCCTTCAAATGCTAATGAAGGTGGTCAGTTGAAACATTCACACCTGGCTCCAGCAGACAAGAGTCCTTTGCCCCACCTTGGTCATTATTCCACAGATATATGAACCCATTTTCCTAGTTCCAACAGACCTCACTACCTCTGAGGATGCTTGCCATAGATGTAGGCGAAACGTCAGGAGAAAATGCCTCTAGAACATGGCCATAGAGCCCGGAAAAACCTACAACAACCCAAGGACATCACCACTCAACAACAGTTTGCTCCAGGCTCAGCCAGGCCTTCAAATGCTAATGAAGGTGGTCAGTTGAAACATTCACACCTGGCTCCAGCAGACAAGAGTCCTTTGCCCCACCTTGGTCATTATTCCACAGATATATGAACCCATTTTCCTAGTTCCAACAGACCTCACTACCTCTGAGGATGCTTGCCATAGATGTAGGCGAAACGTCAGGAGAAAATGCCTCTAGAACATGGCCATAGAGCCCGGAAAAACCTACAACAACCCAAGGACATCACCACTCAACAAAAGTTTGCTCCAGGCTCAGCCAGGCCTTCAAATGCTAATGAAGGTGGTCAGTTGAAACATTCACACCTGGCTCCAGCAGACAAGAGTCCTTTGCCCCACCCTGGTCATTATTCCACAGATATATAAACCCATTGTCCTAGTTCCAACAGACCTCACTACCTCTGAGGATGCTTGCCATGGATGTAGGCGAAACGTCAGGAGAAAATGCCTCTAGAACATGGCCATAGAGCCCGGAAAAACCTACAACAACCCTACTGTTTAATATGATTTATGTGTAATGTGTGGTCTTACAATTGTAGTTGTAAGGCACTGAATTTTGCCATTAACTATGTGTAAACCACTTAGAGTCCCCCTAGGAGTGAGAAAAGCGGTATAGAAATACTGTAAATAAATAATAATAATATACTGAAGGTCTGTAACAGGAATTTCTGTTTGCTCTGCGAGGCAAGTCGAGGCATCCAACATGGAAAGCACCCAAAGAACCACGCTCAATTTAGCTTTGCAAAATACAATAAAATCTCACAGGCGAGTGGATCACAGGGAGAGTTTTTCGTGGGACAAACGACTCACCCGAATCGGCGGACTCCGAGTAGGCCGAATCCTGGGAAGACTCCGAGGACACCGAATCCAGGGAGGACCACTCCGCCTTGAGGTCCGTCCCCAGCCGCTTCTTCCGCTTTGGAGTCTCACATTGGCTGGAAAGGCAAGAAAAGGAACATGAGACTTACAACAATGATACTCAACCTTCCTAATGACGTGGTCCCTTAATATAGTTCCGCGTGTTGGGGTGACTCCCAACCGTAAAATTAAAGAGCATTCTGAACTCCACCAACAATGGAATTGAACCAAACTTGGCACACAGAATTCCCACGACGAACAGAAAACAGGGTTTGGTGGGCATTGACCATGAGTTTTGGAGTTGTAGTTCACCTAGGTCCAGGTAGAGCACCGTGGACTCAAACAGAGATGGATCTGGACCAAACTTGGCACAAATATTCCATATGCCCAAATATGAACACAAATTGAGATTGGGGGAAATAGACCTTGACATTTGGGAGTTGCAGTTGCTGGGATTTATAGTTCACCTACCATCCAAGCCCATTCTGAACTCCACCAACAATGGAATTGAACCAAACTTGGCACACAGAATTCCCATGGCGAATTGGAAGGGTTTGGTGGGTATTGACCATGAGTTTTGGAGTTGTAGTTCACCTACATCCAGGTAGAGCACCATGGACTCAAACGGAGGTGGATCTGGACCAAACTTGGCACAAATATTCCACATACCCAAATATGAACACAAATTGAGATTGGGGGAAATAGACCTTGACATTTGGGAGTTGCAGTTGCTGGGATTTATAGTTCATCTACCATCAAAGCCCATTCTGAACTCCACCAACAATGGAATTGAACCAAACTTGGCACACAGAACTCCCATGAACAACACACAATACTGGAAGGTTTTCATGGGCATTGAACTTGAGTTTGGGAGTTGTAGTTCACCTCCATCCAGAGAGCACTGTGGACTCCAAAACAATGATGGATTTGGACCAAACTTGGCACGGATACTCAATATGCACAAATGTGAACATTGGTGGAGTGTGAGGGAAATAGACCTTGACATTTGGGAGTTGCAGTTGCTGGGATTTATAGTTCACATAAAACCAAATAGTATTCTGAACCCCACCAATGTGAAAATTGGGCCAAACTTCCCACACAGAATCCCAACGACCAACAGAAAATCCTGGAAGCGTTTGGTGGGTATTGACCTTGCGTTTGGGAGTTGTAGTTCACCTCCATCTAGAAAGCACTGTGGACCCAAACAGTGATGGATTTGGACCAAACCTGGCATGAATACCCAATATGCCCAAATATGAAAATAGATGGAGATTTGGGGGGAAATAGACATTGACATTTGGGAGTTGTAGTTGCTGGGATTTACAGTTCACCTACAATCAAAGAACATCCCGAACTCCACTAACGATAGAATTGGGCCAAACTTGGCACACAGAACTCCCATGAACAACACACAATACTGGAAGGTTTTCATGGGCACTGACCTTGAGTTTGGGAGTTGTAGTTCACCTATATCCAGAGAGCACTGTGGACTCAAACAATGATGGATCTGGACCAAACTTGGCACACAGAACTCCCATGACCAACAGAAAATACTGGAAGGGTTTGGTGGGTTTTGAGTTTGGGAGTTGTAGTTCACCTCCATCTAGAAAGCACTGTGGACTCAAACAATGAAGAACTCCCATGACCAACAGAAAATACTGGAAGGGTTTGGTGGGTTTTGAGTTTGGGAGTTGTAGTTCACCTCCATCTAGAAAGCACTGTGGACTCAAACAATGATGAATCTGGACCAAACTTGGCATGAATACTCAATATGCCCAAATGTGAACACTTGCGGAGTTTGGGAAATTAGACCTTGACATTTGGGAGTTGTAGTTGAAGAATTTATAGTTCACCTCCAATCAAAGAGCTTTCTGAAGTTCAGCAATGATAGAATTGGGCCAAACTTCCCACAAAGGACCACCAGAAAAGACTGTGTTGTCTGATGGTCTTTGGTGAACCCTCACAACCCCCCCCCCCCCCCACCTGAGGTTCTGACCTCCAGGTTGAGAAACACTGCTCTACAAACACAATGGTGCAAGTGACCAATGGGCAAGGCGTAGGCATTTGTGTGAAATGGGGAACGGCTTGAAGACCTGCACAACCACACTATTTGAAGCCAGGCCTGGGCCCACTTTGGCCCTCCCTCCAGGTGTTTTGGACTGCAACTCCCTTCCAGCTGTTAGAAATTGTGGGAGGGGAAATCCAAAACACCTGGAGGGAGGGCCAAAGTGGGGCCAGGCCTGTTCTGTACCTAGGAGGAGAAACAAAGGCTCTTTGCAGCCAAGCCACTATTATTTGCATTATTTATTCATTTGCATTATTTCTACCCTGCTCATATCAGCCCGGAGGTGACTTTTGCACTAATTCTGTGCAAGGGAGCACCCACCTGGTCACCAGGTGGAGAGGGAGCCAGGAGAGAAAGGCTTGATGATTAACTGTGGATATTCAGGGCGTGGGCCATTTGAAAAATGGAGGGAAGAAATGCAGCCCAGATTAAAACAACAAAACCTGGCCACCTCGCGGCACGCATTTCCGCTGCTCTGCACAACTGCACAAATTGTTCTTCCTCCAAGAGGAAGTTGGGTTGGGTGACATTCAAGCCCAAGATGGAGGGAATGGAAAGGAAAGGTCCCAAGGAAAGGAAGAACAGCCTCAGCCTCACTCTTGTCCATTAAACGAGATGGGATTGAACCCGGACTCTTTTGCAGCCTGGGAAGGAGTTGCAATCACAAGCGGCAATTAATCAGGACACCTTTCGACCTATTATTATTATTATTATTATTATTAACTTTATTTGTACCCCGCTAGCATCTCCCGCAGGACTCGATGCGGCTTACACAGGCCAGGAGCCTCAAAACACAATACAACAGAACATAACACAATAGTAAACAAGCAAATCAAAACAATTAAGCAAAATAACAACAATAACTACATCAAGACATAATTAAAACTGGTTCGGCCGGCGCAATGGGGTACATGGCAGGAGGAACATGGATTAAAAGGTGCGGTGTGCAGAAACCTCGGTTGTGCTAAAGTGCTTCTAGGACTTGGGATGGGGATTCCTAATCTGAGAAGGCACATCGGAACAGCCAGGTTTTTAGGTTCCTTCTGAAAACTGCTAAAGTAGGGGCCTGTCAGAGATCTTTTGGAAGGGCATTCCAAAGTTGGGGGGCCGCCACAGAGAAGGCCCTGTCCCGTGTCCCCACAAAGCGCGCTTGTGACGTGGGTGGGATCACGAGCAGGGCCTCCCCAGATGATCGGAGCGAGCGTGTGGGTTCGTAGATGGTGATGCGGTCACGCAGGTAGGGTGGTCCCAAACCGTTCAGGGCTTTGTAGGTGAGCACCTGCACCTTGAATTGGGCTCGGAAAATAAATGGCAGCCAGTGGAGCTCCCTAAACAGAGGGGTAGACCTCTCTTGATAATGGGCCCCGGTTAACATCCTGGCTGCTGCCCGCTGGACCAATTGAAGTTTCCGAGCCGTCTTCAAGGGCAGCCCCACGTAGAGCGCATTGCAGTAATCCATTCTAGAGGTGACCAAGGCGTGGACCACCCCGGCCAGATCAGCCTTCACGAGGTACGGTCGCAGCTGGCGCACAAGTCTCAGTTGTGCAAAGGCCCTCCCGGATACCGCCGACACCTGAGCCTCAAGTGTAAGCGAAGAATCCAAGAGGACACCCAGACTGCGGACCTGTGGCTTCAGGGGGAGTGTAACCCCGTCCAACACAGGTTGCCACCCTATACCCCGATCCGGTTTACAATCGACCAGGAGGACCTCGGTCTTGTCGGGATTGATCATCAGCTTGTTCTTCCTCATCCAGATCGACACAGCGGCCAGGCACTCGTCCAGCACCCGAGAAGCCTCCTTGGAATTAATACAGGCAGTCCCCAAGTTATGGACTTTGTTCTTAAGTCAATTCGTACACAAGTTGGAACAGGTACATTTCAAAGTGTAACTTCAGCCATATATATATATATATATACACACACACACAAACACACACACACATGAGGGGTATTTTTTAAGTAAGGTCCGTTTCATTGTAGACACCAGTAGTTTGCGTGCATACTACAACAAGCGCATGTGTGGTGTACCAGCATGCCTTGGGAACAATTGTGCTCAGTTTCCACTCTGTAGTTAACCTGTACGATTCTGTTCTGCGCTTTAAAAATGTTTAAGACTATCAACTCACCCAATGCATGTGATGTTCCCATTGGGGAGATGGTGGCAGGGTATAAATAAAGATTTATTTATTTATTTATTTATTTATTGCATTTATTAACCGCCGCTCTCAGCCCTAGGGCGACTCGTGGCGGTGTACAGTACATAAAAGACAATTTACAAAGAAATCAAGACAACAAAACTAACATGTCACTAATACACAACATCTAACTACACTAAAATAATCCGCTCCGTCTTATCGTGGAATCATAATCAGTCTCGTAGTCGTAATCCATTCCGGTTGTCATTTCCAGTAACATAGCACTCAGTTGAATGCCATCTCGAAGAGCCATGTCTTTAGTCTCTTGCGGAATGTCATAAGGGAGGGCGCCTGTCTGATGTCAGCAGGGAGGGAGTTCCACAGCCGGGGGGCCACCACCGAGAAGACCCTTTCTCTCGTCCCCGCCAGACGTGCCTGTGAGGCAGACGGGACCGAGAGAAGGGCCTCCCCGGATGATCTCAAGGTCCTCGTGGGCTCATAGGCCGAGATGCGGTCTGCAAGGTATTTTGGGCCGGAACCGTTTAGGGCTTTGTAGGATAGTACCAGCACCTTAAATTGAGCAAATCGGCAGCCAGTGGAGCTGGAACAACAAGGGCGTTGTATGCTCCCTGCGTCCTGCTCCTGTTAACAACATGGCTGCCGCGCGCTGGACTAGCTGAAGCTTCCGGGCCGTCTTTAAGGGCAGCCCCACGTAGAGAGCGTTGCAGTAGTCAAGGCGGGATGTGACCAGAGCGTGTACCACCGTGGCCAAGTCAGACTTCCCAAGGTACGGGCGCAGCTGGCGCACGAGCCTGAGCTGTGCAAATGCTCCCCTGGACACCGCCGAAACCTGGGGATCCAGGCTCAACGATGAATCCAGGATCACACCCAAGCTGCGAACCTGCGCCTTCAAGGGGAGTGCGACCCCATCCAGCACAGGCTGTAACCCTATGCCCTGCTTGGCCTTGCGACTGACCAGGAGTACCTCTGTCTTGTCTGGATTTAATTTCAGTTTGTTCGCCTTATTATTATTATTATTATTATTATTATTATTATTATTATTATATGCTGTTGGGCTTGGCCTCATGTAAGCCGCCCCGAGTCCCCATTGGGGAGATGGTGGGGGGTATAAATAAAGATTATTATTATTATTATTATTATTATTATTATTATTATTATATGCTGTTGGGCTTGGCCTCATGTACTCATGTAAGCCGCCCCGGGGTATTAAATAAAGTTTATTATGATGATTAATTTGCAAAGACTTGAACAGAGCTGTGGATGAGAAAGATGTGGAAAGCAAGATGGCACAACGCACGGCCCAGAAGCTACAAAGAAGGAAGGAAGGAAGCGTGCAGTTGCTGCCTGTTTAAAAAGGCACTCCACTCAACGGCCAGGGATGGGCACCCCGTCATTATTTTTAAAAAGCCGGTTCCTTCTACCAAGCCTTGCTTCTCCTTCCTGGGAAAAGGGCAGAGCGCTCCTCCCTCCAGCCAGCCGCACGCAAGGAATGCCAACCCCTCTTTGGCTTTGGCAACGAGCTTTTCCGTGCCGGTTCTGCAAGCCTTCAAGCTGCCGGATCACGTTGTGGGAAAGCAGCGGCATCAGCCCCCAAAGAGGCCTCTTCTCCTGAAAGAGAGGCTCAAACAGGAGCAGAGAACAAAGAAGGAAGGAAGCAAGCAAGCTGAGGCCCAGAAGGCCCCGAAAAGGCAAAAGTGGGAGCTTGCTTCGAGGAAACCCAAGTTTTCTGTTTGCAGAGTTCGTGCCCTGCCATACCGCGGCTCTGATAGAGCTTTCGTGGGCCAGGAATGCAGAGGAGGCTTTGCCACCCACTTGCTAGGAAATATGGCCTGCAGCATGTGCTAACAGAGGCAGGTTGGCCATCTGCTGAGGGAGTTTTGAATGAGATTTTCCTGCTCCTTAGCAGGGGGTTGGGCTGGATGGCCCACCAGGTCTCTTCCAACTCTAGGATTCTAATCCTCTGCCTTTGCACCTCCAAATATTTGTCTATATAAATAAAAATGTAATGTTTGTTTGTGGGATTAACATAATTCAAAAACCACGGGACGAATTGACACCAAATTTGGACACAAGATGCCTATCAGGCCAACGAGTGACCATCACTGAAAAACACAGAAAAGACTTAAAAAGCCAAAAAATGAAAAACACATTACAACACATATGCAAAACCACATATATAAACACAAATGCACATATATACACATATACAGAAATACACACACACACACATATATACAGACTGGGCCATAGCAACACATGGCAAGGGATGGCTGGTATATAAATAAAAATGCAATGTCCGTTTGTGGGATTAAAGTAACTTAAAAACCACTGGACGAATTGATACAAAATTTAGACACAAGACACCTAACAGTCCAACAAGTGTCCATCACTCCTAAAAAACTCCAGCAGACCAGACAAATACCCGAAAAATACACCATTTATACAAATACACATACACTCATATACATATACACATGCACACATTCATGTATATATATGCATAAATATACACACATACAGATACAGATACATACACATGCACACATACGTATATACATATAAACATACATACATACACAGATATATACAATATGTATGTACACATATAAATACACAAATATATGCACGCACATATATATACACCCATATATATATACATACACACACACACATATACACACACAAAACACATATACAGAGACTGGGCCACAGCAACGTATGGTAGGGGACGGCTAGTTTATAAATAAAAAAGTAATGTTCACTCGTGGGATTAACATAATTCAAAAACCACTGTGCGAATTAACAACAAATTTGGACACAACACAGCTAACAGGCCAACGAGTGACCATAACTCATAAAAACACCGGAAAACACAGCAGAAGAGACTTAAAAAGCCAAAAAACACATTGCAACACATGCACAAAACCACACACACACACATATATATGCAAACACACATGTATACACAAATGTATACACACTGAGAAAACACATATACACAGACTGGGCCACAACAATGCATGGCAGGGGACGGCTAGTATATAATAATAATAATATTAATAGTAAGACTTTATTTGTACTCCGCCCTATCTCCCTTAAGGGACTCAGGAGGGATTCCAACCCATAATAAACACAAAAAATTCAAGACAGGTACAAACATGACTACGTGAGCAACCCACCCATTCCCCAAAGCAAACCAACATCAAACAACTAATTATAACATCAACTCAGAATTGCACAAGCACTTAAACAGTAAAATTACCCCTAACCATTATAACATGAGCTCTACTTAGCCAATCTCCTGGAGGTTCACTAAAAAGAAATTGAAATTAACTAAACTGCAATGATGTCCATGGCACTGCTTGCAAGTCAAGGCAAGCAAGGATCAGGGACCCGGGCCTGGATCTTGAAGGCGCCGGCCTTCTTTGGCTGTGGCTTTCTCTAATGCAAGCTTAACACAGTGCTACGGAGCCCCGGGAGTTGTAGTTCGGCCCTCTAAGGCAGGCTTAATACAGCACTACGGAGCCCTGGGACTTGCAGTTCGGTACTCTAATGCAAGCTCAACATGGTGTTACAGAGCCCTGGGAGTTGTAGTTCTGCACTTTAACGCAAGCTTAACATGATGCTACGGAGTCCCGGGACCTGTAGTTTGGCCCTCTAATGCAAGCTTAACAGAGTGCTACGGAGCCCCGGGAGTTGTAGTTCAGCACTCAAAATGCAAGCTCAACACGGCGCTACGGAGCCCTGGGAGTTGTAGTTCAGCCCTCTAATGCAAGCTCAACACGGCGCTACAGAGCCCTGGGAGTTGTACTTTGGCCCTCTAATGCAAGCTCAACACGGCGCTACAGAGCCCTGGGAGTTGTACTTTGGCCCTCTAATGCAAGCTCAACACGGCGCTACAGAGCCCTGGGAGTTGTACTTTGGCCCTCTAATGCAAGCTTAACACAGCGCTATGGAGATCCGGGACCCCTCTGGCAGAGAAGGCTTCAGACCTTGCAAAACTGCAACTCCTGAAGGTTCAAGCGTCCAGAACAGATGGATGAAGGGTTTTGCTACGGAGCCCTGGGAGTTGTAGTTCAGCCCTCTAATGCAAGCTCAACACGGCGCTACGGAGCCCCGGGAGTTGTAGTTCAGCCCTCTAATGCAAGCTCAACACGGCGCTACGGAGCCCTGGGAGTTGTAGTTCAGCCCTCTAATGCAAGCTCAACATGGCGCTACGGAGCCCCGGGAGTTGTAGTTCAGCCCTCAAAATGCAAGCTCAACATGGCGCTACGGAGCCCTGGGAGTTGTAGTTCAGCCCTCTAATGCAAGCTCAACATGGCGCTACGGAGCCCTGGGAGTTGTAGTTCAGCCCTCTAATGCAAGCTCAACACGGCGCTACGGAGCCCTGGGAGTTGTAGTTCAGCCCTCTAATGCAAGCTCAACACGGCGCTACGGAGCCCTGGGAGTTGTACTTTGGCCCTCTAATGCAAGCTCAACACGGCGCTATGGAGATCCGGGACCCCTCTGGCAGAGAAGGCTTCAGACCTTGCAAAACTGCAACTCCTGAAGGTTCAAGCGTCCAGAACAGATGGATGAAGGGTTTTGCTACGGAGCCCTGGGAGTTGTAGTTCAGCCCTCTAATGCAAGCTCAACACGGCGCTACGGAGCCCCGGGAGTTGTAGTTCAGCCCTCTAATGCAAGCTCAACACGGCGCTACGGAGCCCTGGGAGTTGTAGTTCAGCCCTCTAATGCAAGCTCAACACGGCGCTACAGAGCCCTGGGAGTTGTAGTTCAGCCCTCTAATGCAAGCTCAACACGGCGCTACGGAGCCCCGGGAGTTGTAGTTCAGCCCTCAAAATGCAAGCTCAACACGGTGCTACAAAGCCCTGGGAGTTGTAGTTCAGCCCTCTAATGCAAGCTCAACACGGCGCTACGGAGCCCTGGGAGTTGTAGTTCAGCCCTCTAATGCAAGCTCAACACGGCGCTACGGAGCCCTGGGAGTTGTACTTTGGCCCTCTAATGCAAGCTCAACACGGCGCTATGGAGATCCGGGACCCCTCTGGCAGAGAAGGCTTCAGACCTTGCAAAACTGCAACTCCTGAAGGTTCAAGCGTCCAGAACAGATGGATGAAGGGTTTTGCTACGGAGCCCTGGGAGTTGTAGTTCAGCCCTCTAATGCAAGCTCAACACGGCGCTACGGAGCCCCGGGAGTTGTAGTTCAGCCCTCAAAATGCAAGCTCAACACGGTGCTACAAAGCCCTGGGAGTTGTAGTTCAGCCCTCTAATGCAAGCTCAACACGGCGCTACGGAGCCCTGGGAGTTGTAGTTCAGCCCTCTAATGCAAGCTCAACACGGCGCTACAGAGCCCTGGGAGTTGTAGTTCAGCCCTCTAATGCAACCTCAACACGGCGCTACGGAGCCCCGGGAGTTGTAGTTCAGCCCTCAAAATGCAAGCTCAACACGGTGCTACAAAGCCCTGGGAGTTGTAGTTCAGCCCTCTAATGCAAGCTCAACACGGCGCTACAGAGCCCTGGGAGTTGTAGTTCAGCCCTCTAATGCAAGCTCAACACGGCGCTACGGAGCCCCGGGAGTTGTAGTTCAGCCCTCAAAATGCAAGCTCAACATGGTGCTACAAAGCCCTGGGAGTTGTAGTTCAGCCCTCTAATGCAAGCTCAACACGGCGCTACGGAGCCCTGGGAGTTGTAGTTCAGCCCTCTAATGCAAGCTCAACACGGCGCTATGGAGATCCGGGACCCCTCTGGCAGAGAAGGCTTCAGACCTTGCAAAACTGCAACTCCTGAAGGTTCAAGCGTCCAGAACAGATGGATGAAGGGTTTTGCTACGGAGCCCTGGGAGTTGTAGTTCAGCCCTCTAATGCAAGCTCAACACGGCGCTACGGAGCCCCGGGAGTTGTAGTTCAGCCCTCAAAATGCAAGCTCAACACGGCGCTACAAAGCCCTGGGAGTTGTAGTTCAGCCCTCTAATGCAAGCTCAACACGGCGCTACGGAGCCCTGGGAGTTGTAGTTCAGCCCTCTAATGCAAGCTCAACACGGCGCTACAGAGCCCTGGGAGTTGTAGTTCAGCCCTCTAATGCAAGCTCAACACGGCGCTACGGAGCCCCGGGAGTTGTAGTTCAGCCCTCAAAATGCAAGCTCAACACGGTGCTACAAAGCCCTGGGAGTTGTAGTTCAGCCCTCTAATGCAAGCTCAACACGGCGCTACGGAGCCCTGGGAGTTGTAGTTCAGCCCTCTAATGCAAGCTCAACACGGCGCTACGGAGCCCTGGGAGTTGTACTTTGGCCCTCTAATGCAAGCTCAACACGGCGCTATGGAGATCCGGGACCCCTCTGGCAGAGAAGGCTTCAGACCTTGCAAAACTGCAACTCCTGAAGGTTCAAGCGTCCAGAACAGATGGATGAAGGGTTTTGCTACGGAGCCCTGGGAGTTGTAGTTCAGCCCTCTAATGCAAGCTCAACACGGCGCTACGGAGCCCCGGGAGTTGTAGTTCAGCCCTCAAAATGCAAGCTCAACACGGTGCTACAAAGCCCTGGGAGTTGTAGTTCAGCCCTCTAATGCAAGCTCAACACGGCGCTACGGAGCCCTGGGAGTTGTAGTTCAGCCCTCTAATGCAAGCTCAACACGGCGCTACAGAGCCCTGGGAGTTGTAGTTCAGCCCTCTAATGCAAGCTCAACACGGCGCTACGGAGCCCCGGGAGTTGTAGTTCAGCCCTCAAAATGCAAGCTCAACACGGTGCTACAAAGCCCTGGGAGTTGTAGTTCAGCCCTCTAATGCAAGCTCAACACGGCGCTACAGAGCCCTGGGAGTTGTAGTTCAGCCCTCTAATGCAAGCTCAACACGGCGCTACGGAGCCCCGGGAGTTGTAGTTCAGCCCTCAAAATGCAAGCTCAACACGGTGCTACAAAGCCCTGGGAGTTGTAGTTCAGCCCTCTAATGCAAGCTCAACACGGCGCTACGGAGCCCTGGGAGTTGTAGTTCAGCCCTCTAATGCAAGCTCAACACGGCGCTACGGAGCCCTGGGAGTTGTACTTTGGCCCTCTAATGCAAGCTCAACACGGCGCTATGGAGATCCGGGACCCCTCTGGCAGAGAAGGCTTCAGACCTTGCAAAACTGCAACTCCTGAAGGTTCAAGCGTCCAGAACAGATGGATGAAGGGTTTTGCTACGGAGCCCTGGGAGTTGTAGTTCAGCCCTCTAATGCAAGCTCAACACGGCGCTACAGAGCCCTGGGAGTTGTAGTTCAGCCCTCTAATGCAAGCTCAACACGGCGCTACGGAGCCCCGGGAGTTGTAGTTCAGCCCTCAAAATGCAAGCTCAACACGGTGCTACAAAGCCCTGGGAGTTGTAGTTCAGCCCTCTAATGCAAGCTCAACACGGCGCTACAGAGCCCTGGGAGTTGTAGTTCAGCCCTCTAATGCAAGCTCAACACGGCGCTACGGAGCCCCGGGAGTTGTAGTTCAGCCCTCAAAATGCAAGCTCAACACGGTGCTACAAAGCCCTGGGAGTTGTAGTTCAGCCCTCTAATGCAAGCTCAACACGGCGCTACGGAGCCCTGGGAGTTGTAGTTCAGCCCTCTAATGCAAGCTCAACACGGCGCTACGGAGCCCTGGGAGTTGTACTTTGGCCCTCTAATGCAAGCTCAACACGGCGCTATGGAGATCCGGGACCCCTCTGGCAGAGAAGGCTTCAGACCTTGCAAAACTGCAACTCCTGAAGGTTCAAGCGTCCAGAACAGATGGATGAAGGGTTTTGCTACGGAGCCCTGGGAGTTGTAGTTCAGCCCTCTAATGCAAGCTCAACACGGCGCTACGGAGCCCCGGGAGTTGTAGTTCAGCCCTCTAATGCAAGCTCAACACGGCGCTACGGAGCCCTGGGAGTTGTAGTTCAGCCCTCTAATGCAAGCTCAACACGGCGCTACAGAGCCCTGGGAGTTGTAGTTCAGCCCTCTAATGCAAGCTCAACACGGCGCTACGGAGCCCCGGGAGTTGTAGTTCAGCCCTCAAAATGCAAGCTCAACACGGTGCTACAAAGCCCTGGGAGTTGTAGTTCAGCCCTCTAATGCAAGCTCAACACGGCGCTACGGAGCCCTGGGAGTTGTAGTTCAGCCCTCTAATGCAAGCTCAACACGGCGCTACGGAGCCCTGGGAGTTGTACTTTGGCCCTCTAATGCAAGCTCAACACGGCGCTATGGAGATCCGGGACCCCTCTGGCAGAGAAGGCTTCAGACCTTGCAAAACTGCAACTCCTGAAGGTTCAAGCGTCCAGAACAGATGGATGAAGGGTTTTGCTACGGAGCCCTGGGAGTTGTAGTTCAGCCCTCTAATGCAAGCTCAACACGGCGCTACGGAGCCCCGGGAGTTGTAGTTCAGCCCTCTAATGCAAGCTCAACACGGCGCTACGGAGCCCTGGGAGTTGTAGTTCAGCCCTCTAATGCAAGCTCAACACGGCGCTACGGAGCCCCGGGAGTTGTAGTTCAGCCCTCAAAATGCAAGCTCAACACGGCGCTACAGAGCCCTGGGAGTTGTAGTTCAGCCCTCTAATGCAAGCTCAACACGGCGCTACAGAGCCCTGGGAGTTGTAGTTCAGCCCTCTAATGCAAGCTCAACACGGCGCTACAGAGCCCTGGGAGTTGTAGTTCAGCCCTCTAATGCAAGCTCAACACGGCGCTACGGAGCCCCGGGAGTTGTAGTTCAGCCCTCAAAATGCAAGCTCAACACGGTGCTACAAAGCCCTGGGAGTTGTAGTTCAGCCCTCTAATGCAAGCTCAACACGGCGCTACGGAGCCCTGGGAGTTGTAGTTCAGCCCTCTAATGCAAGCTCAACACGGCGCTACGGAGCCCTGGGAGTTGTACTTTGGCCCTCTAATGCAAGCTCAACACGGCGCTATGGAGATCCGGGACCCCTCTGGCAGAGAAGGCTTCAGACCTTGCAAAACTGCAACTCCTGAAGGTTCAAGCGTCCAGAACAGATGGATGAAGGGTTTTGCTACGGAGCCCTGGGAGTTGTAGTTCAGCCCTCTAATGCAAGCTCAACACGGCGCTACGGAGCCCCGGGAGTTGTAGTTCAGCCCTCTAATGCAAGCTCAACACGGCGCTACGGAGCCCTGGGAGTTGTAGTTCAGCCCTCTAATGCAAGCTCAACACGGCGCTACAGAGCCCTGGGAGTTGTAGTTCAGCCCTCTAATGCAAGCTCAACACGGCGCTACGGAGCCCCGGGAGTTGTAGTTCAGCCCTCAAAATGCAAGCTCAACACGGTGCTACAAAGCCCTGGGAGTTGTAGTTCAGCCCTCTAATGCAAGCTCAACACGGCGCTACGGAGCCCTGGGAGTTGTAGTTCAGCCCTCTAATGCAAGCTCAACACGGCGCTACGGAGCCCTGGGAGTTGTACTTTGGCCCTCTAATGCAAGCTCAACACGGCGCTATGGAGATCCGGGACCCCTCTGGCAGAGAAGGCTTCAGACCTTGCAAAACTGCAACTCCTGAAGGTTCAAGCGTCCAGAACAGATGGATGAAGGGTTTTGCTACGGAGCCCTGGGAGTTGTAGTTCAGCCCTCTAATGCAAGCTCAACACGGCGCTACGGAGCCCCGGGAGTTGTAGTTCAGCCCTCTAATGCAAGCTCAACACGGCGCTACGGAGCCCTGGGAGTTGTAGTTCAGCCCTCTAATGCAAGCTCAACACGGCGCTACGGAGCCCCGGGAGTTGTAGTTCAGCCCTCAAAATGCAAGCTCAACACGGCGCTACAGAGCCCTGGGAGTTGTAGTTCAGCCCTCTAATGCAAGCTCAACACGGCGCTACAGAGCCCTGGGAGTTGTAGTTCAGCCCTCTAATGCAAGCTCAACACGGCGCTACAGAGCCCTGGGAGTTGTAGTTCAGCCCTCTAATGCAAGCTCAACACGGCGCTACGGAGCCCCGGGAGTTGTAGTTCAGCCCTCAAAATGCAAGCTCAACACGGTGCTACAAAGCCCTGGGAGTTGTAGTTCAGCCCTCTAATGCAAGCTCAACACGGCGCTACGGAGCCCTGGGAGTTGTAGTTCAGCCCTCTAATGCAAGCTCAACACGGCGCTACGGAGCCCTGGGAGTTGTACTTTGGCCCTCTAATGCAAGCTCAACACGGCGCTATGGAGATCCGGGACCCCTCTGGCAGAGAAGGCTTCAGACCTTGCAAAACTGCAACTCCTGAAGGTTCAAGCGTCCAGAACAGATGGATGAAGGGTTTTGCTACGGAGCCCTGGGAGTTGTAGTTCAGCCCTCTAATGCAAGCTCAACACGGCGCTACGGAGCCCCGGGAGTTGTAGTTCAGCCCTCTAATGCAAGCTCAACACGGCGCTACGGAGCCCTGGGAGTTGTAGTTCAGCCCTCTAATGCAAGCTCAACACGGCGCTACAGAGCCCTGGGAGTTGTAGTTCAGCCCTCTAATGCAAGCTCAACACGGCGCTACGGAGCCCCGGGAGTTGTAGTTCAGCCCTCAAAATGCAAGCTCAACACGGTGCTACAAAGCCCTGGGAGTTGTAGTTCAGCCCTCTAATGCAAGCTCAACACGGCGCTACGGAGCCCTGGGAGTTGTAGTTCAGCCCTCTAATGCAAGCTCAACACGGCGCTACGGAGCCCTGGGAGTTGTACTTTGGCCCTCTAATGCAAGCTCAACACGGCGCTATGGAGATCCGGGACCCCTCTGGCAGAGAAGGCTTCAGACCTTGCAAAACTGCAACTCCTGAAGGTTCAAGCGTCCAGAACAGATGGATGAAGGGTTTTGCTACGGAGCCCTGGGAGTTGTAGTTCAGCCCTCTAATGCAAGCTCAACACGGCGCTACGGAGCCCCGGGAGTTGTAGTTCAGCCCTCAAAATGCAAGCTCAACACGGTGCTACAAAGCCCTGGGAGTTGTAGTTCAGCCCTCTAATGCAAGCTCAACACGGCGCTACGGAGCCCTGGGAGTTGTAGTTCAGCCCTCTAATGCAAGCTCAACACGGCGCTACAGAGCCCTGGGAGTTGTACTTTGGCCCTCTAATGCAAGCTCAACACAGCGCTATGGAGATCCGGGACCCCTCTGGCAGAGAAGGCTTCAGACCTTGCAAAACTGCAACTCCTAAAGGTTCAAGTGTCCCCAAACAGATGGATGAAGGGTTTTGCAGGCCTTCAGGGAGCATGACAGGACTGCCTATTTAATGCCAGAGGGCTCAAAATATGGAGCAAGGCGCGATGCCTCCATTCGGGCCTATGCGCCGTCCTAAAGGCAGGCTGCGCAGAGCAGCGGTTGCATCCCTGGCAGATGGTCCTTTTGTTCTGATTCTCCTGAATAAGGGAGATCAGGGTCATCAGGGTCATCATGAGTCCCTGACTTTTTTGGTGGGAACTCAACAATTCTATGATTCTAATGCAAGCTCAACATAATGCTATGGAGCCCTGGGAGTTGAAATTTGGTGCTCTCTCGCAGAGAAGGCTTCGGACCTTGCAAAACCGCAACTTCTGAAGGTTCAAGTGACCCCAAAGGGGTTGAGGAAGGCTTTGGCCTATTTCCAATTTCAATTTTACATTTGGCCTTCCCATAGTTTTAATTGTATGCTGTCTTATTGATAATGTTTATGTTTTATTTTAATTGCTTGTATTGTTGCGATTATTGCTTGTATTGCTTGTATTTATTGTATTTATTGATTATTGCTTATACTGCATCTCCCTTTATTTATTTATTTATTTATTTCGTGTGCTTCTACCCCGCCCTTCTCAACCCCCGAGGGGGGACTCAGGGCGGCTTACAAAAGGCACATCTAGGTGCCTACACAAATACAATAACATATAAAACCAGCAATTAAATGGTCAGCAATTAAAAACACTTAAAAACAATATATCACACAATCGATAGCCAATCTCAGACACAGCGTTCACCAACTCAGAGTTCATATTTCGTTCCACCTTGTCCAATTCCTATCCATCGTCACAGTCCCTTACTCATCTGCCAGAATGCCCAAACGCCTGGTCCCACATCCACGTCTTTAATTTCTTTCTGAATGAAAGGAGGGATGTTGCTGATCTGATCTCCCCGGGGAGTGAATTCCATAGGTGAGGGGCCACCACCGAGAAGGCCCTGCTCCTCGTCCCCGCCAACTCAGGCTTAAGTTCAAACAAATACAAGAAAGGTTTATTGAGTAGAAGTTACAGAATAAAGCGAATGTAGTTGAATAGGCTTGGCTGTTACAATTAAAGTGTTCTTGTTCTTAAAAGCGTAACGGTTGCATGAGAGAATGGTTCTTTCTTGGTTACAGTTCCTATTACAAAACCCAGCTATTTCTTCTCCAAAATAGCTGTAACTAGTTTGCCACAGCTTATTCACTGTGCAAACTTCAGGCAAACTGCCTATTCTAATCAGGAACTCCTACAAGCTTCTCTGATCCCACTCTGACTCTAACACTAACCAGAACTGAACTGAACTGACTAAAAGCAGCTTCTCACTTTCCCCCCAACAGTCTGGGCAGGGGGGCACACAATCCCACCATCTACCCCTAATCATAAAGGCAGCCTTTATGGCCAAACAATATAACTGGACAGGGGGCAAACAGATCCCACCAACTGTCCCTCCTTTAATAAGGAATTCACACCACTTTGGCACTTAGATAACACTTGAGGGGATGTTTCTTTATTTAAACTCTTCGCTGCCACCATAAACCAAATAATCCGGAACCCTCTAGCTATTTAAAATATTAAAAGGCTTTTTAGACCACCATGTACTGTGACTTTTAGAAGGGCTTCTTTATAAGAAAACAAATGAGGTTGATTCAAAAAGAAAAGGGACTCAATCCACAAATGGCACTTGACTCAGGCTTAAGTTTTAAAAAATAACAAGGAAAGTTTATTGAAGTAAAAGTTACAGAATGAAGAGAATGCAGTTTCCTAAGCTTGGCTGTTACAATTAAAGTGTTCTTGTTCTTAAAAGCGTAACGGTTGCATGAGAGAATGGTTCTTTCTTGGTTACAGTTCCTATTACAAAACCCAGCTATTTCTTTCTTAAATAGCTGTAACTAGTTTGCCACAGCCTACTTCGCTGTGCAAACTTCAGGCAAACTGCCCATTCTAATCAGGAACTCCTACAAACTTCTCTGATCCCACTCTGACTCTAACACTAACCAGAACTGAACTGCGGTCCTTGGGGAGATGGTAGCGGGGTACAAATAAAGTGTTATTATTATTATTATTATTTGCAGGCATTCAGGAAACGTGAGAGGACTGTTTATTTAATGCCAGAGGGCTCAAAACATGGAGCAAGGTCAGATGCCTCCATTCCGGCCTAAGTGTTGTCCTAAAGGCAGGCAGCGTGGAGCAGCAGTTGCATCCCTGGCAGATGTTCCTTTTGTTCTCTGATCCTCCTAAACAGGGAATAAGGGAGATCAGGGTCTTTTCAGTGGGATAAAACACCAAGGCAAGGCTATGCCAAGAAGACCTAAATCGATGGCAAACCCCAAAAAGTCCTGCCAGAACTTCCAAGGCAAGCAAAGCCTTTTAGCTTCTGAGACATGTGCTTCCAGCTGCAGGGAATCCCCCAAAATAGGCCTCCGACCTTCCAGGGCTCATCCACACTGGGACCTTAATGCAGTTTGGCACCATTTCCATGCTATGGAACTCTATCATCATCAGAAGCAGAAGGTTAGCCGCTGCCAGAAGGGACAGAGAGTTTCATCTATGCTGATGATCGTGCCATCACTGCTCAAGCAGGGAGTTTTGAGATGGTTGAACAGAAGCTCTCCAAAGCTCTAGGTGCTCTTACTGCCTCTTACAGGGAAAACCAGCTGATCCCTAATCCATCTAAAACACAGATAAGTGCCTTTCATCTCAAGAACCTTAAGAACAGACAAGCATCCTGAGCTCTGAGGATGATTACCTAGGAAGGAATCCCACTGGAGCATTGCAGCGCACCCAAATCCCTGGGAGGAGTCACTCTGGACCGTGCTCTGACCTACAAGAAGCACTGCCTGAACATCAAGCAAAAAGTGGGTGCTAGAAACAATATCATACGAAAGCTGACTGGCACAACCTGGGGATCACAACCAGACACAGTGAAGACATCTGCCCTTGCGCTATGCCACTCTGCTGCTGAGTATGCATGCCCAGTGTGGAACACATCTCACCACGCTAAAACAGTGGATGTGGCTCTGAATGAGACATGCCGCATTATCACGGGGTGTCTGCGCCCTACACCACTGGAGAAATTGCACTGCTTAGCCGGTATTGCACCACCTGACATCCGCCGGGAAGTAGCAGCCAAGAGTGAAAGGACCAAGGCAGAGACATCTCCAGCTCATCCCCTGTTTGGGTATCAGCCAGCACGTCAATGACTTAAACCAAGAAATAGTTTTCTAAGATCTACAGAGACACTCGTTGGAACACCTCAGCAAGCCAGAGTCCAAAAGTGGCAGACTCAAACCCAGAACTGATACGAAATGAGAGACTCCCCCCTGGGCACACAGAAGAAAACTGGGCGACTTGGAAGGCGCTGAACAGACTGCGCTCGGGCACCACGAGATGCAGAGCCAACCTCAAGAAATGGGGCCACAAAGTGGAATCCTCGACATGCGAGTGCGGAGAAGAGCAAACCACTGACCACCTGCTGCAATGCAACCTGAGCCCAGCCACATGCACAAGGGAGGATCTTCTTGCAGCAACACCAGAAGCACTTCAGGTGGCCAGATACTGGTCAAAGGACATTTAATCCACTACCAAGCTTGCAAAATTTGTGTGTTTTTTTAATCTGTTTGTTTTGTTCTGTTAGAAATGTAATCCAATGGTATGGTTGCGGATGACACGATAAATAAAATCAGAAGCAGTGGTTCAATTAGGTGTTCAATTAAGTAGTGCAATCAATTGACTGAGTTTGGAACTTGGAATTTGGAACTTGGAATAATGGACGAGGAGATCGGATTATGACTTTACTGATGAGACGTGTTGGATGAGTTATATGGATGTATTGATATCATGTTGATTTACTGATGTATTGTTGTATTGTTTTAGTTGCTTCAGTTATTGTTTAAATGTTAATGCCAATGCTGTGCACTTTGTATATTGACCTGTTGTAAACCGCACTGAGTCGCCTGCGGGCTGAGATAGTGCGGTATACAAATAAAGTAAATAAATAAATAAATATTTGAGGAGACTCAAAGCAACGAGGAGTCAGAACCACAACGTTACAGATACCCATCCTAGTCCCAGGAAAAACCTCTTAGCATTCCTGCCTTTGTTTTGTTTTGAACATCCTATGCACTAAATATTTGCAGGCAGAACAACACGGGAAGCACCACCACGCTTTGCTCCCCGGGGAGGAACCAGGAATCCAGGTCCCAGGAGCACGTGGCTGGCATTCCTTTCCTTCAAAGGAAGGAAAGAAAGACGGGAAGAAGGAAGGAAAGGAAATGGGGAAGAAAAAGTTGTCCCTTTGTTAGCTAGGCCGGACCATGAGGTCCCTCCTCTCCCAGAAGCCTCTCTTCCCTTCCCAAACCCAATGAGGACAGGCCCAGACCAGAGGGAGGACTTCTCAGAATTTCAAAGCAGATTGCAATAGAATATTAGTATGTGAACACATGTCTGCATCTATGAATTGCATACATATACTGCATGCATGCATACATATATTTACAACATTTATATGCCACCTTTCTCACTCCAAAGGGGACTCAGAGCGGCTTACAGGTAATATATAAATACAATATATTATATTATTACCATAGCACAATATTGGGATTATATATTACATATACAATTCAAATATACACAGATAGAATCATAGATTCCTAGAGTTGGAAGAGACCTGGTGGGCCATCTAGTCCAAACCCATTCTGCCAAGAAGCAGGGAAATTGCATTCAAAGCACCCCCGACAGATGGCCATCCAGACTCTGCTGCAAAGCCTCCAAGGAAGGAACTTCCACTGGACTCCGAGGCAGAGAGTTCCACCTCTGAACATAGAATCCTAAAGTTGGAAGAGACCTGGAAGGGGGGGGGCATCATCCAGTCCAACCCCATTCTGCCAAGAAGCAGGGAAATTGCATTCAAAATACCCCTGACAGATGGCCATCCAGCCTCTGTTTCAAAGCTTCCAAAAAAGGAGCCCCCACCACACTCCGGGGCAGAGAGTTCCACTGCTCAACGGCTCTCACAGTCAGAATGTTCTTTCTAATGTTCAAATAGAATCAGTATATGTGTGTATACATGTATACACACACATACTATTATATTCCAATATGCATGCAATGTATGTCTAAATTGTACTGTATATATGCAATATATGTATACAATTTATATGGTATGTGCTACGCCCACACACCCCGACATTATATTCCTATGTAATGTCGAGATATGTGATTTTAATGCTTTTGTATGTGTATGGTCTAATATGTTTCGGCATTGAATGTTTGCCATTTATATGTTGTGCTCCACCGAGTCCCCTTCGGAGTGAGAATGGCGGAATATAATGCTTCAAACAAATAAATAAATATGTGCATGTCATATATGCATACAGTTCATAGCGTATATTCTGCACACACAAACACATACTGATATTATATTCCAATATGGATGCAATGTAGCTATAAAATGCATTGTATATGCAATATATGCATACAATTCATATTGTATATGCTATACACACACACACACATATACACATACTAATATTATATTCCTATATGCATACAATTCATACCGTATATGGTACACACACACACATACACACACACTGATTATATCCTAATATACATACAATGCATGTATAAAATGCATTATTATATATGCAATATATATTTATGCTATACACACACATATATATACACACAGAGACATACTAATACATGCAATATACACATACAATTCATACCATATATGCTATACACACAAACACACACATAGTGTATATATCTCCTAATATTATATTCAAATATGCATGCAATATATGCATACAATTCATACTGTATATGCTGTATGTACACACACACCTCTATAAATAAACATGTAATGTTTGTGGGATTGACATAACTCAAAAACCACTGGACGAATGGACACCAAATTTGGACACAAGACACTTAACAACCCAATGTATGTCCTTCACTCATAAAACACTGAAAAACACAGCAGAAGAGACTTAAAAAGCCAAAATACAAAAAATACATTACAACACATGCACAAAACTACATATATACACATATACAGAAATATGAGTCTGGAGAACAAGCCCTATGAGGAGCGGCTTAAGGAGCTGGGCATGTTTAGCCTGAAGAAGAGAAGGCTGAGAGGAGATGTGATAGCCATGTATAAATATGTGAGAGGAAGCCACAGGGAGGAGGAGGGAGCAAGCTTGTGTTCTGCTTCCCTGGAGACTAGGACGCAATGGAACAATGGCTTCAAACTACAAGAGAGGAGATTCCATCTGAACATGAGGAAGAACTTCCTGACTGTGAGAGCCGTTCAGCAGTGGAACTCTCTGCTTTCCCCGGAGGGAGTGTGGTGGAGGCTCCTTCTTTGGAAGCTTTTTAAGCAGAGGCTGGATGGCCCTCTGTCAGGGGCGATTTGAATGCAATATTCCTGCTTCTTGGCAGAATGGGGTTGGACTGGATAGCCCAGGAGGTCTCTTCCAACTCTTGGATTCCATGATTCTATGATTCTATGCATATATATATACACACAATACACATATACACAGACTAGGCCACAACAATGTGTGGCAGGGGACGGCTAGAATATATATATATATTGCTTCAAGATGCCCTTTGTGACTGATAATACCCTTGCAACCTTCCTTCCTTCCTCGACATGCATGCCTTCCCTTGGCCTTCCAATCAGCCTGCAATTACTTAAAAGTTGCACACAGTTTTGGTGGGGGATCTTCACCCGAAATTCCCACCAGATCTGCTTTGCACTGGGTCATCTGAGTCCACACTGCCACAGAATCCAGTTCCAAGCAGGCAACGTGGGATTTTGTCCAGCGGTGTGGAAGGGGCCTCCGGTCACCCAGTTCCAAGCAGATCTCGTGGGATGACCTGACTCGACATCCTGGGTTAGAGGAACACGTGGAAGGAAGGAAGGAAGTGAAGGAGACTCATTGCAAAACGAGGGCCAAATGTGCTTGCGATGGGTGAGCGAGGTCCCTCCTGCAAAAGCAAAGCTTGGGCCACTTTCCCCACGTGTTTGAGGAGACAGAGAATTGGGGAAAGGACACGGATGACCACGGAAGACAAATGGAGTCAGAACAAGGCCAAACAATAACACCACTAACCTATTAACATTAATAACAACAGTATATTGACAGAAATATATAATCATTATTGTTGTTATTAACATACTATTAGGATTAATATGAATGATACCAATATATTTATTGTTATTATTAGTCATAATACTCCTTTGGGGGGGGGCAAGGGGTCTCTTGGAGTGGCCCCCGTTGAGGCCTGCAAAACAGGGGAGCCCCCCCTCCCAGCACCCCACTCACACAACTATTGATACAGATATATATATTTATAGAGATATATTTATATAGAGAGAGACTGAAATAAAAGTAGATATACATAGTCAGAGATAAATATATTTATAGTGATACAGATTTTATAGCTATATAACGAAAAAGAGAGCAATATAGAAAGGTATTTATAGAGGGATAGATATATTTATATTTATATAGAGAGAGATTTATAGAGAAATACAGATATATATATATAGAGAGAGAGAGAGAAGCAGAGATATATTTAAGATATATATATTTATAGAGAGATATTTATAGAGAGATATTTATACAGAAAGATATATATATATATATATATATATATATATATATATATGGAGATATATAGATATATGTAAATGTAGATATATATAGCGATATATATATATATATAGTTTTATATAGAGAGAGAGATTAATAGACATATAGAGAAATAAATATTTATAGAGATATATTTATAGAGAGAGAAAGATATATTTACATATATATATATATATAGGAAGAGAGATATATATTTAAATGTAGATATATAGAGAGAGAGCCATAGAGAGATAGAGAAATACAGATATATATATAGTTAAGATATATATTTATTGAGAGATTAATAGACATTAAGAGAAATAGATATTTATAGAAAGATATATTTATATAAAGAGATATTTATACAGAAAGATATATTTACAGACATATATTGAAAGAGATATAGATATAAATATAGATATGTATTTATAGAGAGACCCAGAGAGATAGAGAAATATAGATACATATATTTATAGTTAGATATATATTTATTGAGAGGTTAATAGATATAATCTATAGATTATAGAGAGGTATATTGAGATATATAGAGATTGATATATATATATAGATTTTTATACAGAAGATATATTTACAGAGATAAAGATATATTTATTTATTTATTTATATAGAGAGAGATATTTAAATATAGATAAATATAGATTTAGAGACACAAAGAGACATAGAGAGTGAGAAATACAGATATATATATATATATTTATAGTTAGATGTATATCTATTGAGAGATTAATAGATATATAGAAATATATATATATATTTATAGAGACAGATTTAACAGATATATATATAGAGAAAGAAATTGATATATAGAGGTATTTGTACAGAAAGATATATACACAGAGAGAGAGAGAGAGAGAAAGAGATATATTTATAGATATATAGAGATATTTAAATATAGATAAATAGATATTTAGAGAGAGAAATACAGAGATGGATATATAGATAGATATCTAGAGAGAGAGACAGAGAGATTTAAGCGATATGTATATAGAGAGGGATTGATATATAGAGATATTTCTAGAGATGAAGAGATATATTTATAGATAGATATAGAGATATTTAAATATAAATATGTATTTACAGAGACAGAGAGAGTGAGAAATACAGAGATATATCTATTTATAATTAGATGTCTATCTATTGAGAAATGAATATATATAGAGAGAGGCACAGAGATATATTTAGTTAGATCTATTTTTATTGAGAGATTGATAGATATATAGAGAAATAGGTATTTATTTATAGGTAAATATATAGATATATTTAAATATATATAGAGATGCACAGAGAGATAAATGCGGAGAGAGATATTTATAGTTAGATATATATTTATTGAGAGATTAATAGATATATATAGAGAGATAGATATTTAGTTATAGATAGGCAGATATATATATATATTTAAATATATATATTTATAGAGATGCACAGAGATATATTTATAGTTAGATTTATTTTTATTGAGAGATTGATAGATATATAGAGAAATAGCTATTTAAAGAGAGAGATATATATACTTATAGAGACAGATATATTTAACAGATATATATAGAGAGAGAAATTGATATTTAGAGGTATTTCTACAGAAAGAGAGATATATACAGAGATAGAGAGAGATATATTTATAGATATAGAGAGATATTTAAACAGAGAGAAATATATATTTACATATGGAGAGAGAGAAATGCAGAGATGGATATATAGATATATAAATAGAGAGATATAGAGATATTTAAATATAGATAAAGAGATATTTAGAGAGAGAGAAATACAGATATATATATATATATATTTATTTATATATATTTATATATATTTATAATTAGATGTCTATCTATTGAGAGATTAATAGAGAGAGAGGCACAGAGATATATTTATAGTTAGATTTATTTTTATTTTTATTGAGAGATTGACGGATATATAGAGAAATAGATATTTAAAGAGAGATATATATTTATAGAGATATATTTAACAGATATATATATAAATTGATATATACAGAAATTTCTACAGAAAGATATATATATATATATACACACACACACACATACAGAGATAAAGAGATATATTTATAGATATTTAGAGATATTTAAACAGAGAGAAAGATATATTTACATATGGAGAGAGAGGGAGATAAATACAGAGATGGATATAGATATATAAATATATAGAGAGAAATAAATATATATTTATGGAGAGATATATTTATAGACAGAGATATATTTACAGAGATATATTTACAGAGATATATTTATAGATATATAGAGATATTTAAACAGAGATATTTAATAGATATAGATATTTAAATATAGATAAATAGATATTAGAGAGAGAAATACAGAGAGATATATATTTATAATTAGATGTCTATCTATTGAGAGATTAATAGATATAGAGAGAGGCACAGAGAGATATTTATAGTTAGATTTATTTTTATTGAGAGATTGATAGAGATATATATAGAGAAATAGGTATTTATTTATAGATAGGTAGATATATTTAAATATATAGAGAGATGCACAGAGAGATATTTATAGTTAGATTTTTATTGAGAGATAGATAGATAGAGACAGAGAAATATTTAACAGAGAGAGAAATTGATATTTAGAGGTATTTCTACAGAAAGATAAATATCTACAGAGATAAAGAGATATATTTATAGATATAGAGAGATATATTTAAACAGAGAGAAATATATATTTACATATAGAGAGAGAGAAGGGGGGAGAGAGAAATACAGAGATGGATATAGATATATAAATATATAGAGATATATTTATAGATATATAGAGATATATTTAAGCAGAGAGATATTTAACAGAGAGAGAGGAATACAGAGAGATATCTATTTATAATTAGATGTCTATCTATTGAGAGATTAATAGATATAGAGAGAGGCACAGAGAGATATTTATAGTTAGATTTATTTTTATTGAGAGATTGATAGAGATATAGAGAAATAGATATTTAAAGAGAGAGATATATTTATAGAGACAGAGATATATTCAATATAGAGAGAAATTGATATTTAGAGGTATTTCTACAGAAAGATATATATCTACAGAGATATAGAGAGAGATATTTAAACAGAGATTAATAGATATTTAGAGAGAGAGAGACACACACAGAGGGAAATACAGAGATGGATATAGATAGATATCTAGATATGTAAATAGAGAGACTGACCTTCCTAGGCCGGCCAGTCTGTCCATGTTGAGGGCCAGGCTGGCCACCGGGGAGAGGCCCCAACCCAAGCTGCTGGTGGGCCGGCGGGGATCCATGCTTTCTCTCGCCTTGCCTTGCCTTGCCTGCCTGCCTGCCTGCCTGCCTTCCTTCCTATACAACACACAGGCCAGGAGTAGGAAGGCGGCAGCGGCAGCAGTCCCACCGACTCCTCAGGAAGTCCAGGCCGAATGGAGCCAGCGCGGGAAGGAGGACCCGCTTTTATACCCAAGGGGCGGGGCCTCAGCCCAAGCCACGCCCCCGACACGCCCCCTCTATTGATATTCGAAAAATAACAGCGCCAAAGAGAGCAGCAGGCGGCAGCCAATCCGCGCGCAGGAAGGAGGGCAGGCACCCGGAAGTCAGGGAGGAAGGAAAGGCAAGCAGAAAGGAAAGAAGGAAGGAGCGGGTTTAAACCGCATCATTTATTATTATTTATTTATGTATTGCAGTTACTTCTACCCCGCCCTTCTCACCCCCGAGGGGGGACTCAGGGCGGCTTACAAACAAAGGCCCAAATTCGATGCCTGTCAAAATATACAGCATATATAAAACAGTATAAACATTTAGCAGCATTAAAACACATCACTACATAATATAATAAAAACAATTTCATGCACAGTGAGATTCAGAGTTCCGAAATGTCCATTCATTCCAACAATTCCTGCTCATCAATGAGTCCTTATTTTAGCTGCCAGAATGTCCAAAAGCTTGGTCCCAGATCCAGGCCTTCAGTTTTTTTCTGAACGACAGAAGGGAGGTCGCTGATCTGATCTCCCCGGGGAGTGAGTTCCACAGGTGAGGGGCCACCACCGAGAAGGCCCTGCTCCTCGTCCCCGCCAGCCTCGCTTGAGATAGAGGCGGGGTCGAGAGCAGGGCCTCCCCAGAAGATCTTAGACTCCGAGGTGGGATGTAGATGGAGATCCGTTCGGACAGATACACTGGGCCGGAACCGTATAGGGTTTTGTAGGTTAAAACCAGCACTTTGAATTGTGCTCGGAATTGGATCGGCAGCCAGTGGAGCTGATGTAGCAGGGGGGTGGTGTGCTCCCTGTACGCCGCTCCAGTGAGCAATCTGGCTGCTTCTCGCTGGACTAATTGTATAGACTACGAGATTGGTTATGATTCTATGATAAGACGAAGCGGATTATTTTAGTGTAATTAGATGATAGTGTATTAGTGATATGTTGTTTTTTTTGTCGTTGTAGTTATTGTAAAATGTGTTTTTTATATGTTGTACACCGCCGCGAGTCGCCCTAGGGCTGAGAGCGGCAGTTAACAAATGCAGCAAATAAATAAATAAAATAATAGTTTCCGAGCAGTCTTCAAAGGCAACCCCACGTAGAGTGCATTGCAGTAATCCAACCGGGATGTGACAAGAGCGTGGACCACCGTGGCCAGATCTGGCTTCTCAAGGTACGGGCGCAGCTGGCGCACAAGTTTTAATTGTGCGAAAGCTCTCCCGGCCACCGCTGAGACCTGGGGTTCCAGGCTCAGCGATGAGTCCAGGATCACTCCCATCAGCTCTACTGTGTAGACCAGGGGTCCTCAAACTTTTTAAGCAGAGGGCCAGGTCACAGTCCCTCAAACTGTTGGAGGGCCGGATTATAATTTGAAAAACAAAACAATAATAATAATAACTTTATTTTTTATTATTGTTATTGCTATTGTGGTTGTTCTTATAAGTGAGGGGCTAGGTGTGAAAAAGTAAGTGCCTGCCACCCCTGTCTTCGGGAGCGTCCACACAGTAGGGCTGATGCGGTTTAAACCCGCTCCTTCCTTCCTTCCTTCTTTCATGCTTGCCTTTGCTTCCTTCCCGACTTCCGGGTGCCTGCCCTCCTTCCTGCGCGCGGATTGGCTGCCGGCTGCTGGTCTCTTATTTGTAGTGTAAAAAACACTTAAAAACAATACAATAATTAAAATGTTAACAAATATAAACTTATTAGTATTCCAATGGGAAGTGTGGGCCTGCTTTTGGCTGATGAGATAGGGTTGTTGTTGTTGTTGTTGTGTGCTTTCAAGTCGTTTCAGACTTAGGTTGACCCTGAGCGAGGGCCGGGTTAATGACCTTGGAGGGCCACATCCGGCCCCCGGGCCATAGTTTGAGAGCCCCTGGTGTAGACGCAACCAAAAACACCGGTGGCAGGCACTTACTTTTTGACCCCTGTTGTTGTTCATTCGTTCAGTCGTCTCCGACTCTTCGTGACCTCATGGACCAGCCCACGCCAGAGCTCACTGTCAGCCGTCACCACCCCCAGTGTCTCCTTCAAGGTCAGTCCAGTCACTTCAAGGATGCCGTCCATCCATCTTGCCCTTGGTCGGCCCCTCTTCCTTTTGCCTTCCACCTTCCCCAGCATCATTGTCTTCTCTAGGTGACCCCACGCCAAAGCTCCCTGTCGGCCGTCACCACCCCCAACTCCTTCAAGGTCAGTCCAGTCCCTTCAAGGATGCCATCCATCCACCTTGCCCTTGGTCGGCCCCTCTTCCTTTTGCCTTCCACTTTCCCCAGCATCATTGTCTTCTCTAGGTGACCTCATGGACCAGCCCACGCCAAAGCTCCCTGTCGGCCGTCACCACCCCCAACTCCTTCAAGGTCAGTCCAGTCCCTTCAAGGATGCCATCCATCCACCTTGCCCTTGGTCGGCCCCTCTTCCTTTTGCCTTCCACTTTCCCCAGCATCATTGTCTTCTCTAGGTGACCTCATGGACCAGCCCACGCCAAAGCTCCCTGTCGGCCGTCACCACCCCCAACTCCTTCAAGGTCAGTCCAGTCCCTTCAAGGATGCCATCCATCCACCTTGCCCTTGGTCAGCCCCTCTTCCTTTTGCCTTCCACCTTCCCCAGCATCATTGTCTTCTCTAGGTGACCTCATGGACCAGCCCACGCCAAAGCTCCCTGTCGGCCGTCACCACCCCCAACTCCTTCAAGGTCAGTCCAGTCCCTTCAAGGATGCCATCCATCCACCTTGCCCTTGGTCGGCCCCTCTTCCTTTTGCCTTCCACTTTCCCCAGCATCATTGTCTTCTCTAGGTGACCTCATGGACCAGCCCACGCCAAAGCTCCCTGTCGGCCGTCACCACCCCCAACTCCTTCAAGGTCAGTCCAGTCCCTTCAAGGATGCCATCCATCCACCTTGCCCTTGGTCGGCCCCTCTTCCTTTTGCCTTCCACTTTCCCCAGCATCATTGTCTTCTCTAGGTGACCTCCTGGACCAGCCCACGCCAAAGCTCCTTGTCGGCTGTCACCACCCCCAGCTCCTTCAAGGTCAGTCCAGTCACTTCAAGGATGCCATCCCTCCACCTTGCCCTTGGTCGGCCCCTCTTCCTTTTGCCTTCCACTTTCCCCAGCATCATTGTCTTCTCTAGGTGACCTCATGGACCAGCCCACGCCAAAGCTCCCTGTCGGCCGTCACCACCCCCAACTCCTTCAAGGTCAGTCCAGTCCCTTCAAGGATGCCATCCATCCACCTTGCCCTTGGTCGGCCCCTCTTCCTTTTGCCTTCCACTTTCCCCAGCATCATTGTCTTCTCTAGGTGACCTCATGGACCAGCCCACGCCAAAGCTCCCTGTCGGCCGTCACCACCCCCAACTCCTTCAAGGTCAGTCCAGTCCCTTCAAGGATGCCATCCATCCACCTTGCCCTTGGTCGGCCCCTCTTCCTTTTGCCTTCCACTTTCCCCAGCATCATTGTCTTCTCTAGGTGACCTCCTGGACCAGCCCACGCCAAAGCTCCTTGTCGGCTGTCACCACCCCCAGCTCCTTCAAGGTCAGTCCAGTCACTTCAAGGATGCCATCCCTCCACCTTGCCCTTGGTCGGCCCCTCTTCCTTTTACCTTCCACTTTCCCCAGCATCATTGTCTTCTCTAGGTGATCTCCTGGACCAGCCCACACCAAAGCTCCCTGTCGGCCGTGGCCACCCCCAGCTCCTTCAAGGTCAGTCCAGTCACTTCAAGGATGCCATCCATCCACCTTGCCCTTGGTCGGCCCCTCTTCCTTTTGCCTTCCACTTTCCCCAGCATCATTGTCTTCTCTAGGTGACCTCCTGGACCAGCCCACGCCAGAGCTCCCTGTCGGCCGTCACCACCCCCAGGGTCTCCTTCAAGGTCAGTCCAGTCCCTCCAAGGATGCCATCCATCCATCTTGCCCTTGGTCGGCCCCTCTTCCTTTTGCCTTCCACTTTCCCCAGCATCATTGTCTTCTCTAGGTGACCTCCTGGACCAGCCCACGCCAGAGCTCCCTGTCGGCCGTCACCACCCCCAGGGTCTCCTTCAAGGTCAGTCCAGTCACCTCAAGGATGCCATCCATCCACCTTGCCCTTGGTCGGCCCCTCTTCCTTTTGCCTTCCACTTTCCCCAGCATCATTCCCTTCTCCAGGCTTTGCTGTCTCCTCATGATGTGGCATTCAAAGGACTTCAACTTTGTCTCTCATCTCCTTCCCTCCAGTGAGCAGCCGGGCTTTATTTCCTGGAGGATGGACTGGTTGGATCTTCTCGCAGCCCAAGGCACTCTCAGAACTTTCCTCCAACACCACAGCTCAAAAGCATCTCTCTTCCTTTGCTCAGCCTTCCCGAAGGTCTAGCTCTCACATCCGTAGGTGACTCCAGGGAAGACCATGGCTTGGACTAGGCAATGGATCTTGGTTGCCAGTCTGATGTCTCTGCTCTTGACTCTTTTATCGAGACTGGACATTGCTCTCCTCCCAAGAAGGAAGCGTCTCCTGATTTCCTGGCCACAGTCTGCGTCCACACTCATCTTTGCGCCTAGAAATACAAAGTCTGTCACGGCCTCCACATTTTCTCCCTCTATTTTCCAGTTGTCAATCATTCTTGTTGCCATAATCTTGGTTTTTTTGACGTTTAGCTGCAACCCGGCTTTTTTTTTTGACCCCTAGCCCATCAATAATAACAACAACAATAGTAACAATAATAATAATAATAAATACTATTTAATAAATAATAATAATAATAATAGTATAATAATAATAATAATAAGTAAAACATAAATAAAATAACAATAATATAAAATTAAAAATAATTAATAATAATATTTAATAAAATTATTATTATTAATAGTAATAAAAATTACTATTTAAAATAAATAAAATAATAAAATAAAATTAAAATAATTACTACAAATAATAATAACAATAATAATTAATAAAAATAATAATAAAACAATAAATGCAAAGACTCTGGCACAAACCAGTCAAGATGGTCCCAGTGGTGATGGGCACACCGGGTGCAGTGCCTCAAGACCTTGGTCTGCACTTAAAAACAATCGGCACCAACAAGATTACCATCTGCCATCTGCCAACAGGTGGCCATCCAGCCTTTGTAATATTAGTATTAAGAAGAAGAAGAAGAAGAAGTAAAAAATAAATTAAATGAAAAAAATTAATATAAATAATAATAATAAATTGAGGATTTAAAGATCGAACTGCAAAGACTCTGGCACAAGACAGTCAAGGGGGTCCCAGTGGTGATCGGCACACCAGGTGCAGTGGCTGAAGACCTTGGCCTGCACTTAAACACAATTGGCGCTGACAAGATTACCATCTGCCATTTGCAAAAGGCCACCTTACTGGGATCTGCACGCATTATTTGCCAATACATCACACAGTCCAAGATACTTGGGAAGGGTCCGACATGGGATCCAATACAACAGCCAGCAGAGTGATCTTGTCTGCTGTGGACTCATCTTTTTGTGTCTCAAATAATAATAATAATAACAACAACGACAACAACAGCCAGCAGAGTGACCTTGTCTGCTGTGTACCAATCTTGTTGTGTTTCAAATAATAATAAAATATTTAACGATTATGATGATGATGGTGATGGTTATTACTTTTTGCATCTGGAAAATCCTGCAAATCTCTTGGGAAGACAAGACAACAAATGTCAGCGTGTTGGAAGAAGAAGCAAAGACCACCAGCATTGAAGCGATGGTCCTCCGTCATCAACTCCGTTGGACCAGCCACATTGTCCGGATGCCAAAGGTCACCATCTCCCAAAGCAGTTGCTCTACTCCGAACTCAAGAACGGAAAACGGAATGTTGGTGGACAGGAAAAGAGATTGAAAGATGGGCTCAAAGCCAACCTTGAAAACTCTGCCATAGACACTGAGAACTGGGAAGCCCTGGCCCTTGAGCGCTCCAGCTGGAGGACAGCTGTGACCAGCAGTGCTGCAGAATTCGAAGAGGCACGAATGGAGGGTGAAAGAGAGAAACGTGCCGAGAGGAAGGCTCCTCAAGCTAACTCTGACTGAGACCGCCTTCCACCTGGAAACCGATGACCTCACTGCGGGAGATGATGCAGATCAAGAATAGGGCTCCACAGCCACCTATGGACCTACCCTGGGAGACTATCCTACTTGGCCAACGAGGAATCACCTAACTAACTGGCTTTTGTTCTGCAGATAAGACCCCAAGGGAGCTTTCTCTATCATCTTGCGGCCGTTATCTGGGTTCCGGCCTGGCCCATGTTTGCGCATATTTGTGTAATGGAAAGGGCTTTGGCTTCCGATAGGCGAAGGAGCCATAACAAAAGGGGAGCTCACCATGTGGAAATCGCCATGGAGCCAGAACCCTGAAGCCATAAGAAAGAGGCACATCAAGGACATACACATACGTGGCAACAAAGGTTTGGGATGGAACCATACAACCTATGAGAGCAGCAACCCAAGCAATGGAAGCTTTTGGGTGGAAAGGGCAAAGGAAACGGGAAACTGAAAAATATTGTCGTAATATTTACTATTTATTTATTTACCATTGAAAGGGTCTTTGAGCGAAATTTGCAAATGCTAGGCTTTGAATGAAATTAACAGCAAAAGAGAAATATACGTTTTCTCTGTAGAAAAAGAGCAACACGGAAGAAAATGTTTGTGAGAGAAAAGAAGCGACATGTAGAGGTCATACAAAGTTCAAACTCACATAGTTGTGTTGTGGTTAAGCCAAAGGTTGTGGTTAAGTGCAGAGTCTGCAGGTACAAGAAGGTACTTTCCATCAAAAGGTCAAGGGAGAGAGGCTAGAAAGAGAATACTTTCCATGACAAAAAAATGTTCTTGTTTACTTGAAAATATATAATGGTGTACAAAAGCCAAGGTGGCGCGGCAGTCACTTGAAGGGTCGCATCTTACGTATGCTGCCAGGCTGTCCATTTTCTTCATGAAGAAACTAAAATAAACCTTTTTTAAATCTTTTTTTGGGACTGTCTCCTTCCTTACGTGCTCCCTTGATGTGGACCTAAGAAGACCCAATTTAGGGTCTCTAACATAATATTTCTCAGGCTCAAGATTATACGCTGCAAGATTTCCTTTAATGTGGTGGAGGCCCCTTCTTTGGAAGCTTTTAAGCAGAGGCTGTATGGCCATCTGTCAGGGGTGCTTTAAATGCAATATTCCTGCTTCTTGGCAGAATGGGGTTGGACTGGAGGATGGCCCAGGAGGTCTTTTCCAACTCTAGGATTCTATCTTCAGGAAGCAATTGGAAGCATGGCTTTGGAAGCAATAATAATAATAATAATAATAATAATAATAATAATAATAATCTTTATTTATACCCCACCACCATCTCCCTGATGGGGACTCAGAGCGTGTTACATGGGGCCAAGCCCGGACAACATATTACAGAAATAAAATCAAAGCATAAACAACAACAACAACATCAAAATTACATAAGAAAAAAGGCCTTTGAAAATGGTTCATTGTCAACGAAGAATGCACGTTTTTAATACGATCAGATCCTAATGTGGTTTTCCTGTTTTTATCAGTAAGAGCAAATCTTCTGTTGGTCATGGTGGTTCTGTGTGGAAAGTTTGCCCCAATTCCATCATTGGTGGGGTTCCGAATGCTCTTTGATTGTAGGTGAACTATAAATCGCAGTAATTACAAATGCCAAATGTCAAGGTCTATTTTCCCCAAACTCCACCAGAGTTCACATTTGGATATATTGAGTATTCATGCCAAGTTTGGTCCAGCTCCATCATTGTTTGAATCCACAGTGCTGTCTGGATAGAGGTGAACTACAACTCCTAAACTAAAGGTCAATGCCCACCAAACCCTTCCAGTATTTTCTGTTGGTCGTGGGAGTTGTGTATGCCAAGTTTGGTTCAATTCTATTGTTAGTAGGGTCCAAAATGCTCTTTGATTGTAGGTGGACTATAAATCCCAGTAACTACAAATCCCAAATGTCAAGGTCTATTTTCCCCAAATTCCACCAGTGTTCATATTTGGGTATATGGACTATTTGTGCCAAGTTTGGTCCAGATCCATCATTGTTTGAGTTCACAGTGTTCTCTGGATATAGGAAATCTACAACTCCTAAACTCCAGATCAATGCCAACCAAACCCTTTCCCTTTTTTCTGTTGGTCATGGGGGTTCTGTGTGCCAAGTTTGGTTCAATTCCATTGTTGGTAAGGTCCAAAATACTCTTTGATTGTAGGTGAACTATACATCCCAGTAACTACAAATGCCAAATGTCAAGGTCTATTTTCCCCAAACTCCAACTATTTTCACATTTGGGCATTTTGAATATCCATGCCAAATTTGGTCCAGATCCATCATTGTTTGAGTCCCCAATGCTGTCTGGATGTAGGTGAACTACAACTCCCAAACTCAAGGTTAATGCCCACAACACCCTTCCAGCATTTTCTGTTGGGCATGGGAGTTCTGTGTGTCAAGTTTGGTTCAATCTCATCATTGGTGGAGTTCAAAATGCTTTTCGATTGTAGGTGAACTATAAATCCCAACAACGACAACTCCCAAATGTTGACGTATTTCATATGTTCTTATGGCACCATTAGGTGCTGTTTTGTAAGCTGCCCTGAGTCCCTTTTGGGAGATGGTGGCGGGATATAAACAAAGATATTATTATTATTACTATTATTAGTATTGGGTTGTTGTAGGTTTTTTGGGGCTGTATGGCCATGTTCTAGAGGCATTTTCTCCTGACGTTTCGCCTGCATCTATGGCAAGCAGACCTCAGAGGTAGTGAGGTCTGTTGGAACTAGGAAAAGGGGTTCATATATCTGTGGAATGATGACCAGGGTGGGACAAAGGACTCTTGTCTGCTGGAGCTAGGTGTGAATTATTATTATTATTATTATTATTATTATTAGGAGGAGGAGGAGTGGGATCCCCAGGTGGTGCAGTGGGTTAATTCATTGAGTTCCTGCGACTGAAAGGTCGCAGGTTTGAATGCAGGGAGTGGGGTGAGCTCCCACTGTTAGCCCCAGCTTCTGCCAACCTAGCAGTTTAAAAACATGCAAATGTGAGTAGATCAATAGGTACCGCTCCTGTAGCAAGGTAACAGCGCGTCATGCAGTCATGCTGGCCACATGACCTTGGAGGTGTCTAAGGACAACGCCGGCTCTTTGGCTTAGAAATGGAGAGGAGCCCCAGAGTCCCAGAGTCGGACACGACCGGACTTAATGTCAGAGGACAACCTTTACCTTTACCTAATAATAATAGTAGTAGTAGTAATGCCAGTGCAATAACATCCTAAACAAGTAGGTGTAGTGAATGGGGGGGTGCCTCTGAGCCACACCTGGGGTCCGCTTATCTCTTTGCCGAGATCTCTTCCTTTTCAAGCAAGGTAGAAAGGGAAGCTAACGATACTCCTCGGCCTTAACGAGGAAGAGGCCGGCCTGGCTCCAGCAAAGGATGCTCCTGATCTAATCACGGGTTCGGTCATGCAAAGGGAAGGAGGGGCCCCCAATGTGTCACCGTCTGGCCACTCAATGGAAAAACACACATTGACCTGACCTTTGGAGAGATGGGCCCAGCCATCCTGCTCCTCGCTGGACATTGCAGGCAAGCCTGTCGCCAAGGGGGTGCTTTAGGGGTTCAAACCACCCCCAATAGTGCCTATATCCAGGGAAGTCCTGCTCCCCATGCTCTATTCTGCCTTGGTTAGACCACACTTGGAATACTGTGTCCAATTCTGGGCACCACAATTCAAGAGAGATGTTGACAAGAGGAGAGCGACTAAAATGATCAAGGGTCTGGAGAACAAGCCCTATGAGGAGCGGCTTAAGGAGCTGGGCATGTTTAGCCTGCAGAAGAGAAGGCTGGGAGGAGACATGATGAGAGCCATGTATAAATATGTGAGAGGAAGCCACAGGGAGGAGGGAGCAGATCAAGGGTCTGGAGAACAAGCCCTATGAGGAGCGGCTTAAGGAGCTGGACATGTTTAGCCTGCAGAAGAGAAGGCTGGGAGGAGACATGATGAGAGCCATGTATAAATATGTGAGAGGAAGCCACAGGGAGGAGGGAGCAGATCAAGGGTCTGGAGAACAAGCCCTATGAGGAGCGGCTTAAGGAGCTGGGAAGGTTTACCCTGAAGAAGAGAAGGATGAGAGGAGATATGATAGCCATGGATAAATATGTGAGAGGAAGTCATGATGGAGCAAGCATGTTTTCTGCTTCCCTGGAGACCAGGACGCAAGGGAACAATGGCTTCAAAGTACAAGAGAGGAGGTTCCACCTGAACACGAGGAAGAACTTCCTGACTGTGAGAGCCGTTCAGCAGTGGAACTCTCTGCCCCGGAGGGAGTGTGGTGGAGGCTCCTTCTTTGGAAGCTTTTAACAGAGGCTGGATGGCCATCTGTCGGGGGTGATTTGAATGCAATATTCCTGCTTCTTGGCAGAATAGGGTTGGATTGGATGGCCCAGGAGGTCTCTTCCAACTCTTTGAGTCTAGGATTCTATGTTCAGCAGTGGAACTCTCTGCCCCGGAGTGTGGTGGAGGCTCCTTCTGTGGAGGCTTTGAAGCAGAGGCTGGATGGCCATCTGTCAGGGGTGCTTTGAATGCAATTTTCCTGCTTCTTGGCAGAATAGGGTTGGACTGGATGGCCCAGGAGGTTTCTTCAAACTCTTTGATTCTATGAGAGAGCTGTTCAGCAGTGGAACTCTCTGCCCCGGAGTGTGGTGGAGGTTCCTTCTTTGGAGGCTTTTAAACAGAGGCTGGATGGCCATCTGTCAGGGGTGCTTTGAATGCAATTTTCCTGCTTCTTGGCAGAATAGGGTTGGACTGGATGGCCCAGGAGGTTTCTTCAAACTCTTTGATTCTATGAGAGAGCTGTTCAGCAGTGGAACTCTCTGCCCCGGAGTGTGGTGGAGGCTCCTTCTGTGGAGGCTTTGAAGCAGAGGCTGGATGGCCATCTGTCAGGGGTGCTTTGAATGCAATTTTCCTGCTTCTTGGCAGAATAGGGTTGGACTCGATGGCCCAGGAGTTCTCTTCCAACTCTAGGATTCTATGCAGTAAATAAATAAATAAATAAAAGTAAATGCATTTAAAAATAATAATAATAATCTTTATTGAAGATATTTCTTGGCCGAACAGGGTTAGACTGGATGGTCACCAGGTCTCTTCCAACCCCATGACTCTATGACTCTATGATTGCAGCCGACAGGAGGGAGCAATGATTCAGGACCAATGACCTGTGAAGAACCTCTGCACACGGATGGTCATTTCCGGGCCTTGGTGGATCTCCTTCCAGATTTGGAGACACTGGCCTCCAAAGTCTTATCGGGAGAAAAAAGTTTCAACCCCTCCTGAGTGTTTCTTTCAGGCTATGCGCCTGATTGCAGGAGCACACGGGCCGCATTCCCCATCCCAAAGAATTGCATGACCCGATCCTTGCAGTGCCTGCAAAGCGATGCTGCAAGTTGCCAAGGGTCCCTTGGGCACTCCCTTTAAAATTCGGAACGAAAGCCCAAGCAAAGCCACAGCCTTTCTGCCCTAGAAGCCAGGTTGAGCATGGCTTCCCTGGGACCATCCCAAATCCAACATTGTCCCCATGCGTGGCTGAGGCAACCTATCATATGGATTGGGCATGGGCCAACTTTGGCCCTCCCTCCCTCCAGGTGTTTTGGACTTCAGCTCCCACTGTGCTTGCACGCACTGGACCTGTGAAAGAGTCTGTAGACAGGACATGTTTTCTGAATGCCCAATGGGATGCCGGGGGTGCCTCGGCTGAGAGGCCTTTCGATTTCCCCACACAAAGTTCTTTTAAAGACTTAGAAAGTTCAACAGAGTTTTTATTGTTGCTTAAATCTTCAATAAATCAAACAAATACTTCAAGACTTTGAATCAACTGCTGGCTTGCCTAAATCTTGTCCACAAGGGACAGGCAACTTTCTTCATAAACTGTTTCTTCCTCATACAAGGGAAATCCTTGACCCCTCCCTGAGCAATCTATATTTAGGCTTTGCTGGCGTGGGGCCCCTACACCCGGTTCCAATTTGCGTTATGGGTGCCGCAAGTGGTCCTTACCAAACAGAGTCTTTTAGTAGATTTCCAAGAGGAAAGAAGGCTTTCAATTCCCAGCGAAGGCTGGCTGTAGAGTTGTGGGACTGAATTCCCCAACAAAGGCTCTGCTGTAGTTCTCTGTAGAGCTGTGGGACCGGATCCCCCCAGGAAAGCTGTACAAGGCGAAGCTTTCTACAGGTGGAACTGATTAACGTCCTGTACGAAAGGCTTCTCTGTGTGAACTGGAAATCCCCTTTTTCCCTCCTTAACCCAAAAAAAGGGGCGGAAATAAGGAACATAATGATAATAGATGGGTCATTGGCCCTATGATTGCAAACCAAAGGAAGCCACCTTATTGCAAAATGCATGGAACTTTGGAATACATGCAAACACTCAATAGAAAGGAAAAGATGTTGGAGCTCCTGGTACAGCTGTACCAGCACACCCACAATTCCTCACAGCCTGTTTGCAGGGTCCCAGGTGTTATGTCATTCCTACTGGGATGATGCTTTGCCCTTATCAGAAGGTATGAGGCAAGGAGGAAACCAAGGATAGGTCCCAATCTGGAGGAATTGGGTCAACGCCTACTAAGCAAACAAGGCGGCCGGCCAGGAGGCAAAGCACCTTCACTTATCAGGGACGTAAAACCACCCCTGGCTGTGCAGGCTTCTCTGGATCGGACCTTTTCTTTCCATGGGTACTTCGAGGGGGGCAAAGCGGACATGGCCTGACCTGACACTCCCTGAAGTTTGAGTTCTCCATGCGTGAGAAAGTCAAGAGAAGTGGCAGGTCCAGCATCCCTTACTTACTTACTTACTTAGGCGATCCCTCGTAGTCCGAGGATACTGGTCCTCCAAGGTCAGTATTCTGTTGGTGGGTCCGTAGGTGGCTGTGGAGCCCTCTTCTTGACCTGCATCTTCTCCCTTCTGCAGTGAGGACATTGGTTTCCAGGTGGAAGGCGGTCCCGGTTGGGGTTGGCTTAATGCGCCTTCCTCTTGGCACGTTTCTCTCTTTCACCCTCCATTCATGCCTCTTAAAATTCTGCAGCACTGCTGGTCACAGCTGACCTCCATTTGGAGCCCTCAAGGACCAGGGCTTCCCAGTTCTCAGTGTCTATGGCAGAGTTTTTAAGGTTGGCTTTGAGCCCATCTTTCAATCTCTTTTCCTGCCCTCCAACATTCCGTTTTCTGTTCTTGAGTTCGGAGTAGAGCAACTGCTTTGGGAGACGGTGGTTGGGCATTTGGACAACGTGACCGGTCCAGCGGAGTAGATGGCAGAGGACCATCACTTCAATGCTGGTGGTCTTTGCTTCTTCCAGCACGTTAAGATCTGTCTACTTGTCTTCCCAAGAGATTTGCAGGATTTTCTGGAGCCAGTGCTGCTGGAATCATTTCCAGGAGTTGTGTATGAGGTCTGCAGAGAGGTTCTCTCACAAATCCCACAACAACAAACCAGGGATGAGCTTGCAGCACTGCCTAGTTTGGAAGAAGTCAGCAATGCCATCAGCCAACAAAAAAAATAACAAAGCCAGCGGACCTCCTCTCAGAAGACCCCCTCCCAGAATCCCAGAACGGCTTCCGCCCCTCCAGAGGAACCGTGGACATGATCTTCACTGCACGACAGCTCCAAGAAAAAGGCAGGGAACAAAACCAACCTCTGTCCATGGCATTCATCGACCTTGCCAAGGCATTCGACACAGTGAATCGCAGCGCTCTCTGGACCATCCTCCACAAAATCAGAGATAGTGAGACACATCACTACCTCTGAGGATGCTTGCCATAGATGCAGGCGAAACATCAGGAGAAAATGCCTCTAGAACATGGCCATATAGCCCAGAAAAACCTACAACAACCCATAAATAAAAATAATTAATGATCAAAATAATAATGTAATAAATAATAATAATTGTAAATATAATAATAATAATAGTAATCATTCCACAGCTGAGAAGGCACTTCAAACCCTATCAGTAACTGGATTGACAAGTCATGTACCTATATGCTGAATACACGAAGGTTGTGAGTAAACCAGATATGTTACTTTTAGCGAAGTCTACTTTATTTTTGTCTCTTGAGAGCATGATATAGAAACAAGATTTTTATGGGAGAGGAGATGTGTTTTGGGGCAACTGAAAGGAAACACTTCTGGAGGACTGCTATATTTTGTGAATTGGCATAATCTCTGTTCCTAACAGATTAGAGACAACTGGGTTATCAGTCTAACAACTGATCGCCTTGCATAAGTACATATGGATATATATGGGCAACTGAGAGGAAACACTTCTGAAGGACTGCTATATTTTGTGCACTGGCTTACTCTCTGTTCCTAACAGATTAGAGACAATTGGGTTATCAGTCTAACAACTGGAAACCACATCGTCTTGCATAAGTACATGTGGATATATATCACGGAAGAGAAGATAATAATAATAATAATATCTTTAAAGTATCACTGGGCCTAACTTCCATACTCGGTTTTCAATTTGATTTGGAACCCTAGTTTTGGTGTGACACCTCAGGGCGATTAAATCTATGTGGCAAGGGATGAACCGGTTCCAAGCTAATTTAATCATCCCTATTCCACAAACCAGAACATCTGAGTTGGTTGCTATGATTTTAGGTGTCAAATGCCATTGGAGCCTCGCGGCACTGTGTTGTTGATCCCCGGCGCATAAATGCTTATCTCGCCTTGGTCCAAAACAAAAGAATCCAATGGGCATGACCTTGTTACGTCTGGAGGTCTTGCTTTGGCAGGAATGCACCTGGTGAATTTGTGCACATTGCAGAGCACTTAAGAGACAGGGTTGTTGTAGGTTTGTTTCGGGCTATATGGACATATTCCAGAGGCATTCTCTCCTGATGTTTCGCCTGCATCTATGGCAAGCATCCTCAGAGGTTGGGAGGTGAGGATGCTCTGAAGATGCTTGCCATAGATGCAGGTGAAATGTCAGGAGAGAATGCCTCCGGAACATGGCCATATAGCCCCAAAAAAACTATAACAACCCAGTGATTCTGGCCATGAAAGCCTTCGACAATACTTAAAGAGACAATTTGCAAGCTGAACCATCAGTATGATAGCACCAATTTGCAAAGACTGATGCTTCTCCCTTCCTGCCCCAATTAATACCAGGCACTGTTGGCGTGACCCTGGGCTATAGTTTTTTTTGGGCTATATGGCCATGTTCCGGAGGCATTCTCTCCTGACATTTCACCTGCATCTATGGCAAGCATCTTCAGAGCATCCTCACCTCCCAACCTCTGAGGATGTCAGGTGGATTCTGGGACTGGCAGTAGTCGCCATATGGGAATGGGAGAGTGGAAGGCACATACACACACCTGAGGCATATGTCTTCATTAGGAATAATGCACCTTTAGGGAACCAGGTCCATTCTGACCCTGTAAGCTAAACCGCACCAGAGCCAAATAGATCAGAATTAGATTCTGGAGTTAGTGATCCAAAAAGGAAGAACAAGGGAGTTACGGATGGATGGGAATTTCTCAAGAGTGAAATACTCAAGGCGCAATCGCAAACCGTGCCAACAAAGAGAAAAAATAGGACAAGTGCAAAGAAGCCAGAATGGATGTCCAAAGAACTTCTAACTGTGCTAAGACACAAAAGAGACATGCACAAGAAGTGGAAAAAGGGAGAAATCACCAAAGAAGAATTCAAACAAACAGCCAACACCTGTAGGGAAAAGGTCCGCAAGGCTAAAGCACAAAGCGAGCTCAGGCTTGCCAGGGACATTAAAAACAATAAAAAGGGCTTCTTTTCTTATGTCAGTAAAAAAAGGAAAAACAAGGAGGCGATAGGACCTCTTCGAGGAGAAGATGGGGCAATGCTGACAGGGGATAGGGAAAAGGCAGAACTACTTAATGCCTTATTTGCCTCAGTCTTCTCACAAAAAGAAAGTCATCTTCAACCTCAGCAAGATGGAGTGGATGAGGGATTAGAGGACATCCAACCCCAAATTGAGAAACAAGTCGTCCAGGAATACCTGGCCGCTCTTAATGAGTTCTAGTCCCCTTTCAGGGCCAGATCAACTCCACCCAAGAGTATCAAAGAAACTAGCGGAAGTCATCTCGGAACCATTGGCAACCATTTGAGAGTTCTTGGAGAACAGGAGAAGTTCCAGCAGATTGGAGGAGGGCCAATGTGGTCCCAATCTTCAAGAAGGGAAAAAAGGATGACCCGAACAATGACCAATGTCCGGTCAGCCTCACGTCGATACCAAGCAAGATTCTGGAAAAGATTATTAAGGAAGTGGTCTGCAAACACTTAGAAACAAATGCGGTCATTGCAAATAGTCAACATGGATTTATCAAAAACAAGTCATGCCAGACTCATCTGATCTCTTTCTTCGATAGAGCTACAAGCTGGGTAGATGCACACGGGGAATGATGCCGTGGATGGAGCGTGTCTGGATTTCAGGAAGGCCTTCTTCGACAAGGTCCCCCATGACCTTCTGGCAAGGAAACTAGTCCAATGTGGGCAAGGCAAAACTATGGGGAATGAAAGAGGAAAAGAAGGAGGGAAAGAGGGGGGGGGAAGAAGGAAAGGGAGAAAGGAGGATGGAAGCAAAAAGCAAAGGAAGGAAGGAAAGAGGTAGAGAAGGAAGAAAGGAGAGAAAGGAAGAAAAAAGGGAGTGAAGGAAAGAGGAAAAGAAGGAAAGAGAGAGGGAAGGATGGAAGCAAAAAGCAAAGGAAGGAAGGAAAGAGGTAGAGAAGGAAGAAAGAAGAGAAAGAAAGAAAGAAAGAAAGAAAGAGAGAAGGAGGGATGGAAGCAAAGACCAAAGGAAGGAAGGAAGGAAGGAAGGAGGGAAGGAAGGAAGGAAGGAAGGAAGGAAGGAAAGAAGGACGGACAGAAGAAAGAAAGAAAGATGGGGGGGGGGGAGAGAAGGAAGGATGGAAGCAAAGAGCAAAGGAAGGAAGGAGGTAGAGAAAGAAGAAATGAGAGAAAGAAAGGAGAGAAAGAAAGAAAGAAAGAAAGAGGAAAGAAAGAAGGAAAGAGAGAGAAAAGGAAGGATGGAAGCAAAGAGCAAAGGAAGGAAAGAGGTAGAGAAGGAAGAAAGGAGAGAAAGGAAGAAAAAGGGAGGGAAGGAAAGAGGGAGTGAAGGAAAGAGGAAAAGGAGAAAAAGAGGGAGGGAAGAAAAGAAGGAAAGAGAGAAGGAAGGATGGAAGCAAAAAGCAAAGGAAGGAAGGAAAGAGGTAGAGAAGGAAGAAAGAATAGAAAGGAAGAAAAAAGGGAGTGAAGGAAAGAGGAAAAGAAGGAAAGAGAGAGGGAAGGATGGAAGCAAAAAGCAAAGGAAGGAAGGAAAGAGGTAGAGAAGGAAGAAAGAAGAGAAAGAAAGAAAGAAAGAAAGAAAGAAAGAAGGAAAGAGAGAAGGAGGGATGGAAGCAAAGACCAAAGGAAGGAAGGAAGGAAGGAAGGAAGGAAGGAAGGAAGGAAAGAGGTAGGGAAGGAAGGAAGGAAGGAAGGAAGGAAGGAAGGACGGACAGAAGAAAGAAAGAAAGATGGGGGGGGGGAGAAGGAAGGATGGAAGCAAAGAGCAAAGGAAGGAAGGAGGTAGAGAAAGAAGAAATGAGAGAAAGAAAGGAGAGAAAGAAAGAAAGAAAGAAAGAGGAAAGAAAGAAGGAAAGAGAGAGAAAAGGAAGGATGGAAGCAAAGAGCAAAGGAAGGAAAGAGGTAGAGAAGGAAGAAATGAGAGAAAGGAAGAAAAAAGGGAGGGAAGGAAAGAGGGAGTGGAGGAAAGAGGAAAAGAAGGAGAGAAAGAGGGAGGGAAGAAAAGAAGGAAAGAGAGAAGGAAGGATATAAGCAAAAAGCAAAGGAAGGAAGGAAAGCGGTAGAGAAGGAAGAAAGGAGAGAAAAGGAAGGAAAAGAAAAAGGGGGCAAGGAAGGAAAGAGGTAGAGAATGAAGGAAGGAGAGAAAGAAGGAAGGAAGGAAGGAAGGAAGGAAGGAAAGAGGGAGCAAAGGAAGGAGGGAAAGAAGGAGAGAAAGAGGGAGGGGAAGTTGGCCACAGAAACGCGTGGCGGGTACAGCTAGTAGTAGTAGTAGTAGTAATAGTAATAATAATATTAATAATAATAATAATAATAATAATAATAATAATAATGTGCTCTAGCAGGATGTCCCTCCTGCAAACACAGAACTTTTGCAGTTTAATAAATTATCCCAATGTTTTTGTGATGGAAACAATTAGGAAGCGGCATTGATAACCCAGGCACAGAAATCATAGTGTGACATGGTGTGATATTTGAGAGCAGACCGGAGTGCCACCTGGCGGTCCCTGCTGGAGGGATTGAAACCGAGTTGGTTTGCAGGATTTTCACCCAACTTCTGTGGCCCCTTCCACTCAGGGCCCTTCCACACAGCTGAATAAAACCCCACATTACCTGCTTTGAACTGGATTATATGGCAGTGTGGATTCGGATAACTGAGGGCCCTTCCACACAGCCCTCTATCCCAGAATATCAAGGCTCAAAATCCCATATGATCTGAGTGTGGACTCAGGTAACCCATTTCTAAGCAGATATTGTGGGATTTTCTGCCTTGATATGCTGTGTGGAAGGGGCGTGAGTAGAGGAGAGGAAGGGCGTGAAGTAAACCAAGGGAAGAAGAAAAGAAAGAAAGAAATCAAACAGAAAGAGAGAAGGTATAAGAGGTATAAGGGTATGGGGAGACCAAGCCCCCCTTGCCTGTCTCCTGAGGAATCTGTATAACAATCAAGTGGAATCATAGAATCCTAGTTGGAAGAGACCTCATGGGCCACCCAGTCCATTCTGCCAAGAAGCAGGAAAATTGCATTCAAAGCACCCCCGACAGATGGCCATCCAGGCTCTGTTTAAATTTTTCCACAAAGAAGGAGCCTCCACCACACTTGGGGCAGAGAGTTCCACTGCTGAACAGCTTTCACAGTCAGGAAGTTCTTCCTCAAGTTCAGGTGGAATCTCCTTCCTCTCCTGTAGTTTGAAGCCATTGCTCCATTGTGTCCTAGTCTCCAGGGCAGCAGAAAGGAAGCCTCCCCCCTAGGACTTCCTCTCACTTCTTGATCCCTCGCCCTCATTATGCCTCCTCTCAGCCTTCTCTTCTGCAGGATAAACATGCCCAGCTCTTTAAGCCGCTCCTCATAGGGCTTGTTCTCCAGACCCTTCATCCTTTGAGTCGCCGTCTTCCTCTGGGCACAGCATTCCAGCTGAGAGTCAACATCTCCCTTCAATGGTGATGACCAGTTCAAAGGTGATTCTGTGGGATTTTATTCAGCTGTGTGGAAGGGGAATAAGACTCTAAGATCTTGGTACATCAGGTCACAAAGCGTCAGTTGGAAGTGATGGAACGAATACACAACAACAACATGGCCATATAGCCCAAAAAAAAACCTACAAGAATGCACACCTCACTACCTCTGAGGATGCTTGCTGTAAAGGGAGCTAAGGGACGAGGGGTCCCTTATCGCACGTGACAGCGGGGGAGAACTTTCCTTTCCAATCCCACCGCTGCCACCACTGTAAAGGGAGTTAAGAGATCAGGGTCTCTTATTGCTCCTGTGTGACAGGAATATGCGAGGGTGTTACAAGTGATGAGAGAGAAAGGTGTGTATATAGTAGGTTTGCGGCCACCACCTCAAACTTCTGATTGAGGAATTAACTAGATGATATATTTGAGGTAAAATGTCCCAATACACCGGTTCTTCTTTTTGGCTCCCTTTCGTGTGACTGGACTGCAGAGATGTAGAGGCTGACTGGAACGAGCTTTATATGACAAAACAAGGCTGAGGCAGATGAAAAGTAAACTAGGGAACAGGTTTATTGAAATATTTGAAACAGACTGTGAAGATCCCTTACCTTGCCAGCCGAGGGTGGCAGGGCCTAGGAGAGACAGGCTAGGTAGTTTCAGCTTAGAAGGCCTGGCAGGGAGCGGCAGGAGCCATTTTGGTTTAGGGAAAAGCTCCAGTTCAGAGAGGGGGAGTGGCCTAGGCCTGGGCCAGCCCTGAAACAGCCAGGATTGGTTTGTTAAAGGGGGGCGGAGTTAGACTGTTGGAGGGAAAGTAAGAAGCTGCTTTTAGTCAGTTCAGTTCAGTTCTGGTTGATGTTAGAGTCAGAGTGGGATCAGAGAAGCTTATAGGAGTTCCTGATTAGAATAGGCAGTTTGCCTGAAGTTTGCACAGCGAAGTAGGCTGTGGCAAACTAGTTACAGCTATTTAAGAAAGAAATAGCTGGGTTTTGTAATAGGAACTGTAACCAAGAAAGAACCATTCTCTCATGCAACCGTTACGCTTTTAAGAACAAGAACACTTTAATTGTAACAGCCAAGCCTATTCAACTGCATTCGCTTTATTCTGTAACTTCTATTTAATAAACCTTTCTTGTATTTGTTTGAACTTAAGCCTGAGTCAAGTGCCATTTGTGGATTTAGTCCCTTTTCTTTTTACTTCAACCTCATCTGTTTTCTTATAAAGAAGCCCTTCTAAAAGACACAGTACTTGGTGGAATAAAAAAGCCTTTTCTTAGTTTAAATAGCTAGAGGGTTCCTGATTCTTTTAGTTTATGGTGGCAGCGAAGGTTTTAATAGAGAGACATCCCCTCAAGTGTTATCTAGGGGCCTAAGTATTCCTTATTAAAGGAGTGAATTCCTTATTAAAGGAGGGACAGTTGTGGGATCTGTTTGCCCCTGTCCAGTCATATTGTTTAGCCATAAAGCCTGCCTTTATAATTGGGGTTAGATGGTGGGATTGATTGTATTACCATCTGCCCAGTTATTATAATTGGTGGGGCAGCGGTGGATTTGCTTTACCCCCTGCCCAAATAGCATAAAGGAGCCTTTATACAGACAACTCATTACTGAGTGGTACATATGCGTGGTTGGTTTCTGAGGCACAGACTTATAAAACAAATGGTTGCTTAAGAAGGAGTAACTTTTCTTGGATGTAAGTTACTTTCCTCACACTATCCCTATAGCAAGTAACAGTGTGTCTCTTAGACCAGCCGCCCTGGCTGCCTGCGAGAGTAACTAGGTTCTTTCCAGACTACTCTGCACTGTAGGGAAATAAACCCACTTGTGTCCTCTCTCAATACAAGTCAACAAGCCTTCACTTTGACTACCCAAGCCAAAGTATCCTGAAGCACTTGCCCTCTATTATTCCCTATCAGTCTAATTCTTAACTCACTCAGCAACTCTCTTCTCCCTGCCTGAAAATCCTAATCCTATCTCTTTCAGATCAAATCCCTCTTCTCTCTTTTAGACCAAAATCATCTCTCTCTAAGATCAAAGCATTCTCCCCTCTCTGACAGAAAGTACAGCCTTTTTACACACTCCTTCAACTCCTCCCCTAGGGGTTTGAGCCAATCAGGAGTTAGCTGACTCCTCCCTTGCCTCTCTGCCTTACCAAAATGTCAGCTATCCTGAGCTGCCCTCCCAACATGAAGGCCTGCTCACTGACTCCCAGGCTGCGGCCTATGAAGCAAAGGTATGAGTTCACTACACTTGCCATAGATGCAGGCGAAACGTCAGGAGAGAATGCCTCTACAACATGGCCATACAGCCCGAAAAAACTTACAACAACCCAGTGATTCCGGCCATGAAAGCCTTCGACAATACTACTACGACGACAACAACAACAACAAGACTCCTAGATCTTGGTCCAAGAGTCAGTTGGAAGCGACTGAACGAATACACAACAACAACAACAACAACAACAACAACAACAACAAGAGGGCCCTTCCTTCCAGGCAGCCCTCGAAGCCAGCATATCAAGGCAGAAAATCCCAGAATGCCTGCTTTGAGCTGGGATAGCTGAGTCCACACGGCCAGATAATCCAGTTCAGAGTAGGCCATGTGGGGCTTCACTCAGGGCCCTGAGGGAAACTGAGGAAGGAAAGACAGCGCGGTAGGCACCTTTCCCACACAGCCGAGGGAAACCCCACATTGTATTGTCGAAGGCTTTCATGGCTGGAATCACTCGGTTCTTGTGGGGTTTTTTGGGCTATATGGCCATTGTCGAAGGCTTTCATGGCCGGAATCACTGGGTTGTTGTAGGTTCTTTGATGTAGGCATCAAATTGTGCCTTTGTTTTTGTAAGCCGCCCTGAGTCCCCTTCGGGGTGAGAAGGGCGGGGTAAAAGAACTCCGAAATAAATAAATAAATAAATAAATGTTCTAGAGGCATTCTCTCCTGACGTTTCGCCTGCATCTATGGCAAGCATCCTCGGAGGTAGTGAGGTCTGTTGGAACTAGGAAAATTGTGTTTACATATCTCTGGAATGACCAGGGTGGGACAAAGGACTCTTATCTGCTGGAGCTAGGTGTGAATGTGTCAGCTGACCACCTTGATTAGCATTTGAAGGCCTGGCTGAGCCTGGGGGAAAATTTTGTTGAGAGGTGTTAAGATGTGCCTGGTTGTTTCCTCTCTGCTGTTCTGCTGTTGTAATTTTAGAGTTTTTTTTAATACTGGTAGCCAGATTTTGTTCATTTTCAAAATTACAACAGCACAACAACAGAGAGGAAACAACCAGGCACATCTAATCACTAGGGCTGGGCGGTTTCGTTTCGTTAATTTGTAATTCGTTAAAAATTCGTTATTTTTTTTATAACGAAGCGATAACGAACCATTCTGGAGCAACTTAAAAACGAAATGAATTTTTAAATCCGTTTCGTAAATGCTTCGGATTTGTTATGTATTCATTTCGTTATCGGTTTGAGGTCGTTTCGTTATTATTTCCGCATGTCTGGGGCAAGTTTTATAGTTGTTTTTTGTTTAATTAGTGAAAAAAATTTTTAATATCACACCAACAGTCAACAACAGAGGGAGAGGGAAACTTCAGAAGTTCCCCCTGTCCCATTTCGAGGTTTTTTTGCGTATTGCGCGGTCGCGTCCGCCATTAACGAATCGATTCGTTATTGTTTCGTATTTGTTTCGTTAATGTTTCGTAATTTTTTTTACATTTACGAAATTTCGTAAATATTGAACTTTTTAAAAGAAAAAATTCGGAATTATTTTAAATATCGAAACGCAAAAACCCCCAAAAAACGAATCGATTTTAGAAACAAATTTTTCCGTTGTTACCCAGGCCTACTAATCACCTCTCAACAAAAGTTTGCTCCAGGCACTGCCAGGCCATCAAATGCTAATCAGGGTGGTCAGTTGAAACATTCCCACCTAGCTCCAGCAGACAAGAGTCCTTTGTCTCACCCTGGTCATTCCACAGATATATAAACCCACTTTCCTAGTTCCAACAGACCTCACTACCTCTGAGGATGCTTGTCATAGATGCAGGCGAAACGTCAGGAGAAATGCCCCTAGAACATGGCCATATAGCCCGAAAAAACCCACAAGAACCTAGTGATTCCAGCCATGAAAGCCTTCGACAATACATTATATCCCAGAATGCGTGCTTTGAGCTGGGATAGCTGAGTCCACACTGCTAGATAATCCAGTTCAGAGTAGGCCATGTAGGGCTTCTTCACTCAGGGCCCTGAGGGAAACTGAGGAAAGAAAGGCAGCACAGCAGGCCCCTTTCCCACACAGCCGAGGGAAACCTCACATTGCATGCTTTGAACCGGATGCCAGGGCCCTTCCCTACTCCCCTATAATCCAGATTCGCAAAGCGGATTATCCACGTTCCTGGCGGATAATCCAGGCCAAAGCACAGACTCGAAGAGGCCTCGAAACAGAGAATGGGAACTAGGCCTCCGTCGCCAGGCAACGGAGAGGAGGGGGCGGGGCATAGCGGCGCCGCGGTGTCTGCCGGGAGAAGGAGGCCTCCGTCGCCCGGCAACGTGCCGGCTTGTGGGCGGGGCGTAGCAGCACCGCGGTGTCTCTCGGAAGGCCTCCGTCGCCAGGCAACGGAGAGGAGGGGGCGGTGCCTAGCTGTGCCGAGGTGTCTGCCGGGAGAAGGAGGCTTCCGTCGCCCGGCAACGCAGAGGCTTGTGGGCGGGGCGTAGCGTCGCCGCGGTGTCTCTCGGGAGGGCGCGGTTGCCATGGCGGCGGAAGGGAAACAAACATGGCGGCGGCAGCGGTGTCTTGTTGTTCCTGAGAGAGGGAAGCGGCGGCGCTCGGGTGGGGATGTCGGCGGAGGAGCCCGACGAGGAAGGCGTGCTGGAGCTGTACCGCTGGGTGGACGCCATCCCGCTCTCCCGGCCCAAGAGGAACCTCGCCCGGGATTTCAGCGACGGAGGTACGGCCTTCCTTCCTTCATTATAATTACAATTTATACATTACTAGCTTGGGGCTGCCCGGGTTATTTGAGAAAGGCATTGTTTGTTTTGTGAAGTTTGGTAATATCAGTTTGGTGATGTGTAATGCTATTTCTTGGGGGAAAACAGTCTTACTTTTTTGGGTTTTTAAAAAAACGAATGGTCCCATTAGAAAATGCATAAGGTTGTGGGTGAACTACAATTTCCAGAATCGTGGGTCAGTCCTTCCCAAACCCTGCCATTACTTACAGTAGGCCATGTTGGGTCTGTGTGTCAAGTTTAGTCCAGATCTGACAGCAGCTGGGTTCAGTGATATCTAGATAAGGGTGAACTACAACTCCCAGATCCCCAGGGCAATCACCCCCAAGCCCAGCCAGTATGCACAATTGGCCATGTTGGTTCTGTGTGGCAAGTTTGGCCCAGATCCATTGTTGGCTGGGTTCACTGTTCTTTGGATAAGAGTGAACTACAACTCCCAGGGTAATCACCCCTAAACTCTGCAAGTATGGCCAATTGCCCATGGTGGGTCTGTGTGCCAAGTGAGTTCCAGGTCTATTGTTGGTGCAGTTCAGAGTGCTTTTAGATTGCAGGTGAACTATGCATCCCAGTCCCTACAACTATAAATCATGGTGATTTCTCTCCAAACGTCTCCAGTATGATCAGTTGCAGATCAATGCCTCTGTTAGCTGTGTGCCATAGGAAAGGGTTGGAAAGGGATAAGGGAGAAGCAGTGGGTGGGGTCATGCAAATGAAGACAGAAAGGAACACTGGGATGTGCTCGCTATAACCTGCAATGTCCTTCGACAGAGTGGCTTGCTGTCTTCTCAGCACTGGGAACAATAGCCTATTTGGAGAGTCTGGAGGCTGTCTGTGTGAACAGACACCTATGCCACATATACACATACAGATTTTCACTTTTATTATGTGTATAGATAATTTATTATAATTTATATATTATAATTTATTATAATTTATATATTATAATATATTATAATTTATATAGTATACTTTATTTTTATATATAATTTATTTATTTATATATAATGCATTTATATAATATATAAATTATATATTATAATATATGTTATGATACATATATGATATATAATATAATATACTAGTAATATATAAATTATATATTATATATTATGATTTATAAAGGGAGTCCCTGGTGGTGCAGTGGGTTAAAGCACTGAGCTGCTGAGCTTGTTGATCAAAAGGTCGCAGGTTCAATTCCAGGGAGCTGCGTGAGCTTCTGCCAACCTAGCAGTTCGTTGTTGTTCATTCGTTCAGTCGTCTCCGACTCTTCGTGACCTCATGGACCAGCCCACGCCAGAGCTCCCTGTCGGCCGTTACCACCCCCAGCTCCCTCAAGGTCAGTCCGGTCACTTCAAGGATGCCATCCATCCATCTTGCCCTTGGTCGGCCCCTCTTCCTTTTGCCTTCCACTTTCCCCAGCATCATTCCCTTCTCTAGGCTTTGCTGTCTCCTCATGATGTGGCCAAAGGACTTCCACTTTCCCTCTAGTCTCCTTCCCTCCAGTGAGCAGCCGGGCTTTATTTCCTGGAGGATGGACTGGTTGGATCTTCTCGCAGTCCAAGGCACTCTCAGAACTTTCCTCCAACACCACAGCTCAAAAGCATCTCTCTTCCTTCGCTCAGCCTTCCCTAAGGTCCAGCTCTCACATCCGTAGGTGACTACAGGGAATACCATGGCTTTGACTAGGCGGATCTTTGTTGCCAGTCTGATGTCTCTACTCTTTACTATTTTATCGAGACTGGACATTGCTCTCCTCCCAAGAAGGAAGCGTCTTCTGATTTCCTGGCTACAGTCTGCATCTGCAGTAATCTTTGCGCCTAGAAATACAAAGTCTGTCACGGCCTCCACGGTTTCTCCCTCTATTTTCCAGTTGTCAATCATTCTTGTTGCCATAACCTTGGTTTTTTTTGACGTTTAGCTGCAACCCGGCTTTTGCGCTTTCTTCTTTCACCTTGATTAGAAGGCTCCTCAGCTCCTCCTCGCTTTCGGCCATCAGGGTGGTGTCATCTGCATATCTGAGGTTGTTAATGTTTCTTCCAGCCATTTTCACCCCAGCTTTGCATTCATCCAGCCCCGCACATCGCATGATGTGTTCTGCATACAAGTTAAAGAGGTTGGGTGAGAGGATGCAGCCTTGCCGGACGCCTTTCCCAATCTTGAACCAGTCTGTTGTTCCGTGGTCAGTTCTGACTGTTGCTCCTTGGTCCTTGTACAGATTCCTCAGGAGAGAGACAGGGTGGCTTGGTATGCCCATCCCACCAAGAACTTGCCACAATTTATTATGATCCACACAGTCAAAGGCTTTAGAATAGTCAATGAAGCAGAAGTAGATGTTTTTCTGGAACTCCCTGCCTTTCTCCATTATCCAGCGGATATTGGCAATCTGGTCTCTCGTTCCTCTGCCTTTTCTAAACCCAGCTTGAACATCTGGCCACTCTCGCTCCCTGTCTGGCTGGAGTCTTCTTCCTTGCAGGATCTTGAGCATTACCTTCCTGGCATGAGAAATAAGGGCCACTGTACGGAAGTTTGAGCAGTCTTTCGCATTTCCCTTTTTTGGTATGGGGATATAAGTTGATTTTTTCCAGTCTGATGGCCATTCTTGTGTTTTCCATATTTGCTGGCAAATGGCATGCATCACCTTGACAGCATCATCTTTTAAGATTTTAAACAGTTCAGCTGGGATCCCGTCGTCTCCTGCTGCCTTGTTGTTAGCAATGCTTCTTAAGGCCCATTCAACCTCACTCCTCAGGATGTCTGGTTCTAATTCATTCACCACACCGTCAAAGCTATCCTCGATATTGTTATCCTTCCTATACAGATCTTCTGTATAGTCTCGCCACCTTCTCTTGATCTCTTCAGCTTCTGTTAGGTCCCTGCCATCTTTGTTTCTTATCATACCAATTTTTGTCTGAAATTTACCTCCAATGTTTCTAATTTTCTGGAAGAGGTCTCTTGTCCTTCCTATTCTGTTGTCTTCTTCCACTTCCATGCATTGCTTATTTAAAAATAGTTCCTTATCTCTTCTCACTAACCTCTGGAATTGCGCATTTAACTGGGCATATCTCCCCTTTTCACTGTTTCCTTTTGCTTTCCTCCTTTCTTGGGCTACTTCCAGTGTCTCAGCAGACAACCATTTTGCCTTCTTGGTTTTCTTTTTCTTTGGAACGTACTTTGTTGCCGCCTCCTGAACAATGTCTCGGACTTCTGTCCATAGTTCTTCTGGGACTCTGTTTACTAAATCTAGTCCTTCAAATCTGTTCTTCACTTCCACTGTATATTCGCTAGGAATGTTAGTGAGATCATATCTAACTGGTCTGTGTATTTTCCCTGATCTCTTTAGTTTTATTCTAAATTGGGCAATAAGAAGTTCGTGATCTGAGCTACAGTCAGCCCCAGGTCTTGTTTTCACTGACTGGATGGATGTCCGCCACCTTTGGCTGCAAAGGATGTAGTCAATCTGATTTCGGTGTTGACCGTCTGGTGAGGTCCATGTGTAAAGCCGTCTTTTAGGTTGTTGGAAGAGAGTATTCGTTATACACAGCGAGTTTTCCTGGCAAAATTCTATCAGCCTGCGTCCCGCTTCATTTTGTTCTCCCAGACCATGCTTGCCTGTGATCCCAGTTGTCATTTGACTTCCCACCTTGGCATTCCAGTCTCCTGTAATGAAAATAATGTCTCTTTTTGGTGTATTATCCAGTAGGTCCTGCAGATCCTCATAGAACTGATCTACTTCTGCTTCTTCAGCAGCTGTGGTTGGGGCGTATATTTGGATCACTGTGATGTTGAAAGGCTTTCCTTGCACTCGAATTGAGATCATTCTGTCATTTTTTGGGTTGTATCCAAGCACCGCTTTAGCGAATTTCTTATTAATTATGAAGGCTACTCCATTTCTTCGATGTTCCTCTTGTCCGCAGTAGTAGATCTGGTGGTCATCTGATGTGAAGTGGCCCATTCCAGTCCATTTCAGTTCGCTGACCCCCAGAATGTCTATCTTTAGTCTTGACATCTCACCAATAACAACATCCAATTTGCCCTGGCTCATAGATCTTACATTCCAGGTTCCTATGGTGTGTTGATCTTTAGAGCATCGGATTCGTCGTTTGCCTCCAGTACCGTCGGCCGCTAGCCTTCCTTTCGGCTTTGAGCTAGCTGCGTCATCACATCTGCGGCTAGTTGAACTTATCCTCTGCTCCTCCCCAGTAGCATTTTGGCCATCTTCCGACCTGGGAGTCCCATCTTCCAATGGCATACCGACATATCTCTGGTTGTACTGGTCCATTTAGTTTTCTTGGCAAGGATACTGGGGTGGTTTGCCGTTGCCTTCCCCAGGGATCACGCTTGGTCTGACCTCTCTGCCACGACCGTCCCGTCTTGGGTGGCCCTTCACGGTTTCGCTCATGACATCATTGAGGTGCTCAAGCTCCAGCGCCCCGACAAGGCGGTGATCCTTTGCTGGAGATCCTTTGCTTAGCAGTTCAAAAACATGCAAATGTGAGCAGATCAATAGGTACCGCTCTAGCAGGAAGGTAACGGCGCTCCATGCAGTCCTGCCTATGACCACATGACCTTGGAGGTGTCTTCGGACAACGCTGGCTCTTCGGCTTAGAAATGGAGATGAGCACCAGAGTCCCAGAGTCAGACATGACTGGACTTAATGTTAGGGGACTACCTTTACCTATTATGATTTATATATTATAATTTATTTTTATATATAATTTATAAAATTATATAATTATTTATATTATTTATAATATGACTTTTTGTTATGTTATTTGCATTGTTCATTTTATTTTATGTTTTATGTATTTTGTTCTGATTTTTTCTGTTGCAGTTATTTTACTGTATTATATTTTTGGGCTTGGCCTTCCAGAGTTCCCTTCAAGGACATGGTAGCAGGGTATAAATAAAGTTTATTATTATTATTAATATTATTATTAATATTATTATTATTATTATTATTCCTTTCTGAAATTACCAGGCATCACTGGGTCCCCAAGCTAATTATAGATATATTTTATTACCATATATACTCAAGTATAATCTGACTCGAATATAACCCGAGGCACCTAATTTTACCACAGAAAACTGGGGAAACGTATTAACTCAAGTATATGCCGAGGGCGACAAATGAAGCCGCTACAGATAAATTTCAAAATAAAAATAGATACTAATAAAATTACATTAATTGAGGCATCAGGAGGTGAAATGGTGTTGAATATTTACATACAATTGTAATTTGAGATAAGACTGCCCAACTCTGATTAAATCATTATTCTAACCTTCTTCAATGTAAATGTATTTATGTATCCTTCCAACAATAATAAAGAGAGTAAAATAATAATAATAAAGTAAAAGAATGGAAATGCAATAATAACAGTAATAATAGAGTAAAATAATAAATGTAATAATCATCATCATCATCATAATAATAGAGTAAAATACTGTAAATGTAATAAAATAATACATTAAATAAAAATAATACTAATAACAGAATAAAATAATAAACAACCTTGACTCGAGTATAAGCCGAGAGGAGCTTTTTCAACCTAAAAAGGGGGCTGAAAAACTAAGCTTATACTTGAGTATATACAGTATATTGGTTTGTGGATTGCAATTTGCACCAAGAGGAGCCAGAGCCTGGGAGGGCTTCTGGGTGGAACGAAAGGGAATCTGGGTGGGGGGCTCAAAGGAGGGATGTAGAAATGCTACCAGTTTCAGGAAGACCAACTGCCGCAACCAGTTCTCCTCCTTCTCCTTTCCTGTCATCCCTCCAGTTCTGGTGGCCGAAGTGGTGAAGTTTTACTTCCCCAAAATGGTGGAAATGCACAATTATGCCCCGGCTAATTCTACCCAGCAGAAGCTCTCCAACTGGGGACACCTGAACAGGTGAGTATCCTCCAGGCAAACTCTGGGTTCAACCCCTTCATTGCAGGAGATTTAACTCTCTTTCAGGATAAACAGTTCTCTCATTGGGTAGTTGAGGTCTGTTGGAAGGAGGAAAAATGGGTTTATATATCTGTGGAAAGACCAGGGTGGGACAAAGGACTCTTGTCTGCTGGAGCTAGGGGTGAATGTTTCAACAGACCACTTTGATTAGCATTTGATGGCCTGGCAGTTGTTTGGTGTGGTGTTGTGGTTCAGCATGATTCTGAGCCTGAGATGTTCTCGGATGATCAGGATGATGGGATTCAGATTCCTGGCCCTTTTTCTGTGCCACAGATTTCTGGGCCTGTTCCTATGTCTTTTTCTGAGGCTCCAACAGACAGTGCAGATAGTGCAGCTGGAGAGGCAACAAAGCGGTTCTCAGGAGAAAGGAATTCCAATGAATTAGATAACGAACAGGTGGAGAGGCCTATTTCAGGATGTGCATATGTATGCTAAGTTTTTACAAGGATCATTGCCTGTATGGGTGCGTGTTGAGGAAGAACACCTGGACAATTAAGCAATTAAGCTTGAGCCATTCTCTGCATGGAGTATATCATGAGGAGTGCTTCCTGGTGTATTTAGAGATGGTGATCAGATGATCAGGAAGAGACTGGATGGGACTTCTATACTACAGGACTTGCTGAAGATCCTGAACAATTTACTACAAGATTCCTTGCACAAATGAAGAAGCAGAGAATGCATGATTTTAATGCATTGGACTTTTGTGTGAGTTAGTTTGCTGCAATGGACTAAGTTTATTTTCAAGGCTTGTTATTTTGTAAAGCTGCATATTTATCTCTGACCACTCAAGAGTAAATTTTGTTTTTCCTTTTGCTCTGACTCTGTGTGATTCGACTAGAGGGCTGGGGCTGGGAAGACTACTGGGTAGCTTCCGCATAGACTGATAAACCGCAACAAGGCCTTTGCCTTCCCACGGTGATAGTTTTTTTTTTTTTTGTGATTGTGCAGAAAGCTTTGATAGTGACCTGACCCGGCAAGCATGCCTTGATTTGCGGGTCAGGAGGAGTTCACAGCCAGCAGAAGAGAAGCTAGCTCAGGGAAAGGTCATTGCAATGTTTTCATGTTGGCAAGAGCATAATGTTTTAATGTTAGCAAAAGGTATTTAGGCTTCTAGTTAACGAAGGGAATGTGTCAGTTCAACATGGCTTTTGGGCATGAAAGCTTCTATGGAATAATCTTGGCTTTACAGCAGCACACTTTGGGCTTCCTGCATCGTGATTCTTGGGGCTTGTGTTTCAGGACTCTGAGTTGACCATTGCTTAAAGGATTATGTTTTATGTTTTTACCTGAGGACCTATGGAACTGTATTTTGCGTTGAACCTTTGTCTTTGGAATTTTGCATTGCTTGTTCTATGTTTTTGACTTGGATGTTTTCTCAATAAACTACAAAATCTACAGCTCTTGTGTGGTGGTGTTTGGGAGCAAGGTGAAGCCTACTCTGAGTTGCAACATGTGGCTTGTTAGTGCCTGGGGTAATCTTTTGTTGAGAGGTGATTAGATGTCTTTGATTGTTCCCTCTCTGTTGTTTTGCTGTTTTAATTTTAGAGGTTTTTTTAATACTGGCAGCCAGATTTTGTTCATTTTCATGGTTTCCTCCTTTCTGTTGAGATTGTCCATATGCTTGTGTATTTCAATGGCTTCTCTGTGTAGTTTGACATGGTGGTTGTGAGAGTGGTCCAGCATTTCTGTGTTCTCAAATAATATGCTGTATTTTCTCATTTTGACCCCCTCCCTTGGTATTTGTTGTTTGGTGTGGTATTCAGAGTTCTCTGCTGGAAAGCACAGATTCTCACATCCTGGAACCATGGGTGTTAAAGTGGTATCAGAAGTGCTGGGATTGTGCTGTGTCAAAGGGACACTCGATGTGATAAAGTGCAGTATTTGGGTTCGATTCCTTATCCTGTGTTTTGGAGCCGGTGACATGAATAATCTATCTTATCTATCCGAACGCATCTCCCCCTATGAACTCACTAGGGATTTGAGGCCCTGCTCCCGATCCCATCTGCTTCACAAGCATGTCCGGCGGGGACGAGAATCAGGTCCTTCTCTGTGGTGGCCCCTCGGCTGTGGAACTCCCTGCCCAGGGGTATCAGATCGGCCCCCTCCCTCCTAAGCTTTCGAAAAAACCTGAAAACTTGGCTCTTTGAGCAAGCTTTTGGAGCCTCAGCTTAATCAGATATACCTGAATTGGAAAACAACCTAGGAATGGCTAAGATGATGGAACGGATGAGGACTGAATATGACGACAGAGTTTTAAATTTGTTATTGTTCACTGGTTTGATGTTTTTAGATATAGTGTAATGTGATGTTTTATTTTTATTGATGTATGTATTTTATATACGGCATCGAATTGTGCCGATTGTTTGCCGCCCTGAGTCGCCTTTGGGCTGATATGGGCGGGGTAAAAATGATTTAAATAAACACTGGGTCTCAAAAGTCAGCATGAGGATTTAGTTGGTGGGTGGCCCTAGCTGAGTACCCCTCAGTCTGGATTCCACCCTCTTTTGCCACAAGAAGAAAGCAAAGCTCTTCTCTGAATGTTGGCATGTCATCAAAACATTGCCATGGCTGCATGTTTACCCGCAGGAGTCAACACACCAGGTAAACAGCAAGGCAAGTCCCTCTTCTCCAGATCAATCCCTGTGAGGGCTGTGCTTTGGGAGGAGGCCTCTGACTTCACCCACCTTCCGCTGCTCTTTCAGGAAGGTTCTGAACAAGCTGAACTTCTCTGTCCCGGAAGACGTGGTGCGGAAAGTGGCCCAGTGCACTCCGGGGGTGGTGGAGCTGGTCCTGATCCCGCTGAGGCAGAAGATTGAGGAGAAGCAACGGCAGATGAAGATGTCTTCAAACTCCTACCAGGTCAGTAGGCATTGGCAGCAGAGCCATTCCCTCACCCAGGCCCCACTTGATAGAATGTTCTGGGTTCAGTATTAACATCCTGGGGGTTTTGCCCACCCCAGGCAACAGTTGCTTCGAGCAGAATCCCATTCTGAACATCAGAACCCAACCGTATTAAAGGATGTGCCTTTCTGGCCACTCTCCTTGCTGTCTTCCTGGAAGGCAGCAGAGGGCAGAAGCATCCACTTCCTGAATTGCTGTTTCAAACCAAGGAAAAGGAGAAGGAAAGTTAAGGCAGACTCTCCTGTCCAGGGATTTCCCCCATTAAAACAAATGGCAGATTACATTTTGCTATGCCGTGCTATTTCTTGCTCTATTAAAATTTTAGAAAAGTTAGATACACCTGAAAAGCCAACAAATGTCCATTTGGACTGTTAAATGTGTTGTTGAAGTCTTTCATGGCCTGAGAAAGCTGCTGCTTTCCAATGCAAAGGCCATTGGTGGGTGTCTGAGATGCTTCTCAGACACCCACCAATGGTCTTTGCACCATGCACTTTCCCAGACACTTTATGGCACGTCATCACAGCCTGGGGCTTCCAGTGGCAGATTCACAGGCAGCACCTTTAAGGCTTAACTCACTGGTTTTAGCATGAGCTTTTAGGGAGTTCAATCAACTAGTTCTGGAAGTAGGATTCTAAAGAATTAGGGTATGCAAACCCTACTCTGGGTGCCGTAATGCTCTTTTCCAATCCCTATGACTGCAAGAGAGGAGATTCCATCTGAACATTAGGAAGAACTTCCTGACTGTGAGAGCCGTTCAGCAGTGGAACTCTCTGCCCCGGAGTGTGGTGGAGGCTCCTTCTTTGGAAGCTTTTAAGCAGAGGCTGGATGGCCATCTGTCAGGGGTTATTTGAATGCAATATTCCTGCTTCTTGGCAGAATGGGGTTGGACTGGATGGCCCAGGAGGTCTCTTCCAACTCTTTGATTCTATGATTCTATGATTCTATAATAATAATAATAATAATAACAACAACAACAGCTTTATTTATATACTGCTCTATCTCCCCGAGGGGGACTCAGAGCACTTTCAAAGGGATGGTACTCACCTTGAAGGCCTTGCATGGTCTGGGGCCGATGTACCTGAGCGATGCTGCCGCTGCTGTGAAGGCTCTGCGTCTAGTTGCTGTTAAATGCAAGGTCTTGACCCTGGGAATTTCCAATAAATCTTGGTCCTCAGAACGGAGGGATCTCTGGGGTTGGGAGGGGGTGAGGCGGTCCCTCAGGTACATCGGCCCCAGACCAGGCAAGGCCTTCAAGGTGAGTCCCATCCCTTTGAAAGTGATCCGGTGCTCAATGAGTAAGATTGGGGTGATGTGGCATCTCATCGGAATTCCCGCAAGAAGCCGAGCAGCTGCATTTTGTACCAACTTGAGCTTCTGGATCACCGACAGAGGAAGGCCGATGTAGAGGGCGTTACAGTAGTCCAGTCTTGAGATGACTGTGGCATGGATCACCGTAGCTAGGTACATCTGTGTATACTGCCAACAAGATGCCAGGCTATGCGTGTGCATAAATATACATTTGCACATGTATTACACATCCAAAGCTCCCTCCCCTTTTCCATGCCTGCCTCCTCCTCGCTGTCTTCTTCTTCTTCCTTCTCCAGGGCCGCCCTCCCGCTGTTGAAGGCTGCTGCAGTCTTTGCTCCTTCCCGACTCCTCCTCCGCTGCCCCAGGTCTCTGCCTCTCTCTGCCTTGGCTTTGCTCCTTCGCTTGTGGAAGGATCTGCCTCTTCATCCTGTCTTTCTCATACTCTATAGCAGTGTTTCTCAACCTGGGGGTCAGGACCCCTGGAGGGGTCGCAATGGGGTGTCAGAGGGGTCGCTGAAGACCATCAGAAAATGCAGTATTCGTCAAGGGGGTTTCTGTGTGGGAAGTTTGGCCCAATTCTATTGTTGGTGGGGTTCAGAATGCTCTTTGATTGTAGGTGAACTGTAAATCCCAGCAACTACAACTCCCAAATGTCAAGATCTATTTTCCCTAAACCCCACCAGTGTTCACATTTGGGCATATTGAGTATTCGTGCCAAGTTTGGTCCAGATCCATCATTGTTTGAGTCCACAGTGCTCTCTAGATGTAGGTGAACTACAACTCCAAAACTCAAGGCCAATGCCCACCAAACCCTTCCTGTGTTTTCTGTTGGCCATTGAAGTTCTGAGTGCTAAGTTTGGTTCAATTACATTGTTGGTGGAGTTCAGAATGTTCTTTGATTGTAGGTGAACTATTAATCCCAGCAATTACAACTCCCAAACAACAAAATCAACCCCCCCAACCCCACTAGTATTCAAACCCATGTGTATTGAGTATTTGTGCCTAATTTGGTTCAGTCAGTGAAAATACACCAGATATTTGCATTACAATTCATAACAGTAGGAAAACATACAGTTATGAAGGAGCAACGAAAATAATTTTATGTTGGGGGGGGGGGGTCACCACAACATAAGGAACTGTATTAAGGGGTTGTGGCATTAGGAAGGTTGAGAAACACTGCTCTATAGTCTCATGAAGCCCTGAAATCTTACCTTCTAAAGACTATGATGCCCAGCATCCCCCAGTGGCCATGCTGCCGAGGGGTTCTGGATGTATCAGTCCCAAAAGGTAACATTTCTGAAATCCAATCTCGGCCAGAACGAATTTCCTGTATTCACTTGAGTCTAATGCACCATCAAATCTAATGCGCACTTAGTTTGCAAAACCCTGAAGCCAAAAAAAAAGGGGGGGGGGGATTTGCTGCCGAATTTAATGTGCAGTGGCAAAAAGTGCGCTCTTTGTAATTTGGCCAAAAAAAGGTGTGCATTATAGTTGCTGCCTGCTTAGAATTCCTTCTTTGAAAATAAAGGTGTTAAGAGCACCAAGTGTTAAGAGATGAATGCAAAGCTGGGGTGAAAATTGCTGGAAGAAACATTAACAACCTCAGGGGAGTGGCAGGGGGTTGGACTAGATGGCCCATGAGGTCTCTTCCAACTCTAGGATTCTAAGGTTTCGTGCCTTCTCCTGATGCTGGAGAACAAAACTATGGCGGTGTTCATGGTTGCTTGCCAGTGATGTTCCCCAAATTATGGAGGAAATCAGCCATGAGGAGGGAGGAACTCTGACTCAGTTCTTAATGAAAGATAACGCGCCAGGAGGCAGATTGACATCCGCCGTCACCGAGCAGATGTGCCGAGTCTGGGAGTAAGTCATCCATGGAATTGGCTGCTGCAGAATCTCATTCCTTGGACACGGCTCAGAAGAGAGCCAAGCAGGGCTGAGTCATGCTGGCAGCACAACATGAACTCCTTCCAATGAACTTCCTCCAGAGCATGGAGAGCAGGGCAAGGCCAAGCATGGTCCAGGGGTTGCCAGGAGGACCACAAAAAAAGACAACAGAAATGGGGTTCAGGTCATTGGAAACACCTGGGGAAAATCTGGCAGACCAAGATATGGATCTGTGGGAAAGTCCTTCACTTTCCAGAGGAAGGAGGCAGAAGAGGGAGGCATGGGGAAACTCTGGTCCTCCCTCCATCCAGGTGTTTGACTCCAACTCCCACCATTCCTAACAGCCTCAGGCCCCTTCCTTAGTGGAGTCTCCATGTTGGGCATCTAAACATGTTTGTTTTCTCTCTGACTCTCAATGCAGGAGCCGGGGATGCACTCGACCCTGGAAGACAGCAACTACTTGGATACAGGTAAGGGGAGCATTTGCACAGCTCAGGCTCGTGCGCTAGCTGCGCCCGTATCTTGGGAAGTCTGACTTGGCCACGGTGGTACACGCTCTTGTCACATCCCGCCTAGACTACTGCAACACTCTCTACGTGGGGCTGCCCCTGAAGACGGCCCGGAAGCTGCAACTAGTCCAACGCGCGGCAGCCATGATTCTAACAGGAGCGGAGCGCAGGGAGCACACAACCCCCCTGTTGCACCAGCTCCACTGGCTGCCGATTTGCTACCGGGCCCAATTCAAGGTGTTGGTACTGGCCTATAAAGCCCTAAACCAGGGGTAGGGAACCTTCGGCTCTCCAGGTGTGGTGGACTTCAACTCCCACAATTCCTTGAGGCTCGGCATTCACCCCAAAGGCTTACACGAGCCTCAAGGAATTGTGGGAGTTGAAGTCCACCACACCTGGAGAGCCGAAGGTTCCCTACCCCTGCCCTAAACGGTTCCGGCCCAAGATACCTAGGCATCTCGGCCTATGAACCCACCCGGACTTTGAGATCTTCCGGGGAGGCCCTTCTCTCGATCCCACCAGCCTCTCAAGCACGGTTGGCGGGGACAAGAGATAGGGCCTTCTCGGTGGTGGCTCCTCGGCTGTGGAACGCCCTTCCTGTAGATGTTAGGCTGGCACCATCTCTCATGATATTCCGTAGAAAGTTGAAGACCTGGATGTTTGTGCAGGCGTTTGAGTAATTCAGTGCAATTCTGGTAATTTGAACATAGGAACAGAACAATGGACGACGAATCTCGATCACGCTTGGATGATGAGGCGATCGGGGGTGGGTTTTGTGATTATGGTATATTGATGTTTGTCTATTAGCTAGTAATGGAAATGTGTAATTTAACTGTTATGGTATATTAATTATTGCTGTTTTTATTGTCTTTGCTGTTTGGAAACCGCTGTGAGTCGCCCTTGGGCTTGAGATACAGCGGTATACAAGAATAGTAAATAAATAAATAAATAAATAATAAGGTCAGTTGGAGGAATATCTGAACTTGTGAGACTGGCAAAAGCATTGGGGGGGGGGGTGATTTAGGGTCTTGCTCTTTTTCTGCTTGGATGCCCCCTGAATCCCACTGGCATGTCTTCCTAGCATTTTCTAGGTGAAAACGAGTTAGTGGTCAGTATGGCCAAAGGAAGACCAAAGAAGCCACGAGAGGCCGGAGCAGTTCTTGCCTGAGCTGCCTGGGAAGGCAAACTTCTTCTTCCCCATTCTAGTGTGTATAGCAAGGGTCCGAGGAGAAGCAGTTCCCTTTGCAGGCCTCCCTTGAAAGTCATAGAATCATAGAATCCTAGAATCAAAGAGTTGGAAGAGACCTCATGGGCCATCCAGTCCAACCCCATTCTGCCAAGAAGCAGGAATATTGCATTCAAAGCACCCCTGACAGATGGCCATCCAGCCTCTGCTTAAAAGCTTCCAAAGAAGGAGCCTCCACCACACTCCGGGGCAGGGAGTTCCACTGCTGAACGGCTCTCACAGTCAGGAAGTTCTTCCTCATGTTCAGATGGAATCTCCTCTCTTGTAGTTTGAAGCCATTGATCCGTTGCATCCTAGTCTCCAGGGAAGCAGAAAACAAGCTTGGAGACCAAGTCCAATAATAAGTGGTTTTGAAAATTAGTGAGACTTGTTGGGGAACATTCTGTGAGTAAGAAGGGCAGGGGAGCGGCCCCATGACATCCTTGTTGGGCAAGTGGGCTTATTAACAAAAGACCCTCTTCATAAATATACAGCAGAATAAATTGTCAGCAGCAGCGTGACCCACCGCCAGTGAAAAAAAGAGCAAAAACATACAGAGCAATGTGATCTCTTCCTTAGGAGGGTTTTCTTTATAGCAAAATCATATAGTTGCAGTATTTACAACAAGGTTTTCATAACACAAACAAAGTCCTTTTTACTTCCTTCTTTGCTTCCACGCTGGGCTTCTTTGCGCTGGGCTTCTTTTTCATGCAGATGAACAGCTTCACTCTCGCAGAGCCTCCTCTCACACAGCAGCCTTCACACTGGTGCTTCACACACAATGGCCTTCAACCTGGGGCTTTCCTTGCCGAAGTTTCTCACACCAGGCCTACTCACACTGAGGCCTACTTCACATTGAGGCCTTTCTCCCACTGAGGCCTTCTCACAGACTAAAGCAGGGGTCCTCAAACTTTTTCAACAGAGGGCCAGGTGACAGTCCCTCAAACTGTTGGAGGGCCGGATTATAATAAAAAAAAAACATGAATGAATTCCTGTGCACACTGCACATATCTTATTTGTAGTGCAAAAAAAACATTTAAAACAATACAATAGTTAAAACAAAGAACAATTTTAACAAATATAAACTTATTAGTATTTCAATGGGAAATGTGGGCTTCTTTTGGCTGATGAGATAGGATTGTTGTTGTTGTTGTTGTGTGCTTTCAAGTTGTTTCAGATTTAGGTTGACCCTGAGCGAGGGCTGGGTAAATGACCTTGGAGGGCCATATCTGGCCCTCGGGCCATAGTTTGAGGACCCTGGACTAAGGGCTCTCTCAGACTTCCCAAGGTATGGGCGCAACTGGCGCACAAGCCTACTGACATTGAGGCCTTTTTCCCACTGAGGCCTTCTCACAGACTAAGGGCTCTCTCAGACTTACTCCTCTCTCACACACTGAGGCGAACTAACACTGAGGCCTACTAATACTGAGGCCCTTCTCCCACAGAGACCTCTCACACACTGAGGGCTACCTCAGACTGAGAGCTTCTAAGCTACAGACACACCTGCTTATATAGAACTGCAGCTTTTGTTGAGTCATTGCATCCATTTCACCTTTTCAGTGCTTAACTCACGTTTCTGTAATTAAAAATACCCAGTTAATTTTTAATATTTCTGACCATACAGATTCTTTAAAGTGCTCTGGCTGTGATGTGGCTTGCAGGGTCATGAGGCCTTTTGAGAGCCTTTGCGTGACATGGTCTCCGTCCTGGCTCTTTCAGGGTACTCTTCCAAGACCAAGACCAAGCCCAACAGCACTGGGATCTACATCCAGGACTCACCTGGGTCAGACAGGTAAGCATTTCACCTTTTGAACAGGTGCTGAATCCTGAGGCTGGGGTCAAGATGCCTATGGGCAGCTCTCAGGGATGTTTGTGTGCGCCTTCAAGCCAGCCATAAACTTATGGGGAGGAGGCGTTTGCTTTGAAGGGATGTCTGTTCGAAGGAACAAAAACTCTTGTTTCAGGACCATCATATTAGAGAATTAACAATCTCTCATGCTTTCTTCCTGGCTGTTTTTATGACCCCCCCCCCCCATCACATTCGCATGCCCCCTTCTCCATGGCGTTCATGAAGGAGGAGAGTTTAGAAAGTTGCTGTGTTCTTTGTTCCCAGTCTTTTCATGTTCCTGTTGCACCTCATCTAGAGTTCCCCTTGCTCAAGCACTCACCAGGAAGTTGGAGTCCAAAACACCTGAAGGGAAGGCCCAAGTTGGCCCAGGCCTATTTAAAGGCTTACTTTATATGAAGTCAATCACTTAAATTTTGTGCTGATTTATGCCAGATACAGATTAAAAGCCATCTTGGTCAAATGTCCAGAGACTTTTGTCCTAGGCGTAAATTAACTCCATGTTGGGACTCAGCCTGTGCTTGAACCTGTGGATGTGTTTCAGTCTCCTGATGTTTCTGTGTCTGATGTGGGTAATGAGGAGGGAGATCAGCCCCCTGTTGCTTCTGATGTGGGGGATCCTGGGGCTGGCTGCAAGATGGAGACACTTTGGTCAATGAGTTTCATGCAGACACTGACAGAGAGGCTTCGGTGCAAAGGGCAGATTCTCATGAGAATGTTTCTGTCAGGTCTTGGGAGAAAGGTTTACTCCCTCCACCTATAAGCGCTCCAGATTCTAGTTTGGAAAACAGTCTGACACCTGGTAAAGTTAAGAGGAGGAGTCAGATAAGCAGAGTCGGTGGCTGGAGATTAGCCAGAATTGACAAGAGGCCCAATGTTTACCTAGATCCGAAAGAATTTGCCAGTTAAGGTCAAAGACTGGAGGAAAACGAAACCAGTTTTTGGGATTTAAGGTTTGCCTTTAGAGAATCTTGTCTGATCAGGCATCGTTTGGAAACCAAGTGCAAACCTCATGGAATTCCTGTTCAAGTGGTCTCGTCTTCATGGATTTTTTTAGCCTTTCAAGGTGATTAGCAGCGTCTGGTCTGTTCTTGCTTCTTGTTTGATTCCTGTCTGGATAATCATTGCCTTGGATTGTATTTTCATGCTTTTTGGACATTGCTTTTGATTGCTACCTTTTGGACACTGTTTTATCTGGCTGCCTTTGAATGCCTTCTTGCTTTTTGGAATCTTGTCTATCTTTACAAGCATTTATTTCTACTGGCTTTTTGCTAAGCTTTAATAAAAAGGATTGTTCCTTCACTCAATGTGTGGTGTGTTTATAGTCAGAGGGGCTATTTCCTGTTCTGGAGTGCAACACTCAATTAACCCCAACCCAAATTTACCACCTCATGCTTCTGTTTGCTTCCCATTTCCAGAGGGACCAAAGGAGCGCCGTTGCAGAACGAGGCCCTCCTGCGCCTGCAGTTGGCCGAGCGGGAGCAGGCCTTGCTGGCCTTGCAGGAGACCGTTCAGGTGAGGGAATTGAATAGAATATTGGAAATGCCATAACCTATTGGAAATAAGTGCACCATCACCTTATTGAATACGTAAAAATGGCGTCACATTGGTTTGGCACATGTGAATCTCCATGAACATGTGGAGACCACCTTTTGAAAACCACTAGTCAAAAAAAGCATGGCTGTTGTGACTCAGCTGGAGCCACAGAGTGATGGTGTTGTTACTCAGATGGGATATCAGGGTGATTCTGATGAGGATGATGGGATTCAGGCTCACAATCAGGTTCAAGATGTCCCTGTTGTAGACCATGAGGAGCAGGGTGTGCAAGTTCAGTTTCCCACAGCAAGGAATGATGTTTTTGATACCGAAACTAGCCAGGTGCAAATTGACTCAGAAAAGGAGGACTGTTCTCAGCCTGATAATGAGCAGGAAGGTAATTGCTCTGAGACTAATGAGCAGCCTGACCTTGACGAAACGGAACCTTAGATTGGTGGATGACCTCCGCAGAGAGCTGGACAGGGGGAGTGTGACCCTGTTGGTTCTCCTGGACATCTCAGCGGCTTTCGATACCATCGATCATGGTATCCTTCTGGGTCGTCTCTCTGGGATGGGCCTTGGGGGCACGGTTTTGTCGTGGCTCCAGTCCTTCCTGGAGGGACGCACCCAGTTGGTGAAGCTGGGAGACGCCTGCTCGGACCCCTGGCCTTTGACCTGTGGGGTCCCGCAAGGATCTATCTTGTTGCCCATGCTCTTCAACATCTACATGAAACCGCTGGGAGAGGTCATCCGGAGTTTTGGAGTTGGGTGCCATCTCTATGCGGATGACGCACAACTCTACTACTCTTTTCCACCCAATTCCAAGGAGGCTTCTCGGGTGCTGGACGAGTGCCTGGCCGCTGTGTTGATCTGGATGAGGAAGAACAAGCTGAAGATCAATCCCGACAAGACAGAGGTCCTCCTGGTTGATCGTAAACCGGATCGGGGTATAGGGTGGCAACCTGTGTTGGACGGGGTTACACTCCCCCTGAAGCCACAGGTCCGCAGTTTGGGTGTCCTCCTGGATTCTTCGCTTACACTTGAGGCTCAGGTGTCGGCGGTATCCGGGAGGGCCTTTGCACAACTGAGACTTGTGCGCCAGCTGCGACCGTACCTCGTGAAGGCGGATCTGGCCGGGGTGGTCCACGCCTTGGTCACCTCTAGAATGGATTACTGCAATGCGCTCTACGTGGGGCTGCCCTTGAAGACGGCTCGGAAACTACAATTGGTTCAGCGGGCAGCAGCCAGGATGCTAACTGGAGCTCATTATCAAGAGAGGTCAACCCTCTTGTTCAAGGAGCTCCACTGGCTGCCATTTATTTTCCGAGCCCAATTCAAGGTGCAGGTGCTCACCTACAAAGCCCTGAACGGTTTGGGACCACCCTACCTGCGTGACCGCATCTCCATCTACGAACCCACACGCTCGCTCCGGTCATCTGGGGAGGCCCTGCTCGTGATCCCACCTACGTCGCAAGCGCGCTTGGTGGGGACGCGGGACAGGGCCTTCTCTGTGGCGGCCCCCCGACTTTGGAATGCCCTCCCAAAAGAGCTTCGTCAGGCCCCTACTCTGGCAGTTTTCAGAAGGAACCTAAAAACTTGGTTGTTCCGATGTGCCTTCGCAGATTAGGAATCCCCATCCCAAGTCCTAGATGCACTTTAGCACAACTAATGTTGCTGCACACCGCACCTTTAATCCTACGTTCCTCCTGCCATCTCAGCACTTTTAACCCTGTACCCCATTGCGCTGGCCGAACCAGTTTTAATAGTGTCTTGATGTATTGTCATTGTGGTTATTTTGCTTAATTGTTTGATTTGCTTTGTTTATTGCTGTGTTATGTTTTCTATTGTATTGTGTTTTGTGGCTTCGGCCCGTGTAAGCCGCATCGAGTCCTTCGGGAGATGCTAGCGGGGTACAAATAAAGTTAATAATAATAATAATAATAATAATAATAGATTGGCTGACCGTTTGGAATTCAGAGATCGAAGGAGTGTGAGAATAGCTAACAGGAAGGAGGTGCGACAAGGCCAAAGAAATGTTTTCATGTTTTGCAAAGGGTATTAAACAGAGTTTTTGAAAACAAACCTTTGTCAGAGCAACTTTTTGCTTAGCCAAGAAACTTGTGCTGGTTTGCCTGGATTATCTTGTAGTTCTTGTGTTCATGGTCTCAGGACTTTGTCATGTTCTGATGGGATTTTGCTTTGCTGGTGCCTTTTTGAAATCATGCTTCAAAGTGCTATTTTGTATTGATCTTTTGGAACTTTTTTATTTTTTACTTTTTAATAAACTACAAAGACTTCAACCTGTGTGCAGTTTGGTGTTTTCAGCAAGGTGAATCTATTCTGAGGTGTGACAGTGACCTTGTTAGAAGGGGAAGATGCGGTCTTGAAGATTGGCAGGTCCTGAACCATTTCAGCGGTGACCAGGGGAGCATTCGCACAGCTAAAACTTGTGCGCCAGCTGCGCCCATACCTTGGGAAGTCTGACTTGGCCACGGTAGTCCACGCGCTGGTTACATCCCGTATAGACTACTGCAACGCTCTCTACGTGGGGTTGCCTCTGAAGACTGCTCGGAAGCTTCAAATGGTCCAACGATCGGCAGCCAGGATGTTAACAGGAGCGGCACTCAGGGAGCATACGACTCCTCTGTTGCGCCGGCTCCACTGGCTGCCAATTTCCTACCAGGCACAATTCAAAGTGCTGGCTTTAGCCTTTAAAGCCCTAAACAGTTCTGGCCCGACCTACCTGTCCGAACGCATCTCCTCCTATGAACCAGTTAGGACGTTAAGATCGTCTGGGGAGGCCCTGCTCTCGGTCCCGCCGGCTTCACAAGCACGCCTGGCAGGGACAAGAGACAGAGCCTTCTCAGTAGTGGCCCCCCGGCTGTGGAACGCCCTTCCTACAGTCATTAGATCGGCCCCCTCCTTATTGGCATTCAGGAAGAGAGTGAAGACCTGGCTCTTCGAACAGGCTTTTAACTAAGCAGTGCAATTGATTGATTACTGGAATATGGATTAATGGACAACGAGATCGGATGCTGATTCTATTGATGAGACGTGATGGATTGTTATATTGCTGTACTGTTGTATTGACTCTGGTGTTAATTAATTGATATTACTGTTTTAATTGATTACTGATTTTGTATTGTCTTGTTGAAACTGGTTGTTAACCGCTCTGAGTCGCCTGAAGGCTGAGAAGAGCGGTATATAAATGAAGCAAATAAATAAATAATAAATAAATTTAGGGCTTTGTAGGGGATCACCTTCACCTTGAATTGGGACTGGAAACTGATTGGGAGCCAGTGACGCTGTTTAAACAGGGGAGGTTGACCTCTCCCTGTAGCATCTCCCTGGGAGGTGACCCTTGACGTTGTCCTGCCTCCCCGCAGATCCTGCAGATGAAGGTCCGCCGCCTGGAGCACCTCCTGCAACTGAAGAACGTCCGGATCGACGACCTGACGCGCCGCGTGCAGCAGCAGCAGCCGAAGCGCAAGTGAAGGGCTCCGGTGGCTCCCCCTCCAGCCCTGCAGAAGGATGGATGGATGGATGGACGCTTCCTTCTAAAGCGGGCTAGAAGGCTTCCTGGGTGGGCCCTGTCCTTGCTTTGCAAGCTCCCGGGTGCACAACAGAGACTGGCAGGCAAGGAGAAGATGAGCAAGTCATGTTTCCAGCTGGTTCAGAGGACTGGCTTAGCTCCATGCCCAAGGCCTCAAGCAGAGAGGGTGAAAGCAAGGCTGCCTGCCCTTGAGGGGGTCTCCCTGGTCAGGAGGGGGCTTCCACACCAGGATAGAAGGCTGGCAAAGGGCTCCAGGATCCCAATGGCATCCCTTTGGCCCCTCTTTCCCGAGGAGAGGCTTCTCTCCTTCTCAGCACCAGCACAAAGGCATCCTCAGGCTTAGGGGAGAGGGTTATAGATCAGGCATGGGCCAACTTGGACCCTCCCTCCAGGTGTTTTGGACTCCAACTCCCACAATTCCTGTTAGGAATTGTGGGAGTTGGAGTCCAAAACACCTGGAGGGATGGCCCAAGTTGACCCATGCCTGCTATAGATGGAGCTCCGAGGCAATATGAGACCTTTTGCAGAATTCTAGTCGGGGACGATAGTATCTTTGGACCCCTAGAAGCTCCAGGAAGCCACAAAACAAGCCCCATCTGGCCATAAGGAAGAATCATACCTTGCCTTCTCTAGTAGGTCTCCTCCTCCTCCTCCAACACACATGGCTGGCTAGGACAATACGCCCAGCGAAATGCATGTGTCGCCCTTGTGCAGTTGTTGCCTCCCTGCGCACAACCCCAAACCTCCCCTCCAAACCGCACGCCTTAACCAGGGTTGCAACTGGATTTGGGGAAAGCCCAGCAAAGCCTTTGCAAAGCCTTGCTTGTAGAGCAAGCTCTGTTGTAGCAAACGGTGCTTTGGTTTGAACGCAAGGTTGCATCCCCTTAATAAAAAGGGAAATCCCAATATGTTAAGAAGAAGCCTTTGCAGGGTGTCCCTCTTTGGAAGGAGCATCGCAAGTGGTTCTGGGAACGTCCCAGTCCCACTTCCCATCTCCAAAATCTCATTGGCATGCGCCGCATCCCTTCTGCTGAGCATTTCTGCATGTTTGCTCAAAGCAGCGTGACACAGGATTGAAAATCCCAAAGAATGACTTATGTTAAGAAGAAGCCTTTGCAAGTTATCTGTCCTTGGAAGGAGCTTTGCAAGCAGTTCTGGAAATGTCCCTTTCCCACTTCCCATCTCCAAAATTTCATTGGCATGTGCAGCATCCCTTCTGCTGAGCATTTCTGCATGTTTGCTCAAAGCAGCATGACACAGGATTGAAATCCCAAAGAATGTCTTATGTTAAGAAGAAGCCTTTGCAGGTTGTCTGTCTTTGGAAGGAGCATTGCAAGCAGTTCTGGAAATGTCCCGGTCCCACTTCCCATCTCCAAAATCTTATTGGCATGCGCAGCATCCCTTCTGCTCAGCATTTCTGCATGTTTGCTCAAAGCAGCATGACAGGGGATTGAAAATCCCAAAGAAGAAGCCTTTGCAGTTTGTCCCTCTTTGGAAGGAGCATTGCACGCGGTTCTGGGAACGTCACGGTCCCACTTCCCATCTCCAACTCTCTTTGGCATGCGCCGTGTCACTTGTGCTGAGCATGCCTGCATGTTTGCTCAAAGCAGCATGGAGCAGGATTGAAAATCCCAAAGAATTACTTAAGAAGAAGCCTTTGCAGGTCCCACTTCTCATCTCCATACTCTCATTGGCATGCGCCATGTCCCTTCTGCTGAGCACCTCTGCATTTTTGCTCAAAGCAGCATGACAGAGGATTGAAAATCCCAAAGAAGAAGCCTTTGCAGGTTGTCCCTCTTTGGAAGGAGCATCGCAAGCAGTTCTGGGAACGTCCTAGTCTCACTTCCCATCTCCAAAATCTCATTGGCATGTGCCGCATCCCTTCTGCTGAACATCTCTGCAAGTCTGCTCAAAGCAGCATGGAGCAGGATTTAAAATCTCAAAGACTGACTTTTGTTAAGAAGAAGCCTTTGCAGGTTGTCCCTCTTAGGAAGGAGCATTGCAAGTGGTTCTGGGAACATCCCAGTCCCACTTCTCATCTCCAGACTCTCATTGGCATGTGCCGTGTCCCTTCTGTTGAGCATCTTTGCATGTTTGCTCAAAGCAGCATGACACAGGATTGAAAATCCCAAAGAAGAAGCCTTTGCAGGTCATCCCTTTTTGGAAGGAGCATCGCAAACGGTTCTGGGAACGTCCCGGTCCCACTTCCCATCTCCAACTCTCTTTGGCATGCGCCGTGTCACTTGTGCTGAGCATGCCTGCATGTTTGCTCAAAGCAGCATGGAGTAGGATTGAAAATCCCAAAGAATTACATATGTTAAGAAGAAGCCTTTTCAAGTTGTCCCTCTTAGGAAGGAGCATTGCAAGCAGTTCTGGGAACGTCCCGGTCCCACTTCCCATCTCCAGACTCTCATTGGCATGCGCTGCGTCCCTTCTGTTGAGCATCTTTGCATGTTTGCTCAAAGCAGCATGACAGGGGATTGAAAATCCCAAAGAAGAAGCCTTTGCAGTTTGTCCCTCTTTGGAAGGAGCATTGCACGCGGTTCTGGGAACGTCACGGTCCCACTTCCCATCTCCAACTCTCATTGGCATGCGCCGTGTCACTTGTGCTGAGCATGCCTGCATGTTTGCTCAAAGCAGCATGGAGCAGGATTGAAAATCCCAAAGAATTACTTAAGAAGAAGCCTTTGCAGGTCCCACTTCTCATCTCCATACTCTCATTGGCATGCGCCATGTCCCTTCTGCTGAGCACCTCTGCATTTTTGCTCAAAGCAGCATGACAGAGGATTGAAAATCCCAAAGAAGAAGCCTTTGCAGGTTGTCCCTCTTTGGAAGGAGCATCGCAAGCAGTTCTGGGAACGTCCTAGTCTCACTTCCCATCTCCAAAATCTCATTGGCATGTGCCGCATCCCTTCTGCTGAACATCTCTGCAAGTCTGCTCAAAGCAGCATGGAGCAGGATTTAAAATCTCAAAGACTGACTTTTGTTAAGAAGAAGCCTTTGCAGGTTGTCCCTCTTAGGAAGGAGCATTGCAAGTGGTTCTGGGAACATCCCAGTCCCACTTCTCATCTCCAGACTCTCATTGGCATGTGCCGTGTCCCTTCTGTTGAGCATCTTTGCATGTTTGCTCAAAGCAGCATGACACAGGATTGAAAATCCCAAAGAAGAAGCCTTTGCAGGTCATCCCTTTTTGGAAGGAGCATCGCAAACGGTTCTGGGAACGTCCCGGTCCCACTTCCCATCTCCAACTCTCATTGGCATGCGCCGTGTCACTTGTGCTGAGCATGCCTGCATGTTTGCTCAAAGCAGCATGGAGCAGGATTGAAAATCCCAAAGAATTACTTAAGAAGAAGCCTTTGCAGGTCCCACTTCTCATCTCCATACTCTCATTGGCATGCGCCTTGTCCCTTCTGCTGAGCACCTCTGCATTTTTGCTCAAAGCAGCATGACAGAGGATTGAAAATCCCAAAGAAGAAGCCTTTGCAGGTTGTCCCTCTTTGGAAGGAGCATCGCAAACAGTTCTGGGAATGTCCCTGTCTCACTTCCCATCTCCAACTTTCATGGGCGTGTGCCGCATCCGCTCTGCTGAGCATCTCTGCATGTTTGCTCAAAGCAGCATGAAGCTTCTTTCCACCAAGACAATCTCCCCTTCTTTTTCTGCAAGGTATGGAGGACAGAAACCTCACGATGTTGTCCTTTGCATCTCAATCGAACCATGGCCCCAGGATCCAACAAGGAAACCCATTGCAAGGGTTGTGAAAGCGCTTTCTCATGGTCAGACGGGCAGGTCTGTTCCTGGGGATTCATAGCCCAATTGCCTTTTCCTCCATCTAGGCCAGTGATGGGCAACCTTTTGAGCTTAGTGTGTCAAAATTGGCTAAAAACCTGAGCATAACTTGGGTGGGGTATCAACTTCGAGAAAAAATAAACGTAATTTTGCAATATTTATAGTTTAAATAAGAAAAATGTATATTCCATGCTGAGTTATGGCGTGAACAATGCTCAAATGTGCAGATGTTAAATTTGGAGAGCCTTTTACACATTTAAGGATGGAATTAGATTGGCTCTTATAAGGTGTACTTCTCTGTGTGCGGCCGCATGTGGCTGCGTGTGTTGCGACCCAGAGCAGGAAACTGGACCCTCAGACAACAATCCACCACACTGCACTTCAGGAAAGACCAATCCTTTTTATTGATGAAAGATGAGTACAAAATATAGTAAATATGCAAAGGTAAAAAGCCACAGGTAAAATCAGCAACAAGAAATGTCCATGAACAGGATCAAAAAACCCACAGGAAAACTGCTCAGACCCGGAACTTGTTAGCAATCCACTAACCGTACTTGGAAACACTAGAAAAACTCCTTGGAACAAAGCCACTGGAAGCAGGAGAACTGCAAGAGTCTGCACATGAATCTGAAACGATGCCTGGACTGAATGGGCATCCAGGCCAAGCGTTTTTAAAGCGTAGAAATCTATTTCGTGACACGCCTGAAGGCTTTGTTTGCATTTCTCTTAATCTAGCTGACCTCCATAAACTCTGCGCTGCTCCTCTGCTTTGCCAAATCTGCCCCTTTCTATCCTCGTTAGAGGGGCCAGGTGTCAGATCATCTGGAGAGCTAAGCCTGGGAGGAAAAGGGAGTGAAAGTTCACCACTTGGCTCTGAATCATTCTCATGGGAATTTGGACTTTCCCTTTCCAAAGCAGCAGGATTTTCACTACACAAACCGTCATTTTCTACATTGACCTCAGAATCATTGACATCAGGAAATACAATCAGAGAGTCAGGTACAGGTTCACACACAGGCTGAACCCCAACAGCGTGTCATCAAAAATAGACATGTGTGTCAGTGCTGATACGCATGTCATAGGTTCACCATCACGGATCTAGGCTCAGCTTGGAGGGAGGAAATAGGGCCTGAGTTTAGGAATGCTATCCTGGCTTGGCTCTTATTGTTGTGTAAGCTTTACTCCGTTTACATTTTGGCATTCGGTTTGAGCACAGAAGGGGCAGCTTCTGTGCAAAGCTAGGGAGGGATGCTTCTTCCCCATCAAAAAAACCCACATTTCCCTCCCCAAAACCCTTTTGTTTTGGTCCCAGAAGAGATCTCACAACAGGAAGGCACAAGAAGTCACCTTCTAGTCAGTTTTGAAGGAATGACTCTCAGGGAACCTCAACACTCTTTCCTCCGGAGCATTTTGGGTGCCTTGTAGGTTCCAGAAACCCTTCTTAGCAGATGCAAAGCCATAAAAGGAAACGGAAGAAAACGTGCCTTTCTTTGTTCGCAATAATTTCCAGGGCCAACGAAGCCAAGCGTTGCTGAAAAGTTGAGTTATTCCTTCCAGCAGGATTCGCAGGCGGTTGGTTTTCCTTCTTGTTGTCCCTTGGGCATCTCTCTAGGAATCCTTTACGCTCCCCTTCTCTCGCCTCAGTGCCTCACCAATAAAATTAGATATTCACCTTTCCTAGAAAACCCAGGGATTGTTTGTGTGGAATGTATACGTGTCCATGTGTGCATTTGATATCTCTGTGCATGTAGCCACAGACCTCTGCAGGTCTGTGAACAGTTGGGGTTGTGATGAGATTTTAATATGCTTTTTATCTCATTATTTTATTGGATTTTCAATTTATTTACTGTATTGTCGAAGGCTTGCATGGCCGGAATCACTGGGTTGTTGTAGTTTTTTCTCTCGGGCTATATGGCCATGTTCTAGAGGCATTCTCTCCTGACGTTTCGCCTGCATCTATGGCAAGCATCCTCAGAGGTGCCTGAGGCACCTCTGAGGATGCTTGCCATAGATGCAGGCGAAACGTCAGGAGAGAATGCCTCTACAACATGGCCATATAGCCCAAAGAAACCTACACCAACCCAATTTATTTACTTGTCCTTAATTATTATAAGTTTATATTGATGTTGTTGTATTCCCTTGGATTGGATTTGGTTGGTTTGTTTTCATTATGGCATTGAATATTTGTCACTTTTTTGTTTGGAAACCTCCCAGAGGGGAGAGAGGTACAGTTATAAATAAAGTCTAGAATCCTAAAATCCTAGAGTTGGAAGAGATCTCGCGGGCCATCATCCAGACCAACCCCATTTTGCCAAGAAGCAGGAAAAGCAGCTGAGGGGGAAAAGGAAAGGGCCTGAGGCTGTTAGGAATGGTGGGAGTTGGAGTCCAAAACACCCAGAGGGAGGGCCCAAGTCTGCCTACCACTTTTGGACTCTTGCTTGCTGAGGTGGTCCTGCTTAAGCGGGCGAGGGGGAAAAGGAAAGGGCCTGAGGCTGTTAGGAATGGTGGGAGTTGGAGTCCAAAACACCCAGAGAGAGGGCCCAAGTTGGCACAGTTGGCCTGCTGTAGGATGTCCCTTCCGCGAAAACAAAGTTTTGGTAATTTAGTACACTTTCTTGTCCATGTTTTTGTGATCGACTCAATTAGGAGCTGACATTTATAACCCAGGAACAAAAATCACCGGGTTCCATATGCGAAACCCTTGGCTCTCTTTTGCATTTTTGCATCGGCAATGGCACGAAGCAGAGAACGCGGCTCTGGTGCCAAAGCAGCTGAAGCACTGATGCTGCCAAAGCTCATTCCCGACGTGGAGCGCATGCAACAGAAATCAGAGCTATTCAGAAAGCGGCTTCGGCGGCGGCTGCTGTGGCTTTGTTCCAAGGCAGGAATTCAGGCACGTCCCTCTCATTCCCTCCTTTCCCTCTTTCTCTTGCCTCCTTATTCAACTCTCTGCTTCCAGATGGAAGAGATTGCAAGACTTCCAGTCCTTTGGGCTGCAAACATCAGATGGAGAGTGGGAGAAGAACCAAGGAGATGCCGCTGGACCGGAACCAAGAGGAGACGCAGAGGCAGGAAGAGCTCCCAGGAAGAGCAGCAGGGGCAGGCCTTGGAGGAGACCTGGTGGGCCACCATCCAGTCCAACCCCATTCTGCCAAGAAGATGGACAATCACCTTCAAAGCACCCCCGACAGATGGCCATCCAGCCTCTGCTTAAAAGCCTCCAAGGAAGGAACTTTCACTGGACTCCGAGGAAGAGAGTTCCACAGCTGAACATAGAATCCTAGAGTTGGAGGAAACCTGGTGGGCCACCATCCAGTCCAACCCCATTCTCAACTGATGGTCATCTAAAACATCTCAAGGAATCTCCAACTAATGGTCCTCTCATAGAATTATAGAATCCTAGAGTTGGAGGAGACCTGGTGGGCCACCATCCAGTCCAACCCCATTCTCAACTGATGGTCATCTAAAACATCTCAAGGTATCTCCAACGTATGGCCCTCTCATAGAATTATAGAATCCTAGAATCCTAGAGTTGGAAGAGACCTGGTGGGCCATCATCCAGTCCAACCCCATTCTCAACTGATGGTCATCTAAAACATCTCAAGGTATCTCCAACTAATGGCCCTCTCATAGAATTATAGAATCCTAGAATCCTAGAGTTGGAAGAGACCTGGTGGGCCACCATCCAGTCCAACCCCATTCTCAACTGATGGTCATCTAAAACATCTCAAGGTATCTCCAACTTATGGCCCTCTCATAGAATTATAGAATCCTAGAATCCTAGAGTTGGAAGAGACCTGGTGGGCCATCATCCAGTGCATCCCCATTCTGCCAAGAAGCAGGACAATCACCTTCAAAGCATCTCCGACAGATGGACATCCAGCCTCTGCTTCAAAGCCTCCAAGGAAGGAACTTCCACTGGACTCCGAGGCAAAGAGTTCCATAATTGAACATAGAATCCTAGAGTTGGAGGAGACCTGGTGGGCCATCATCCAGTCCATCCCCATTCTGCCAAGAAGCAGGACAATCACCTTCAAAGCATCTCCGACAGATGGACATCCAGCCTCTGCTTCAAAGCCTCCAAGGAAGGAACTTCCACTGGACTCTGAGGAAGAGAGTTCCACAGCTGAACATAGAATCCTAGAGTTGGAGGAGACCTGGTGGGCCACCATCCAGTCCAACCCCATTCTCAACTGATGATCATCTAAAACATCTCAAGGTATCTCCAACTTATGGCCATCTCACACAATCCTAGAGTTGGAAGAGACCTGGTGGGACATCATCCATTCCAACCCCATTTTACCAAGAAGCAGGACAATCGCCTTCAAAGCGCCTTTGGTAGACAGCCATCCAGCCTGTTTCAAAGCTTCTAAAGAAGGAGCCTCCACCACACCCCAGGGCAGAGAGTTCCACTGCTGAACAGCTCTCACAGTCAGGAGGTTCTTCCTCATGTTCAGGTGGAATCTCCTTTCTTGTAGTTTGAAGCCATTGAAACCATCTCAGATATCTCAAGGTATCTCAACTTATGGTCATCTCATAGAATCCTAGAGTTGGGAGAGACCTGGTGGGCCAGCATCCAGTCCAACCTTTCTGTCAAGAAGCAGGACAGTTGCCTTCAAAGCACCCCCACCCCAACCGACAGATTGCCATCCAGCCTCTGTTTCAAAGCCTCCAAGGAAGGAACTTTCAGTGGACTCCGAGGAAGAGAGTTCCACAGCTGAACATAGAATCCTAGAGTTGGAGGAGACCTGGTGGGCCATCATCCAGTCCAACCCCATTCTCAACTATTGGTCATCTAAAACATCTCAAGGTATCTCCAACGTATGGCCCTCTCATAGAATTATAGAATCCTGGAATCCTAGAGTTGGAAGAGACCTGGTGGGCCACCATCCAGTCCAACCCCTTTCTGCCAAGAAGCAGGACAATCACCTTCAAAGCACCCTTGGTAGACGGCCATCCAACCTCTGTTTCAAAGCCTCCAAAGGGGGAGCCTCCACCACCACACTCCCTTCAGGGCAGAAAGTTCCACTGCTGAACAGTTCTCACAGTCATGAACTTCTTCCTCATGTTCAGGTGGAATCTTTCTTGTAGTTTAAAGCCATTGAAACCATCTAAGATATCTCAAGGTATCTCAACTGATGGTCATCTAAAACATCTCAAGGTATCTCCAACTTATGGCCATCTCACAGAATCCTAGAGTTGGATGAGACCTGGTGGGACATCATCCAGTCCAACCCCCTTCTGCCAAGAAGCTGGACAATCACATTCAAAGCACCCCTGACAGATGGCCATCCAGCCTCTGTTTCAAAGCCTCCAAGGAAGGAGCCTCTACTACACTCCGAGGCAGAGAGTTCCACTGCTGAACGGCTGTCACAGTCAGGAAGTCCTCCCTCATGTTCAGATGGAATTTCCTTTCTTGTAGTTTGAAGCCATTGAAACCATTCTAAGATATCTCAAGGTATCTCCAACTTATGGTCATCTCATAGAATCCTAGAGTTGGGAGAGGCCTGGGGGCCATCATCCAGTCCAACCCATTCTGTCAAGAAGCAGGAAAATCGCCTTCAAAGCATCCCCGACAGATAGCCTCCAGCCTCTGCCCAAAAGCCTCCAAAGAAGGAGCCTCCACCACACTCCGGGGCAGAGAGTTCCACTGTTGAACAGCTCTCACAGTTAGGAGGTTCTTCCTCATGTTCAGGTGGAATCTCCTTTCTTGTAGTTTGAAGCCATTAAAACCATCTAAAATATCTAAAGTTTGAAGCTATTTGAACCATCTAAGATATCTGAAGGTATCTCAACTTATGATCATCTAAAACATCTCAAGGTATCTCCAACTTATGGCCATCTCATAGAATCCTAGAGTTGGGATTCCGCATCTATGACAGGCATCCTCAGAGGTTGTAAGATCTGTTGGAAACTAGGCAAGTGAGGTTGATATACCCGTGGAATAATGTCCTGGGTGGAAGAAAGAACTGTCTGCAAGGCCATTCAGTGCTAAGCAAGGCAGCCAGTTGCAACATTCACACTTGCCTCCAGCAGACAAGAGTTCTTTCTCCCACCTGCGACATTCTTCCACAGGTATATAAACCCCGCTTGCTGGTTTCCAACAGACCTCACAGCCTCTGAGGATGCCTGCCAGACGTGTGGGTGAAACGTCAGGAGAGAATGCTTCTGGAATATGGCCAGGCAGCCCAGAACAGTCACAGCAACTGTTTGAGAATACAATAATACAGATGTCAAATAGAACTTGGCCCAGGACCAAACCCCCTTTATGGCACCCAAATATTCAGTTCTTTCCAGGAAAGTGTGCGAGATCCAAGCAAAACGATGGTTAACCAATGACAGATCCACCTAAGTGCAGCCTTGCCTTGCACATATGTCATTCATTGTTTTGCTTGGATCTTGCACACTTTCTGTTGCCTGCAATGGGAAGGAAAGCATGGCAGATCTGCCTCCCTGAAGCCTCCCCTTGGAGATTGCAACAGGCCAACACCCAACCCTTTTGTTGGAAGGGAAACTCAACGGGCATCTAGACCAGTATTTCTCAATATGGGGGTCGGGACCCCTGAGGGGATCATGAGGGGGTGTCAGTGGGGTCACCAAAGACCATCAGGAAATAAAGTATTTTATGTTGGTCATGGGGATTCTGTGTGGGAAGTTTGGCCCAATTCTATCGTTGGTGGGATTGAGAATGCTCTTTGATTGTAGGTGAACTATAAATCCCAGCAAGTACAACTCCCAAATGTGAAGGTCTGTTTCCCCCAAACTCTACCAGTGTTCACATTTGGGCATATTGAGCATTCGTGCCAAGTTTGGTCCAGATCTATCATTGTTTGAGTCCACAGTGCTCTGGGTGTAGGTGAACTACAACTCCAAAACTCAAGGTCAATGCCCACCAAACCCTTTCAGTATATTCCGTTGGTCATGGGAGTTCTGTGTGCCAAGTTTGGTTCAATTCCATCATTGGTGGAGTTCAGAATGCTCTTTGAATGTAGGTGAACTATAAATCCCAGCAAGTACAACTCCCAAATGTCAATGTCTATCTTCCCCAAACTTCACCGGTGTTCGCATTTGGGCATATTGAGCATTCGTGCCAAGTTTGGTCCAGATCTATCATTGTTTGAGTCCACAGTGCTCTGGGTGTAGGTGAACTACAACTCCCAAACTCAAGGTCAATGCCCACCAAACCCTTCATGTATTTTCCGTTGGTCAGGGGAGTTCTGTGTGCCAAGTTTGGTCCATTTCCATCGTTGGTGGAGTTCAGAATGCTCTTTGATTGTAGGTGAACTATAAATCCCAGCAACTACAACTCCCAAATGACAAAATCAACCCCCCTCCCAATGCCACCGGTATTCAAATTTGGACGTATTGGGTATTTGTGCTCAATTTTGTCGAGTGAATGAAAATTCATCCTACATATCCGATATTTACGTAACGATCCATAACAGGAGCAAAATTACTGTTATGAAGTAGCTGTTGTGCCTCAGAATAGATTCACCTTGCTTTCTCTGACAAAACCAGCCAATCTTGAGAGGTAGGAAGTTTATTGAAACAGTCAAAGTAAAAGCAGTAAAAGTTCAGTGGTACAAGGTAAAAAAATCCAATATAATCCTTTGGAGTTTAAGCAGGAGACATGAAGCAAAGCAGCAAGCCGAAACCAGGAAGTAGCTTAAGGTTACATGAAGCAGGCCGTTTCTAAATCCCTAGCCCCCGAGCTGGAGCTACAGCAAGCCATATCGCAACGTTGAAACTAAAACAGGACCGATTTCCAGGCAGGTTACTTATACGTTACACATCAAAACAGCAAACATCAAACAAGCATTTAACGAGCAGTTTTCCCACAGATGAGGTCAACACTTCGCTGCAAGCCGCGAAATCCTTCGCAACACCTGCCCAGCGCGACCTTGCTTCCCAGCAACTGTCTTATCAACTACATTCCAATCTTGTGAAGACACAGGCCTGTCTAAAGATTCTGAAGACACAGACCTGTCTCTAAATTCATGGGAAGAAAACGGAGAGCCCACATCTGCACTATTCTCATTCCCATCACTCTCCTCACTCCCATTCCCATCAAGTTGGTGCTGAACCACAACAGTAGCAACAAAAATAATTTTATGTTTGGGGGTCATCACAACATGAGGAACTGCGTTAAGGGGTCACGGCATTAAGAAGGTTGAGAACCACTGATCTAGACCTTCCCCAGCCCCATGCGGGGACCCACACGGAAGCCCTCCTGCTTGGTGGAGAAGCACTTCCAGATGGCGGAAGATGCTCCGCATGTGCCTTCTTCTGGATGTTCATCTGGGATCTTGGGACTTCTGGGGCCAAAGAGGGCACGCTTGTCCCAGAATCCTCCCATCCTTCCCAGTTCCCCAGTGGGGTTGCACTCTTGCCCTTTGCTGTGGGGTGTTCCTGCTCCCTCCAGGCTTCCTGTGGACGTGGGCCATTCCAGGGGCAGGCTCACATCCGCTCTTGCTGTTCGCTCTGCAGGCAAAACGAGAAGAGCATCTCCCTCTCAGCCACGGTCCTCTCCTCCAGAGGCATCTCCTCTCTCTGCGGAAGGAATTCTGTGGCCGAGGTGCACCGGGACTCTGGGCACCAAGACCTGGAAGACTGTGAAGCAGAGGAGGAGGAGGAGAGATTCGTCGTCGTCCTCCTCCTCCTCCTCTTTGATTCTTCCTCTTCTCCTTCTCCTTTTCTTTCTCCTCATCTTCTTCTTTCTCATCCATTTTTACTCCTCTTCCTCTTTTTCTTCTACTATTCTTTCTCTCCTCTTCTTTCTCCTCCTTTTCCTCTTCTAGCCTTCTTCCTCTCCTCCTCCTCCTCTTCTCCTTTTCTCCTCCTCCTTTTCTTCTTCCTCTTCCTCTCCTTTCCTTCTTATTGTACCCTTCTTTTACCCGTCTTCATCATCTCTCCTCCCCCTCTTCACTTCTTCCCCGTCTTCTTCTTCCTCCTCCTCCTCCCCTTCTTCCTCTACTCTTCTTTTTCCTCTCCTCCTCCTTGTTCCTCCTCTTCTTTCTCCTCCTTTTCCTCTTCCAACCTTCCTCTCCTCCTCCTCCTCTTCTCCTTTTTTTCTCCTCCTCCTTTTCTTCTTCCTCTTCCTCTCCTTTCCTTCTTATTGTACCCTTCTTTTACCCGTCTTCATCATCTCTCCTCCCCCTCTTCACTTCTTCCCCGTCTTCTTCTTCCTCCTCCTCCTCCCCTTCTTCCTCTACTCTTCTTTTTCCTCTCCTCCTCCTTGTTCCTCCTCTTCTTTCTCCTCCTTTTCCTCTTCCAACCTTCCTCTCCTCCTCCTCCTCTTCTCCTTTTTTTCTCCTCCTCCTTTTCTTCTTCCTCTTCCTCTCCTTTCCTTCTTATTGTACCCTTCTTTTACCTGTCTTCATCATCTCTCCTCCCCCCTTCCTCCTCTTCTCTTCCCCGTCTTCTTCCTCCTCTTCCCCCCTTCTTCCTCTACTCTTCTTCTTCCTCTCCTCTTCTCCTCCTCCTTGTTCCTCCTTTTCTTTCTCCTCCTTTTCCTCTTCTTGCCTTCTTCCTCTCCTCCTCCTCTTCTCCTTTCTTCTCCTCCTCCTTTTCTTCTTCCTCTTCCTCTCCTTTCCTTCTTATTGTACCCTTCTTTTACCTGTCTTCATCATCTCTCCTCCCCCTCCCCTTCCTCCTCTTCTCTTCTTCCCCCTGTCTTCTTCCTCCTCCCCCTTCTTCCTCTACTCTTCTTCTTCCTCTCCTCCTCCTCCTTCTTCCTCCTCTTCTTTCTCCTCCTTTTCCTCTTCTAGCCTTCTTCCTCTCTTCCTCCTCTTCTTCTCCTTTTTTCTCCTCCTCCTTCACTGCTTCATTTTCCTCCTTCTTTTCTTCTTCTTCTTCTTCTCCTTTCCTTCTTATTGTACCCTTCTTTCTCTCCTACCCCTCCCCTTGCTCTTCATCACTTTTTTCTTTTACCTGTCTTCATCATCTCTCCTCCTCCTCCCCTTCCTCCTCTTCTCTTCCTCCCCCTCTCTTCTTCCTCTTCCTCTCCCTCCCCTTCTTCTACTACTCTTCTTCTTCTTCCTCTCCTCCTCTCCTCCTCCTTGTTCCTCCTCTTCTTTCTCCTCCTTTTCCTCTTGTAGCCTTCTTCCCCTCTTCCTCCTCCTCCTTCTTTTTTCTCCTCCTCTCCTTTTTTTCTTCTTCCTCTTCCTCTCCTTTCCTTCTTTATTCCCAAATCCTGGGAACCCTCTGGTAACAATACAGGGAGTACACTGTCATCCCCACACCCTTCAGGGGCATTCTCATGGGAAACTACACTTGGCACAGGGCTCTCCTGGTCTTTTTTCTCGCCTATCTATTTGCTCATGAAGTTTTGCAGCTGGGCCAGGTGCCCAGTTGTTTTCAAGCCCCAAATCCTGGGAACCCTCTGGTAACCATACAGGGAGTACACTATCATCCCCACATTCTTCAGGGACATTCTCATGAGAAACTACACTTGGCATAGAGGTCTCCTGGTCCTTCTCTCGCCTATCTATTTGCTCATGAAGTTTTGCAGCTGGGCCAGGTGCCGAGATGTTTTCAAGCCCCAAATCCTGGGAACCCTCTGGTAACCATACGGGGAGTACACTATCATCCCCACATTCTTCAGGGACATTCTCATGAGAAACTACACTTGGCATAGAGGTCTCCTGGTCCTTCTCTCGCCTATCTATTTGCTCATGAAGTTTTGCAGCTGGGCCAGGTGCCGAGATGTTTTCAAGCCCCAAATCCTGGGAACCCTCTGGTAACCATACGGGGAGTACACTATCATCCCCACATTCTTCAGGGACATTCTCATGAGAAACTACACTTGGCATAGAGGTCTCCTGGTCCTTCTCTCGCCTATCTATTTGCTCATGAAGTTTTGCAGCTGGGCCAGGTGCCGAGATGTTTTCAAGCCCCAAATCCTGGGAACCCTCTGGTAACCATACGGGGAGTACACTATCATCCCCACATTCTTCAGGGACATTCTCATGAGAAACTACACTTGGCATAGAGGTCTCCTGGTCCTTCTCTCGCCTATCTATTTGCTCATGAAGTTTTGCAGCTGGGCCAGGTGCCGAGATGTTTTCAAGCCCCAAATCCTGGGAACCCTCTGGTAACCATACGGGGAGTACACTATCATCCCCACATTCTTCAGGGACATTCTCATGAGAAACTACACTTGGCATAGAGGTCTCCTGGTCCTTCTCTCGCCTATCTATTTGCTCATGAAGTTTTGCAGCTGGGCCAGGTGCCGAGATGTTTTCAAGCCCCAAATCCTGGGAACCCTCTGGTAACCATACAGGGAGTACACTATCATCCCCACATTCTTCAGGGACATTCTCATGAGAAACTACACTTGGCATAGAGGTCTCCTGGTCCTTCTCTCGCCTATCTATTTGCTCATGAAGTTTTGCAGCTGGGCCAGGTGCCGAGATGTTTTCAAGCCCCAAATCCTGGGAACCCTCTGGTAACCATACGGGGAGTACACTATCATCCCCACATTCTTCAGGGACATTCTCATGAGAAACTACACTTGGCATAGAGGTCTCCTGGTCCTTCTCTCGCCTATCTATTTGCTCATGAAGTTTTGCAGCTGGGCCAGGTGCCGAGATGTTTTCAAGCCCCAAATCCTGGGAACCCTCTTCTAACCATACAGGGAGTACACTATCATCCCCACATTCTTCAGGGACATTCTCATGAGAAACTACACTTGGCATAGAGGTCTCCTGGTCCTTCTCTCGCCTATCTATTTGCTCATGAAGTTTTGCAGCTGGGCCAGGTGCCGAGATGTTTTCAAGCCCCAAATCCTGGGAACCCTCTGGTAACCATACAGGGAGTACACTATCATCCCCACATTCTTCAGGGACATTCTCATGAGAAACTACACTTGGCATAGAGGTCTCCTGGTCCTTCTCTCGCCTATCTATTTGCTCATGAAGTTTTGCAGCTGGGCCAGGTGCCGAGATGTTTTCAAGCCCCAAATCCTGGGAACCCTCTGGTAACCATACGGGGAGTACACTATCATCCCCACATTCTTCAGGGACATTCTCATGAGAAACTACACTTGGCATAGAGGTCTCCTGGTCCTTCTCTCGCCTATCTATTTGCTCATGAAGTTTTGCAGCTGGGCCAGGTGCCGAGATGTTTTCAAGCCCCAAATCCTGGGAACCCTCTGGTAACCATACGGGGAGTACACTATCATCCCCACATTCTTCAGGGACATTCTCATGAGAAACTACACTTGGCATAGAGGTCTCCTGGTCCTTCTCTCGCCTATCTATTTGCTCATGAAGTTTTGCAGCTGGGCCAGGTGCCGAGATGTTTTCAAGCCCCAAATCCTGGGAACCCTCTGGTAACCATACGGGGAGTACACTATCATCCCCACATTCTTCAGGGACATTCTCATGAGAAACTACACTTGGCATAGAGGTCTCCTGGTCCTTCTCTCGCCTATCTATTTGCTCATGAAGTTTTGCAGCTGGGCCAGGTGCCGAGATGTTTTCAAGCCCCAAATCCTGGGAACCCTCTGGTAACCATACGGGGAGTACACTATCATCCCCACATTCTTCAGGGACATTCTCATGAGAAACTACACTTGGCATAGAGGTCTCCTGGTCCTTCTCTCGCCTATCTATTTGCTCATGAAGTTTTGCAGCTGGGCCAGGTGCCGAGATGTTTTCAAGCCCCAAATCCTGGGAACCCTCTGGTAACCATACGGGGAGTACACTATCATCCCCACATTCTTCAGGGACATTCTCATGAGAAACTACACTTGGCATAGAGGTCTCCTGGTCCTTCTCTCGCCTATCTATTTGCTCATGAAGTTTTGCAGCTGGGCCAGGTGCCGAGATGTTTTCAAGCCCCAAATCCTGGGAACCCTCTGGTAACCATACGGGGAGTACACTATCATCCCCACATTCTTCAGGGACATTCTCATGAGAAACTACACTTGGCATAGAGGTCTCCTGGTCCTTCTCTCGCCTATCTATTTGCTCATGAAGTTTTGCAGCTGGGCCAGGTGCCGAGATGTTTTCAAGCCCCAAATCCTGGGAACCCTCTGGTAACCATACGGGGAGTACACTATCATCCCCACATTCTTCAGGGACATTCTCATGAGAAACTACACTTGGCATAGAGGTCTCCTGGTCCTTCTCTCGCCTATCTATTTGCTCATGAAGTTTTGCAGCTGGGCCAGGTGCCGAGATGTTTTCAAGCCCCAAATCCTGGGAACCCTCTGGTAACCATACGGGGAGTACACTATCATCCCCACATTCTTCAGGGACATTCTCATGAGAAACTACACTTGGCATAGAGGTCTCCTGGTCCTTCTCTCGCCTATCTATTTGCTCATGAAGTTTTGCAGCTGGGCCAGGTGCCGAGATGTTTTCAAGCCCCAAATCCTGGGAACCCTCTGGTAACCATACGGGGAGTACACTATCATCCCCACATTCTTCAGGGACATTCTCATGAGAAACTACACTTGGCATAGAGGTCTCCTGGTCCTTCTCTCGCCTATCTATTTGCTCATGAAGTTTTGCAGCTGGGCCAGGTGCCGAGATGTTTTCAAGCCCCAAATCCTGGGAACCCTCTTCTAACCATACAGGGAGTACACTATCATCCCCACATTCTTCAGGGACATTCTCATGAGAAACTACACTTGGCATAGAGGTCTCCTGGTCCTTCTCTCGCCTATCTATTTGCTCATGAAGTTTTGCAGCTGGGCCAGGTGCCGAGATGTTTTCAAGCCCCAAATCCTGGGAACCCTCTGGTAACCATACAGGGAGTACACTATCATCCCCACATTCTTCAGGGACATTCTCATGAGAAACTACACTTGGCATAGAGGTCTCCTGGTCCTTCTCTCGCCTATCTATTTGCTCATGAAGTTTTGCAGCTGGGCCAGGTGCCGAGATGTTTTCAAGCCCCAAATCCTGGGAACCCTCTGGTAACCATACGGGGAGTACACTATCATCCCCACATTCTTCAGGGACATTCTCATGAGAAACTACACTTGGCATAGAGGTCTCCTGGTCCTTCTCTCGCCTATCTATTTGCTCATGAAGTTTTGCAGCTGGGCCAGGTGCCGAGATGTTTTCAAGCCCCAAATCCTGGGAACCCTCTGGTAACCATACGGGGAGTACACTATCATCCCCACATTCTTCAGGGACATTCTCATGAGAAACTACACTTGGCATAGAGGTCTCCTGGTCCTTCTCTCGCCTATCTATTTGCTCATGAAGTTTTGCAGCTGGGCCAGGTGCCGAGATGTTTTCAAGCCCCAAATCCTGGGAACCCTCTTCTAACCATACAGGGAGTACACTATCATCCCCACATTCTTCAGGGACATTCTCATGAGAAACTACACTTGGCATAGAGGTCTCCTGGTCCTTCTCTCGCCTATCTATTTGCTCATGAAGTTTTGCAGCTGGGCCAGGTGCCGAGATGTTTTCAAGCCCCAAATCCTGGGAACCCTCTGGTAACCATACAGGGGGTACACTATCATCCCCACATTCTTCAGGGACATTCTCATGAGAAACTACACTTGGCATAGAGGTCTCCTGGTCCTTCTCTCGCCTATCTATTTGCTCATGAAGTTTTGCAGCTGGGCCAGGTGCCGAGATGTTTTCAAGCCCCAAATCCTGGGAACCCTCTTCTAACCATACAGGGAGTACACTATCATCCCCACATTCTTCAGGGACATTCTCATGAGAAACTACACTTGGCATAGAGGTCTCCTGGTCCTTCTCTCGCCTATCTATTTGCTCATGAAGTTTTGCAGCTGGGCCAGGTGCCGAGATGTTTTCAAGCCCCAAATCCTGGGAACCCTCTGGTAACCATACAGGGAGTACACTATCATCCCCACATTCTTCAGGGACATTCTCATGAGAAACTACACTTGGCATAGAGGTCTCCTGGTCCTTCTCTCACCTATCTATTTGCTCATGAAGTTTTGCAGCTGGGCCAGGTGCCGAGATGTTTTCAAGCCCCAAATCCTGGAAACCCTCTGGTAACAATACGGGGAGTACACTATCATCCCCATAATCTTCAGGGACATTCTCATGAGAAACTACACTTGGCATAGAAGTCTCCTGGTCCTTCTCTCGCCTATCTATTTGCTCATGAAGTTTTGCAGCTGGGCCAGGTGCCGAGATGTTTTCAAGCCCCAAATCCTGGAAACCCTCTGGTAACAATACGGGGAGTACACTATCATCCCCACATTCTTCAGGGACATTCTCATGAGAAACTACACTTGGCATAGAAGTCTCCTGGTCCTTCTCTCGCCTATCTATTTGCTCATGAAGTTTTGCAGCTGGGCCAGGTGCCGAGATGTTTTCAAGCCCCAAATCCTGGAAACCCTCTGGTAACAATACGGGGAGTACACTATCATCCCCACATTCTTCAGGGACATTCTCATGAGAAACTACACTTGGCATAGAGGTCTCCTGGTCCTTCTCTCGCCTATCTATTTGCTCATGAAGTTTTGCAGCTGGGCCAGGTGCCGAGATGTTTTCAAGCCCCAAATCCTGGAAACCCTCTGGTAACAATACGGGGAGTACACTATCATCCCCACATTCTTCAGGGACATTCTCATGAGAAACTACACTTGGCATAGAGGTCTCCTGGTCCTTCTCTCGCCTATCTATTTGCTCATGAAGTTTTGCAGCTGGGCCAGGTGCCGAGATGTTTTCAAGCCCCAAATCCTGGGAACCCTCTGGTAACCATACGGGGAGTACACTATCATCCCCACATTCTTCAGGGACATTCTCATGAGAAACTACACTTGGCATAGAGGTCTCCTGGTCCTTCTCTCGCCTATCTATTTGCTCATGAAGTTTTGCAGCTGGGCCAGGTGCCGAGATGTTTTCAAGCCCCAAATCCTGGAAACCCTCTGGTAACAATACGGGGAGTACACTATCATCCCCACATTCTTCAGGGACATTCTCATGAGAAACTACACTTGGCATAGAGGTCTCCTGGTCCTTCTCTCGCCTATCTATTTGCTCATGAAGTTTTGCAGCTGGGCCAGGTGCCGAGATGTTTTCAAGCCCCAAATCCTGGGAACCCTCTGGTAACCATACAGGGAGTACACTATCATCCCCACATTCTTCAGGGACATTCTCATGGGAAACTACACTTGGCACAGGGCTCTCCTGGTCCTTCTCTCGCCTATCTATTTGCTCATGAAGTTTTGCAGCTGGGCCAGGTGCCGAGATGTTTTCAAGCCCCAAATCCTGGGAACCCTCTGGTAACAATACGGGGAGTACACTATCATCCCCACATTCTTCAGGGACATTCTCATGAGAAACTACACTTGGCATAGAGGACTCCTGGTCCTTCTCTCGCCTATCTATTTGCTCATGAAGTTTTGCAGCTGGGCCAGGTGCCGAGATGTTTTCAAGCCCCAAATCCTGGAAACCCTCTGGTAACAATACGGGGAGTACACTATTATCCCCACATTCTTCAGGGACATTCTCATGAGAAACTACACTTGGAATAGAGGTCTCCTGGTCCTTCTCTCGCCTATCTATTTGCTCATGAAGTTTTGCAGCTGGGCCAGGTGCCGAGATGTTTTCAAGCCCCAAATCCTGGAAACCCTCTGGTAACAATACGGGGAGTACACTATTATCCCCACATTCTTCAGGGACATTCTCATGAGAAACTACACTTGGAATAGAGGTCTCCTGGTCCTTCTCTCGCCTATCTATTTGCTCATGAAGTTTTGCAGCTGGGCCAGGTGCCGAGATGTTTTCAAGCCCCAAATCCTGGAAACCCTCTGGTAACAATACGGGGAGTACACTATCATCCCCACATTCTTCAGGGACATTCTCATGAGAAACTACACTTGGCATAGAGGTCTCCTGGTCCTTCTCTCGCCTATCTATTTGCTCATGAAGTTTTGCAGCTGGGCCAGGTGCCGAGATGTTTTCAAGCCCCAAATCCTGGGAACCCTCTGGTAACCATACGGGGAGTACACTATCATCCCCACATTCTTCAGGGACATTCTCATGAGAAACTACACTTGGCATAGAGGTCTCCTGGTCCTTCTCTCGCCTATCTATTTGCTCATGAAGTTTTGCAGCTGGGCCAGGTGCCGAGATGTTTTCAAGCCCCAAATCCTGGGAACCCTCTGGTAACCATACGGGGAGTACACTATCATCCCCACATTCTTCAGGGACATTCTCATGAGAAACTACACTTGGCATAGAAGTCTCCTGGTCCTTCTCTCGCCTATCTATTTGCTCATGAAGTTTTGCAGCTGGGCCAGGTGCCGAGATGTTTTCAAGCCCCAAATCCTGGGAACCCTCTGGTAACAATACGGGGAGTACACTATCATCCCCACATTCTTCAGGGACATTCTCATGAGAAACTACACTTGGCATAGAGGTCTCCTGGTCCTTCTCTCGCCTATCTATTTGCTCATGAAGTTTTGCAGCTGGGCCAGGTGCCGAGATGTTTTCAAGCCCCAAATCCTGGAAACCCTCTGGTAACAATACGGGGAGTACACTATCATCCCCACATTCTTCAGGGACATTCTCATGAGAAACTACACTTGGCATAGAAGTCTCCTGGTCCTTCTCTCGCCTATCTATTTGCTCATGAAGTTTTGCAGCTGGGCCAGGTGCCGAGATGTTTTCAAGCCCCAAATCCTGGAAACCCTCTGGTAACAATACGGGGAGTACACTATCATCCCCACAATCTTCAGGGACATTCTCATGAGAAACTACACTTGGCATAGAAGTCTCCTGGTCCTTCTCTCGCCTATCTATTTGCTCATGAAGTTTTGCAGCTGGGCCAGGTGCCGAGTTGTTTTCAAGCCCCAAATCCTGGGAATTCTCTGGTAACAATACGGGGAGTACACTATCACCCTCACACCCTTCAGGGACATTCTCATGGGAAACTACACTTGGCACAGGGCTCTCCTGGTCCTTCTCTGCATCAGTATCATTGACCAAACCATTGCCATCTTGAAATTAATTGACATCACTTCCCACATCCAAAGTACCCTGATCCTGAAACGCAATCACAGGCTGAACTCCAACCAACACAATCTATAAACCTGTACCTGGAGTGACTTTCATTTCCTTAAAAAGCCAGGGTTTGTATTAATACAATAATGATTTGCTTTGGAGGGATGTGCTGTCACGCGCTGGGCCTATAGCTTTTGAACAGGACATGCTCTTTGTGCCCAGCGGGAAGCCAGGGTGCCTCGAGTGAGAGGCCCTAAGGATTTTCCTATACAGAGTCTTTAGAAGCTTTCAAGGTTTAACATAGTCCTTTATTATTGCTTAAGTCTTCAACAAACAATCAAATACTTCTTAGATCTTCAACAAATTAAACAAATGCTTCAAGGCTTCGAATCAACTGGTGGGCACCTTGCTTGGAGAACTATTTCTTTCTTTAACAAGGAATACCCTTTTTGACCCCTCCCAGGCAATCTGTTTTCTAGGCTCTGCTGATGTGGGCCCTACTCCCGGCTCCAGTTGCTTCTGGTTACCCAAGTAGACCTACCAGCCAAGACCTTATAGATTTTCCATCTGGAGTCCTTTTCTCCACGAATGATGTGGATCTGTATCTTTAACCCCAACAAGGGTTGTGCTGTCAAACTGTTTTCCTTAGAAGCTTTACGGCTGTTTCCCCCGGATGTTGTGAGAAAGGAAAAGGAAGCTTCTCTACTGGTGGGGAAAGCTCACGTCCTGTAACTGGGCTTCCAAAACTGAAAGACTGCCTGAAGTTTTTCTTTTCCCTCCCAGAGCCCTGGGGAAAGGGGCGGAACTAAAGAACATAATGATGATTGACGGGTCATTGGCCCTGTAATTGCAGAGCAAGGGAAACCTTATTGCAAAATGCATGGAACCTTGGAATACATGCAAACACGCAATAGAAAGAAAATGAAGTAGGAGCTCCTGGTACAGCCGTACCAGCACAAGGGATGCAGCTTCTCTGGACAGACCATCCTGGCCTTTCTTGCCGGCTTAGGATCTCTCCAGAGCTCTGTCGGGGGCGGAATAATTTCATTAAGGAGCCATCGTCCGAGCAATACCTCAAGCGACGCGGACGTCAAGGCGATTAAGACGAGAAGCAGCCTCCGCCGGACGCTCAACTGAGGCCTGTTCAATTGCAAGGCGCTGCTTGCAAGTCATTCCTGAAACTCCAGCAAAGCAAGAGACTCTCCTCCTTCTCGAACAGCAATCGATAGAAAGGAGGGGAAACAACTCCCTGTGTGGATTTTTCATTCCCTCGTCTAGACAAGACTCATTTAGTCTCAGATACCGTCTCTCTCTCTCTCTCTCCAGTGCCTGGGCCTCATTAATCCTCCTACGGTCGTTCTTGCTTGAGGACGAGCGGATATTGGATTGCAAAGACCCAATTAGGCTGCTTCATTTTTCCTTCTGTCTTTCGGAGGCTTCCTCCAGAATATCTGGCGTCGGAGGGTCACATAAGTCAAGTCCATAAAGAATCGTAGAATTCTCAATAAGGAAGGGACCCCCCCCCCCCCAAGGGTAATCAATCAGAGAATCAGAAAATCATGATTCTATTTGTGAACATCCTGCGGCTCCTCCATGATGACATGATGGCAAGAGTCTTGGACAGCAGTGGCTCCCAAAGTGACCCATTTAAGGTGGAATCGGGTGTCAAACAGGAATGATGTGTTCTTGCCCCAACTCTATTCTCCATCTTCATTGCTACGATACTTCACCTTGTTGATGGGAAGCTTCCCACCGGAGTGGAAACCATCTATCGGACAGATGGCAAGCTATTCAACCTCAGCAGACTGAAAGCCAAAACCAAGGTCACAACAACAGCTGTTATAGAACTCCAGTATGCTGATGACAATGTCGTCTGTGCGCATTCAGAAGAAGATCTACAAGCCACTCTAAACACCTTCACAGAAGCATACACGAAGCTCGGCCTGTCATTGAACATCAAGAAAACCAAAGTGCACCAAAACCAAGGTCACAACAACATCTGTTATAGAACTCCAGTATGCTGATGACAACGTCGTCTGTGCGCATTCAGAAGAAGATCTACAAGCCACTCTAAACACCTTCGCAGAAACATACGAGACGCTCGGCCTGTCATTGAACATCAAGAAAACCAAAGTGCGCCAAAACCAAGGTCACAACAACATCTGTTATAGAACTCCAGTATGCTGATGACAATGTCGTCTGTGCGCATTCAGAAGAAGATCTACAAGCCACTCTAAACACCTTCGCAGAAACATACGAGACGCTCGGCCTCTCACTGAACATCGAGAAAACCAAAGTGCTGTTCCAGTAGACACCAGCCATCCCCTCCCCAATGCCAGAGATACAGCTTAATGGTGTCACATTAGAAAATGTGGACCATTTCCGCTCCCTCGGCAGCCACCTCTCCAACAAAGTCAACATCGACACCGAAATTCAACACCGCCTGAGCTCTGCGAGTGCAGCATTTTCCAGAATGAAGCAGAGAGTGTTTGAGGACCGGGACCTTCGTAGGGAGACCAAGGTGCTTGTCTATAAAGCTATTCCCCTCCCAACCCTGCTCTATGCCTGCGAAACGTGGACTGTCTACAGACGTCACATGCAACTCCTGGAACGATTCCATCAGCGCTGCCTCCGGAAAATCCTGCAAATCTCTTGGGAAGACAAGCAGACAAACGTCAGCGTGCTGGAAGAAGCAAAGACCACCAGCACTGAAGCGATGGTCCTCCGCCATCAACTCCACTGGGCCGACCATGTTGTCCGGATGCCCGACCACCGTCTCCCAAAGCAGTTGCTCTACTCCGAACTCAAGAACGGAAAATGGAATGTTGGTGGACAGGAAAAGAGATTTAAAGATGGGCTCAAAGCCAACCCTAAAAACTCCGGCATAGACACTGAGAACTGGGAAGGCCTGGCCCTTGAGCGCTCCAGCTGGAGGTCAGCTGTGACCAGCAGTGCTGCAGAATTCGAGGAGGCATGAGTGGAGGGTGAGAGAGAGAAACGTGCCAGGAGGAAGATGCAGGTCAAGAAGAGGGCTCCACAGTCACATGCGGACCCACAAGGAAACCCATCATGGAAGACCATCTTACTCGTCCAACGAGGGATCGCCTAAGTAAGTAAGTAAGATCCTATGACTAGATGACCCTTGGGGGGTGGTCACTGGTTTGGCCAATGATACTGATGCAGAGAAGGACCAGGAGAGCCCTGTGCCAAGTGTAGTTTCCCATGAGAATGTCCCTGAAGGGTGTGGGATGATAGGTATTCCAGCGTTTCTCAACCTGGGGGTCAGGACCCCTGGGTGGGTCACGAGGGAGTGTCAGAGGGGTCGCCAAAGACCATCAGAAAACACAGTATTTTTTTTTTGTTAGTCATGGGGGTTGTGTGTAGGAATTTGGCCCAAAAATCTCTCTGCCTGTCCTTCTCTTCCTTTTTGGTGTTGGTGAACTACAACTCCCAGAATTCAAAAACACCCCTGCCAACCCCACCAGTATTCAGTGTTGGCCGTGTAGGTCATGTGCCAAGTTTGGCCCAATTCTATCATTGGTGCGGGTCAGAATGCTCCTTGATTGTAGGTGAACTGTAAATCCCAGTAACTACAACTCTCAAATGTCAAGGTCTATTTTCCCCAAACTCCATCTGTGTTCATATTTGGGCATATGGAATATTTGTGGCAAGTTTGGTCCAGATCCATCATTGTTTGAGTCCACAGTAGGTGAACTACAACTCCAAAACTCAAGGTCTGTGCCCATCAAACCCTTCCAGTGTTTTCTGACGGTTAGGGGAGTTCTGTGTGCCAATTGTGGTTCAATTCCTTCGTTGGTGGAGTTCAGAATGCTCTTTGGTTGTAGGTGAACTATAAATCCCGGCAACTACAGCTCCCAAATGACAAAATCAACCACCCCACAACCCCACCAGTAGTAGCCAAATGTGGGCATATTTCCTATTTGTGCCAAATGTGATTCAGTGAATGAAAATACATCCTGCATCTCAGATATTTACATTATGATTCATTCCAGTAGCAAAATTACAGTTGTGATGCCAGAAGTAATGTTATGGTTGGGGGTCAACACAAATGAGGAACTGCATTAAGGGGTCACTTCACTGGGAAGGTTGAGAAACACTGGTGTATTCCCTGTATTGTTACCAGAGAGAGTTCCCAGGCTTTGGGGCTTGAAAACAACCGGGCACCTGGCCCAGCTGCAAAACTCAATGAGCAAATAGATAGGCGAGAGGAAATTAGTCAAAACAGACAGGCCGAACATTGCCTTCGGTGTTCTGCCAGGCTTCGACAGAAAAAGATAAAGGGATCTCAAGTAAAACGAAACCAATTCCTGAATACGTGGAATAGCTTAATGAGGGGATAAAAGTTCCAAGTGTGGGAAATGTAGTCAGACGAAGCATCATTTGGAATCAAGTGTCGTTCTTGTCCTTGTTTCATGGAAGCTTTGCTTGGAAGATTCTCGTCTAAGGATTTCTTGTTCTTGGTTTGGATTCTTGGATTGTATGAATGCCTACTCATGCCTTGGCTTAATGTTTCCCGTTTTCATGAATTATAGTTAGAGAAGTGCAAGGCTTCACACGTCACATCCACACTTGCCTTCAACAGACAAGAGCTCTTTCTCCCACCTGGGACATTCTTCCACAGGTATATAAACCGCACTTGCCTGGTTCCCAACAGACCTCACAACCTCTGAGGATGCCTGCCAGAGATGTGGGTGAAACGTCAGGAGAAAATGCTTCCGGAACATGGCCAGACAGCCCGGAAAACTTACAGCAACCCAGTGATTCCAGCCATGAAAGCCTTTGACAACACAACACACCTGCTTGTTAGGCATAGAAAACAGCCTAAACTTGTATGTGCATGTTGCATGGAATTTCGTTCCAAAAATGTGAATGAACAGTGTTTGCAAATCCTGTCGTTTGCTGCAATGACTCATTTCCTGCTTCTTTGGAGGGAAAGAGTCAAAAATCCCCCAAAATCACATTATTTCCCCAATGTAAGTCCTATAGGCTTCCTTTTTGGGAAGTGAGTGTGGTGGTGATAAGTTGTGTTTCTTACCTGCCTCTTCTCAAGGTTGGAGATGGAGTCGGACGCAGTTACTATACATAGATAGAAAACATTAACAATAACAACTATATAATTGCTACTGGTTTTATCTTTTGCTAGCCATCCCCTGCCACACGTTGCTGTGGCCCAGTCTGTGTGTATATATTTGTGTATATCTGTTGGAACGAGGAAAAAGGGTTTATATATCTGTGGCTTAACGAGGGGATAAAAGGGAATAGCTTAAGGAGGGGATAAAAGTTCCAAGTATGGGAAATCTAGTCAGACGAAGCATCGTTGGAATCAAGTGTCGTTCTTGTCCTTGTTTCATGGAAACTTTGCTTGGAAGATTCTTGTCCAAATATTTCTTGGTTTGGATTCTTGGATTGTATGAATCCAAGAATCCTTGGATGCCTTGGATTAGTCCAACTCATGCCTTGGATTAGTCCAACCTCATTTTGCCAGGAAGACGCAACCTAAGCCCTCCCGACAGATGGCCATCCTCCGGAGGAGGCCCCATCTGAATTTCTACATAAAGCGGTTTCATAATGAAAGGGTCTTTGAGTGAAATTTGGAAATGCTAAGCAAAGGGCTTTAAATGAAATTAGCAGCACGGAAGAAAATGTTTTTGAGAAACAAGATGTGACATGTAGAGGTCATACAAAGTTTGAACTTACATAGGAAGTTGTGTTGTGGTTAAGCCAAAGGTTGTGGTTAAGTGCAAAGTCTGCAGGTACAAGAAGGTACTTTCCATCAAAAGGTCAAGGGAGGGGGGCTGGAAAGAGAGTCCTTTCATGACCTATTACTTGAGTATAAAGGTCAGCAGAGAAAGAGGAGGGGCGCGGCAGTCACTTGAAGGGTGGCATCTGCGTATGCTGCCAGGCTGTCCGTCTTCTTCATGAAGAAATTGAAAATAAACCTTGTTTTTGGATCTTTTTTGGGGGGCTGTCTCCTTCCTTACGTGCTCCCATGATGTGGACCTAAGAAGACCCAATTTAGGGTCTCCAACAATAATACAGTTCTGAACGGCATTGTAGGCGTCTACACTGCCATGTAATGCATTCCAATTGGGCCCGAAAGAAGCTCTTGGAGGGGAAACGAGGCCAGGCTTGTTTACTGACATACAAACATCACTCATTGCGTTCGTAAACAAGGCACCTCTCTGCATAAATATTGGAAAGACGTGCCGCAGCATCTTTTGATGCTTTGCATTTTGCAAAGTAAAGGTTGAGCATTGCTCTGTGCAAAGAAAATCATCATTATCATCAACCACACTCTTAGACCCGGCTGCAAAATTGATTATATATCGGTTTGTTTTCGGCAGGAATATTTGTGCTTATTGTTTTGCATTGTTATTTATGTTGACATCAATATTTTTTTTAATTATCCTGAGGTTTCACCACCTGCTCAACAGATCCAATTCTCTGTTGAGCAGTTCTCACCATAAGAGGTGTGTCTACACTGCAGAGTTAATGCAGTTTTGCACCGCTTGAACTGCCATGGCTCAATGCTATGGACTCCTAGTTTTGCAAGGTGTGTGACCTTCATTGCAAAAGAGTGCCAAATTATATCTCCCAGGAATCCATAGCATTGAATCATGGCAGACATAAAGCAGTGTGAAACTGCATTAATTCTGCAGTGTAGACACACGATATATATATATATATGTGTGTGTGTGTGTGTGTGTGTGTGTGCGTGCGTGTACATGTGCGCGCGCAACAGGGTGTCAAACTGTTTTTTTCTTCTTCTTTCCTCCCAACTACAGAGCAATGCTAAACCTTTATTTTGCAAACTGTAAAGCATAATCAAGGAGACATCTTTCCAGTTTTGCAAGAAGATGCACCCTTGATTTCCAAATAGGAAAAAACCGGGGTGTTTGAATGCAAGTGGGGCCAAAAGCAAAGCGGTGCCGCTTTCCCTCCGTGTTTAGAATTCCTTCTGTCTTGAACCTTCTGGGATGCTGCACTCCCCCTGAAGGCGCAGGTTCGCAGTTATGGAGTTTATTTATTATTTATTTGCTTTATTTCTATACCGCATTTTTCAGCCCAAACAGGCAACTCAATGCGAGTTCTCCTAGATTCATCGCTGAGCCTGGAACCCCAGGTTTCGGCAATGACCAGGGGAGCATTTGCACAACTAAAGCTTGTGTGCCAGCTGTGCCCGTACCTTGGGAAGTCTGACTTGGCCACAGTAGTCCACGCTTTGGTTACATCCCGCTTAGACTACTGCAACGCTCTCTACGTGGGTTCACCTCTGAAGACTGCTCGGAAGCTGCAGCTAGTCCAACGCTCGGCAGCCAGACTACTAACGGGTGCTGGGTACAGGGAGCACACCACTCCGCTGTTACACCAGCTCCACTGGCTGCCAATTAGCTTCCGAGCACAATTCAAAGTGCTGGTGTTAACCTATAAAGCCCTAAACGACTCCGGCCCTGTTTACCTCTCCGAACGTATTCTCCCCTATGAACCATCAGGATTATTAAGATCATCTCTCGGTCCCACCGGCCTCACAAGCACGTCTGGTGGGGATGAGGGACGGCCTTCTCGGTGGTGGCCCCTCGACTCTGGAACTCTCTCCCCCTGTTTACCTCTCCGAACATATTCTCCCCTATGAACCATCAAGACCACTAAGGTCGTCTGGAGAGGCCCTGCTCTCAGTCCCACCGGCCTCGCAAGCGCGTCTGGTGGGGACGAGGGACAGGGCCTTCTCGGTGGTGGCCCCGCGACTCTGGAACTCTCCCCCCCTGTTTACCTCTCCGAACGTATTCTCCCCTAAGAACCATCAAGACCACTAAGATCGTCTGTAGAGGCCCTGCTCTCAGTCCCAACGGCCTCGCAAGCGCGTCTGGTGGGGATGAGGGACAGGGCCTTCTCGGTGGTGGCCCCTCAACTCTGGAACTCTCTCCCCCTGTTTACCTCTCTGAACGTATTCTCCCCTATGAACCATCAAGACCACTAAGCTCGTCTGGAGAGGCCCTGCTCTCAGTCCCACCGGCCTCGCAAGCGCGTCTGGTGGGGACGAGGGACAGGGCCTTCTCGGTGGTGGCCCCTCAACTCTGGAACTCTCTCCCCCTGTTTACCTCTCCGAACGTATTCTCCCCTATGAACCATCAAGACCACTAAGATCGTCTGGAGAGGCCCTGCTCTCGGTCCCACCGGCCTCGCAAGCGCGTCTGGTGGGGACGAGGGACAGGGCCTTCTCGGTGGTGGCCCCTCGACTCTGGATCTCTCTCCCCCTGTTTACCTCTCCGAACGTATTCTCCCCTATGAACCATCAAGACCACTAAGATCGTCTGGAGAGGCCCTGCTCTCAGTCCCACCGGCCTCGCAAGCGCGTCTGGTGGGGATGAGGGACAGGGCCTTCTCGGTGGTGGCCCCGCGACTCTGGAACTCTCTTCCACTGGAGATCAGAACCGCCCCTTCTCTCCTGACTTTTAGAAAACAGGTGAAGACTGGTTATGGAGACAGGCATTCGACGAGTGAGCCAACATCCTGTGATATGGAAGGAGGAGGATGAGCAACGATTTAAGTGTTACGATTGACCACTATAGTTATTGATTGTAATGGCTGTTTTAATGTTTTACTGTAATATGTATTATGATGCTTTATTGATTGTGTGTGATATTATGGTTGGAAACCGGTCTGAGTCCCTCAAGAGAAGTGAGAAGGACAGTATAGAAAACTTTTAAATAAATAAATAAATAAATAAATAAAATAAAGGCAGGCATGTAGCCGGGGGGGAAGGGGGGAGGGGCTTGAGGGGCTTCAGCCCCCCCCCCCCCGAAATTCTCAGTGTGGTCCACGAAAAGGCCTTACTGGTGCATTATTTAAACTGTTATGTTTATTCATCTCATGATCTGATCACCACGATCAATATATCCCATATGCATGGAGGGGGTATTATTGGGGTAACAATACAAAAGGATTGCTAGGTAGACCCTCTTTCGCTCAGACTCAGCCCCCCCCCCCCCCGAAGCAAACTCAGCCCCCGCCCCTCGAATCGAAATCCTGGTTACGGGCCTGCTGCAAGGCCACTGACTTTGCATCTGCAAAACATTGGACTGTGTGCAACGGTTGGGACGAAAGGACACGTTTTTCCGAAATGCTCCGAGTCCCTTTTCTTGCAAAACGGGCTCCTGTTCCATCCGAGAAAGAGAGGAAGCCAACCAGGATCCATTGGGACAGCATTCGTTTGATAGAAGCCAGAGCCTTTCTGATCCAGGGCAAAAACTGCAACTGCCATTGCACTATGTAGCAAAATTTGTAAAAAAAACTCCCTTAAACATGTAACTGTTGCCAAAACTCCCAGGCTCAGCTAGCTTCTGGGCATAGCCCAACCAATTAGATTTGTGCTTTGCATTTTTCAGGAAGACACAATTCAATCCCTCCCGACAGATGGCCATTCAGATATGATTGATGGCCATACAGATATATCATAGTATCCTAGAATTGAGTGGGACCCCGAAAGGCCATCCAGTCCAGTCTATCCCAGCTTTGGGAAGGCAGGCACAATTCAATCCCTCCCAACAGATGGCCATCCAGCCATAGATACGATAGATACGACTGACAGCAACATAAGATAGATATATCATAGTATCCTAGAGCTGACTGGGACCCTTAAAGGCCATCCAGCCCAACCCTGCTTCTTTCTGCCAGGTAGGAAGACACCATTCAATCCCTCCCAACAGATGGCCATCTAGATATGACAGATATGATTGAGAGCAATACAGATATATCATAGTATCCTAGAATTGAGTGGGACCCCCAAAGGCCATCCAGTCCAGTCTATCCCAGCTTCGGGAAGGCAGGCACAATTCAATCCCTCCCAACAGATGGCCATCCAGCCATAAATATTATAGATATGACTGAATGAAATTCAAGGCAGCATAATTTCCTGTCGGAGTAATTTGGAGAAGTTACTTTTTTTGGACCAAAAAGCTGTGCAGGTCGAGGTCGGGGAAAAGGGTTTGGCCCTTTAGCCAAAAGAAAAGAAAAAGTAACTTTCAGAAGCTCTGCCTCCTTTCCTGCTCTCCTATTGGCTGAGCCGCCTGCCTTTGGCCACGCCCCCAGCCTCCCGGGGCAGTTTATGTGGCCCCGCCTCTTCTGCGTCACGCTCCCGGGCTCCTCCCCCTTTCCCGGAGCGACGCCTCTCCAGCCAATAGGGAGGCCCGCGGGGGAGCCAGGCGCCCGCCTCTTTGTTGCACGGACCAATCGCAGCGTCGGGTCTGGGCGGGGCTTCCCCCTTGGGCACAAAAAGGGTCTTCTGCACAAAAGAGGCGCCAGAGGAGAGGAGGGGAGCGCCCAGGACGGAGGTCCCGCTGGAAAGGTCAGCCTGACCCATTCATTCAGTCATTGCTTGGACACAGGGAGGCTGGGCCAGGGCCTTGAAGGCTGGATGGCCATCTGGAGGGAGGGATCGGGTGCCTGACAGATTAGGGTTGGGCTGGATGGCCTTTAGGGGTCCCACTCAGCCCCAGGATACTATAATATATCTTTCTTATGTTGCTGTCAGTCGTATATATCATATCTATGGCTGATGGCCATCTGTTGGGAAGGATTGAATGGTGCCTGCCTTCCCCAAGCTGGGATAGACTGGACTGGATGGCCTTTAGGGGTCCCACTCGACTCCAGGATACTATGATCTATCTATATTATCTCTCTCTCAGTCTGTCATATCTGGATGGCCATCTGTTGGGAGGGATTGAATGGTGTCTTCCTACCTGGCAGAAAGAAGCAGGGTTGGGCTGGATGGCCTTTAGAGTTCCTTTCCTACTCTATGATACTATGATACATCCCTTCTGTATTCCTCTCAATTATATATAGCATATCTGGATGGACATCTGTCAGGTGGGATTGAATGGTGCCTTCCTGCCTGGTAAGAAGAAGTCGGGTTGGGCTGGATGGCCTTTAGGGGTCCCACTCAACTCCAGAATACTATGATATATTTATCCTGTATTGCTCTCAGTCTTAACTGAATGGCCATCTGTTGGGTGGGATTGAATTGTGCCTTCCTGCCTGGTAGGAAGAAGCAGGGTTGGGCTGGATGGCCTTTAAGGGTCCCACTCAGCTCTAGGATACTATGATCTATCTATCTTATGTTGCTCTCAGTCATATCTATGATATCTATGGCTGGATGGCCATCTGTTGGGAGGGATTGAATTGTGCCTGCCTTCCCGAAGCTGGGATAGACATGACTGGACGGCCTTTAGGGGTCCCACTCAATTCTAGGATACTATGATATATCTGTATTGCTCTCAATCATATCTGGATGGCCATCTGTTGGGAGGGATTGAATGGTGTTTTCCTGCCTGGTAGGAAGAAGCAGGGTTGGATTGGATGGCCTTTAAAGGTCCCACTCAGCCCCAGGATACTATAATATATCTATCTTATGTTGCTTTCAGTCGTAAATCTATGATATATGGCTGGATGGCCATCTGTTGGGAGGGATTGAATTGTGCCTGCCTTCCCAATGCTGGGATAGACTGGACTGGACGGCCTTTAGAGTTCCTTTCCTATGATACATCAATTCTGTATTCCTCTCAATTATACATATCATATCTGGATGGCCATCTGTTGGGAGGGATTGAATGGTGTCTTCCTACCTGGCAGAAAGAAGCAGGGTTGGGCTGGATGGCCTTTAGAGTTCCTTTCCATGTCCAGAATACTATGAAATATCTATGTTGTATTGTTCTCAATCATATATGTCATATCTGGATGGCCATCTGTTGGGAGGGATTGAATGGTGCCTCCCTTCCCGAAGCTGGGCTGGACTGGACTGGATGGCATTTAGGGGTTCCTTCCAACTCTTGGATACTATGATATATCCATCCTATCTCTCTCTCAATCATATCTGAATGGCCATCTGTTGGGAGGGATTGAATGGTGTCTTCCTACCTGGTAGAAAGAAATAGGGTTGGACTGGATGGCCTTTAAGGGTCCCACTCAACTCTAGAATACTATGATATATCTATCCTGTATCCCTCTCAATCATATCTGTCATATCTGGATGGCCATCTGTTGGGAGGGATTGAGTTGTGCCTGCCTTCCCGAAGCTGGGATAGACATGACTGGATGGCCTTTAGAGTTTCCTTCCTACTCCCGGATACTATGATCTATCCATCCTATATCCCTCTCAGTCATATTTGGATGGCTATCTGTCAGGAGGGATTGAATTGTGCCTTCCTGCCTAGTAGGAAGAAGCGGGGTTGGGCTGGATGGCCTTTAGAGTTCCTTTCCAGCTCCAAAATACTATGATATATCTATCTTGTATTGTTCTCAATCATATATGTCATATCTGGATGGCCATCTGTCCGGAGGGTTTGAATGGTGCCTTCCTGCCTGGTAGAAAGAAGCAGGGTTGGACTGGATGGCCTTTAGAGATCCCACTCAGCCCCAGGATACTATGATCTATCCATCCCATGTTGCTCTCAGTCGTATCTATCGGTATCTATGGCTGGATAGCCATCTGTTGGGAGGGATTAAACTGTGCCTGCCTTCCTGAAGCTGGGATAGACTGGACTGGACAGCCTTTAGAGTTCCTTTCCTACTCCAGGATACTATGATACATCCCTTCTGTATTCCTCTCAATTATATATATCATATCTGGATGGCCATCTGTCAGGTGGGATTGAATTGTGCCTTCCTGCCTGGTAGGAAGAAGTGGGGTTGGGCTGGATGGCCTTTAGGGGTCCCACTCAGTTCTAGGATACTATGATCTATCCTATGTTGCTCTCAGTCATATCTATCATATCTATACTATATCTATTCTGTATTGCTCTCAATCATATCTGTCATGTCTCGATGGCCATCTGTTGGGAGGGATTGAATTGTGCCTGCCTTCCCGAAGCTGGGCTGGACTGGATGGCCTTTAGGGGTCCCACTCAATTCTAGGATACTATGATATATCTGTATTGCCATCAATCATATCTGGATGGCCATCTGTTGGGAGGGATTGAATGGTGTCTTCCTACCTGGCAGAAAGAAATAGGGTTGGACTGGATGGCCTTTAGAGGTCCCACTCAGCTCTAGGATACTATAATATATCTACGGTATCTTATGTTGCTGTCAGTCGTATCTATCGTATCTATGGCTGGATGGTCATCTGTTGGGAGGGATTGAATTGTGCCTGCCTTCCTGAAGCTGAGATAGACTGGACTTGGATGGCTTTAAGAGTTCCCTTCCAACTCCAAAATACTATGATATACCCATCCTGTATCCCTCTCAATCATATATGTCATATCTGGATGGCCATCTGTTGGGAGGGATTGAGTTGTGCCTGCCTTCCCGAAGCTGAGATAGACTGAGTTCCCTTCCAACTCCAGGATACTATGATATATCCATCCTGTATTGCTCCCAATCATATTTGAATGGTTATCTGTTGGGAGGGATTGAATTGTGTCTTCCTGTCTGGCAGAAAGAAGCGCGGTTGGACTGGATGGCCTTAAGAGGTCCCTTCTAACTGTTGGTTTCCATCATATATCTTTCCTATATTGCTCTCAATCATATCCATGACTGGATGGCCATCTGTCAGGAGGGATCAGATGGTTTCTTCTTAATTGGCAGAAGGGGATGAACTAGATGGTCTTTAAAGGCCTCTTCCAACTATGGTTCTATGGAATTATTATTATTGTTGTTATATATGTTATTATTATTGCCATCATCATCCTTGTTGTGATATCGAACATATAGCGCTCTCTATCATATCCATGGCAGGATGGCCATCTGTCAGGAGGGATAAGATGGTGTCATCTCGCATGGCAGAAGGGGGTGAACTAGATGGCCTTTTAGAGGCCTCTTCTAAATGTAGGATTCTATGGAATTATTATAATATATGTCATTAATATATTATTATTATTATTATTGTTGTTATTATTATTATTATTACCATCATCATCCTGGTTGTGATATTGATCCTGTATTGCTCTCTATCATATCTATGGCTGGATGGCCATCTGTTGGGAGGGATCGGGTGGTTTCTTTTTGCATTGCAAAAGGGGGTGAACTAGATGGCCTTTCGAGGTCTCTTCCAACTCTACGATTCTATGGAATTATTATAATACATGTTAGTATTATTATTGTTATTATTATTATAACCATCATCATCCTGGTTGTGATATTGATCCTTTATTGCTGTCTATCATATATGTGGCTGGATGGTGTCTTCTTGCCTGGCAGAAAGGGGTGGACTAGATGACCTTTAGAGGTCTCTTCCAACTCTAGGAATCAATGAAATTATTATATTATATTACATTGTATTATATATATTGTTATAATAATAATAATAATAATTATTATTATTATTATTATTGCCATCATTGTCCTGGTTGTAATACTGAACTTATATCACTCTCTATCATATCTATGGCTGGATGGCCATCTGTCAGGAGGGATCAGGTGGTTTCTTCTTGCTTGGCAGAAGGGGGGGGTGGACTGCATGGCCTTTAGAGGTCCCTTCCAACTATTGGATTCTATAAAACGTCTTTCCTATATTGCTCTCTATCATATCCATGGCTGGATGGCCATCTTTCTGGAAGGATCAGATGGTGTCTTCTTGCCTGGCAGAAATAGGTGGACTAGATAGCCTTTAGAGGTCTCTTCCAACTCTAGGAATCTATGGAATTATTATATTATATTATATATGTCATTATTATTATTATTATTATTATCATCGTCATCGTGATCCCTATCATATCTGTGGCTGGATGGCCATCTGTCAGGAGGGATCAGATGGTGTCTTCTTGCCTGGCAGAAAGAGTTGGACTAGATAGGCTTTAGCGGTCTCTTCCAACTCTAGGAATCTATGGAATTATTATATTATATTATATATGTTATTATTATTATTATTATTATTATTATTATTGTCATCGTGATCCCTATCATATTTGTGGCTGGATGGCCATCTGTCAGGAGGGATCAGATGGTGTCTTCTTGCCTGGCAGAAAGAGGTGGACTAGATGGCCTTTAGAGGTCTCTTCCAACTCTAGGAATCTATGGAACTATTATATTATATTATATTATATTATATATGTCATTATTATTATTATTATTATTATTATTATTATTATTATTATTATCGTCAACATGATCCCTATCATATCTGTGGCTGGATGGCCATCTGTCAGGAGGGATCAGATGGTGTCTTCTTGCCTGGAAGAAAGAGGTGGACTAGATAGCCTTTAGAGGTCTCTTCCATCTATGGAACTATTATTATTGTATTGTCGAAGGCTTTCATGGCTGGAATCACTAGGTTCTTGTGGGTTTTTTCAGGCTATAGAGCCATGTTGTAGAGGCATTTTCTCCTGACGTTTCGCCTGCATCTATGGCAAGCATCCTCAGAGGTGCCTCAGGCACCTCTGAGGATGCTTGCCATAGATGCAGGCGAAACGTCAGGAAAAAATGCCTCTAGAACATGGCCATATAGCCCGAAAAAACCCACAAGAACCTATTATTATTATTATTATTATTATTATTATTATTATTATATGTTATTATTAGTATATTATTGTTGTTGTTGTTGTTAGTGTTGTCATGATGCTGGTTGTGATTGCTCTGTTGTTGCTTTGGCAGAGTAGCCTTCGCTTTCCTGAAGGAGATAGCAGTTGCTCTTCTGCCTTGTTTCCTACTTGGCCTCCTCCCTTGCAAAACTCTGCTCGCATCATTAACGATAATGCAATTAGTATTATTATTATTATATCTGTCTTGTCCTATATCTGTCTATTTTTAATCTCCTCTCCGGGGAAGCTCTGCCGGCATTGTGGATCATAATTGTGCTATTGGTATTGTTATTGCAGCTGGGCTTTTGTGGAGTGAGGGATTGCAGCTCTACCGCTTTGCCCTCTGGATGAATGCAAGGACCCCTTTGAACTACAACTCCCAGGACCCCAGAGCCTTGACCCCAAGCAGGCTGCACCCAGTCCGCGCTGATGCACCATTAGCAAGCCCTGCTAGCCTTAGTATTATTCCCAGTAACTCGATTACCTTTGCTGGAGATCCGCTTTTGCGCTTTCAAAAAGCACTCTCTGCCTTTGGAAAGAAGCAGAAAAGTGCAATTGCATTGCAATGCATTTAATCCCCTTTCCTAACACTTGGAAATAATTGTTGTTGTTGTTGTTGTTGTTACCAGTAACAGAAACCTGCAGTTGTACTTTTGCTCGTATTGTTAATATTTAGCCCTCACTCTCTTGGAAATATCTGTTATTATTGTCATTAGAATTAATATGATCACAAAAGTAAAATAAAAAGGGTTTTTGCAATTGTTGCTGTTGCTGTTGTTGTTTTTGTTGTTGTTGTGGCGGCCAGTAACAGGAAACTGCAGTTGTATTTTTGCTTGCATTGCTTGTATTTAGTCACCACTCTTAGAAATATCTATTATTATTGTCATTAGAATTAATGTGATCACAAAAGTAACATAAAAGGGGTTTTTTGCAGTTGTTGTTGTTGTTTTTGTTGTTGTTGCTGCTGCTGCTGTTGTTTTTGTTGTTGTTACCAATAAAAGGATCCTGCAGTTGTACTTTTGCTTGCATTGCTTGCATTTAGCCACCACTTTCTTAGAAATATCTATTATTATTGTCATTAGAATTAATATGATCACAAAAGTAAAATGAAAGGGGGTTTGCATTTATTGTTGTTGTTGTTGTTGTTGTTGTTGTTACCAGTAACAGGAGCCTGCAGTTGTACTTTTGCTCATATTGTTTGTATTTAGCCACCACTCTCTTGGAAATATCTATTATTATTGTCATTGGAATTAATATGATCACAAAAGTAAAATAAAAAGGGTTTTTGCAATTGTTGCTGTTGCTGTTGTTGTTTTTGTTGTTGTTGTGGCGGCCAGTAACAGGAAACTGCAGTTGTATTTTTGCTTGCATTGCTTGTATTTAGTCACCACTCTTAGAAATATCTATTATTATTGTCATTAGAATTAATGTGATCACAAAAGTAACATAAAAGGGGTTTTTTGCAGTTGTTGTTGTTGTTTTTGTTGTTGTTGCTGCTGCTGCTGTTGTTTTTGTTGTTGTTACCAATAAAAGGATCCTGCAGTTGTACTTTTGCTTGCATTGCTTGCATTTAGCCGCCACTCTCTTAGAATTATCTATTATTATTGTCATTAGAATTAATATGATCACTAAAGTAAAATAAAAGGGGGTTTGCATTTGTTGTTGTTGTTGTTGTTGTTGTTGTTGCTGCTGTTGTTTTTGTTGTTGTTGCCAGTAATAGGGACCTGCAGTTGTACTTTTGCTTGCATTGCTTGCATTTAGCCGCCACTCTCTTAGAATTATCTATTATTATTGTCATTAGAATTAATATGATCACAAAAGTAAAATAAAAGGGAGTTTGCATTTGTTGTTGTTGTTGTTGTTGTTGTTATCAGTAACAGGATCCTGCAGTTGTACTTTTGCTCGTATTGTTTGTATTTAGAAATATCTATTATTATTGTCATTAGAATTAATATGATCACAAAAGTAAAATAAAAGGGAGTTTGCATTTGTTGTTGTTGTTGCCAGTAAAAGGAGCCTGCAGTTGTCTTTTTGCTTGCATTGCTTGTATTTAGTCACCACTCTTAGAAATATCTATTGTTATTGTCATTAGAATTAATATGATCCAAAAGTAAAATAAAAGGGGTTTTGCATTTGTTGTTGTTACCAGTAACAGGAGCTTGCAGTTTGTACTTTTGCTTGCATTGCTTGTATTTAGCCGCCACTCTCTTAGAAATATCTATTATTATTGTCATTAGAATTAATGTGATCACAAAAGTAAAATAAAAGGGGTTTTTGCAATTGTTGCTGTTGTTGTTGTTGTTGTTGTTGTTGTTGTTACCAGTAACAAGGAGCCTGCAGTTGTACTTTTGCTCATACTGTTTGTATTTAGCTGCCACTCTTTTAGAAATATCGTTATTATTGTCATTAGAATTAATATGATTATTAAAGTAAAATAAAAGGGGGTTTGAAGTTGTTGTTATTGATAAACCTATTATTGTCATAAGAATTAATAAAAGAGAGGTTGCATTTGTTGTTGTTGTTGTTGCTAGTAACAGGAGCCTGCAGTTGTACTTTTGCTTCCATTTCTTGTATTTAGCCGCCACTCTCTTAAAAATATCTATTATTATTGTCATTAGAATTAATATGATTACTAAAGTAAAATGAAAGGGGGTTTGCATTTGTTGTTGTTGTTGTTGTTGTTGTTGTTGTTGTTGTTGTTGTTGTTACCAGTAACAGGGAGCCTACAGTTGTACTTTTGCTCATATTGCTTGTATTTATCCGCCACTCTCTTAGTAATATCTATTACTATTGCTATTAGAATTAATATGATCACAAAAGTAAAATGAAAGGGGGTTTGCATTTATTGTTGTTGTTGTTGTTGTTATCAGTAACAGGATCCTGCAGTTGTACTTTTGCTCCTATTGTTTGTATTTAGAAATATCTTTATTATTATCACTAGAATTAATATGATCACTAAAGTAAAATGAAAGGGGGTTTGCAGTTGTTGTTGTTGTTACCAGTTGTACTTTTGCTTGCATGGCTTGCATTTAGCCGCCACTCTCTTGGAAATATCTATTATTATTGTCATTAGAATTAATGTGATTATTAAAGTAAAATGAAAGGGGGTTTGCATTTGTTTTCAATTTGGTTGCACCAAGGAAAAATGATTGTTTTCCCCCCCTCCCTGTGTTATTAGTCAGGAAAATGGGATTTTATAATGTTTCACCCCTTTGCAGTGTGACCATTTGTTGCCTTGCCCTATGAGTGCAAATGTACATTTTCTGGGCATGATCAATGACAGTATATTTTTCTGTATTGTCGAAAGCTTTCATGGCTGGAATCACTAGGTTCTTGTGGGGTTTTTTTTCGGGCTATAGAGCCATGTTCTAGAGGCATTCTCTCCTGACGTTTCGCCTGCATCTATGGCAAGCATCCTCAGAGGTAGTGAGGTCTGTTGGAACTAGGAAAAGGGGTTTATATATCTGTGGAATGACCAGGGTGGGGCAAAGGACTCTTGTCTGCTGGAGCTAGGTGGGAATGGGTTGTTGTGGGTTTTTTCGGGCTATATGGCCATGGTCTAGAGGCATTCTCTCCTGACGTTTCGCCTGCATCTATGGCAAGCATCCTCAGAGGTAGTGAGGTCTGTTGGAACTAGGAAAAGGGGTTTATATATCTGTGGAATGACCAGGGTGGGGCAAAGGACTCTTGTCTGCTGGAGCTAGGTGGGAATGGGTTGTTGTGGGTTTTTTCGGGCTATATGGCCATGGTCTAGAGGCATTCTCTCCTGACGTTTCGCCTGCATCTATGGCAAGCATCCTCAGAGGTAGTGAGGTCTGTTGGAACTAGGAAAAGGGGTTTATATATCTGTGGAATGACCAGGGTGGGGCAAAGGACTCTTGTCTGCTGGAGCTAGGTGGGAATGGGTTGTTGTGGGTTTTTTCGGGCTATATGGCCATGGTCTAGAGGCATTCTCTCCTGACGTTTCGCCTGCATCTATGGCAAGCATCCTCAGAGGTAGTGAGGTCTCTAGGAACTAGGAAAAAGGGTTTATATATCTGTGGAATAATGACCAGGGTGGGACAAAGGACTCTTGTCTGCTGGAGCTAGGTGGGAATATGTATTGTCGAAGGCTTTCATGGCTGGAATCACTGGGTTGTTGTAGGGTTTTTGGGGGTTTTTTTCGGGCTCTATGGCCATGTTCTAGAGGCATTCTCTCCTGACGTTTTGCCTGCATCTATGGCACGCATCCTCAGAGGTAGTGAGGTCTGTTGGAACTAGGAAAAAGGGTTTATATATCTGTGGAATGACCAGGGTGGGGCAAAGGACTCTTGTCTGCTGGAGCTAGGTGGGAATGGGTTGTTGTGGGTTTTTTCGGGCTATATGGCCATGTTCTAGAGGCATTTTCTCCTGACGTTTCGCCTGCATCTATGGCAAGCATCCTCAGAGGTAGTGAAGTCTGTTGGAACTAGGAAAAAGGGTTTATATATCTGTGGAATGACCAGGGTGGGGCAAAGGACTCTTGTCTGCTGGAGCTAGGTGGGAATGTTTCAACTGACCACCTTAATTAGTGGGTTGTTGTAGGTTTTTTTGGGCTATATGGCCATGTTCTAGAGGCATTTTCTCCTGACGTTTCGCCTGCATCTATGGCAAGCATCCTCAGAGGTAGTGAGGTCTGTCGTCACTAGGAAAAGGGGTTTATATATCTGTGGAATGACCAGGGTGGGACAAAGGACTCTTGTCTGCTGGAGCTAGGTGGGAATGTTTCAACTGACCACCTCGATTAGCATATAATGGCCTGGCAGTGCCTGGGGCAATCTTTAATTAATTATTATTATGATATGTGTTATTATTAATTTATTGTTATTATTCCCATCATCCTGATTGTGACATTGATCCTATATTGCTCTCTATCATATCCATGGCAGGATGGCCATCTGTCAGGAGGGATCAGTTGGAAGAGAAAGCGAATGCTACTTTCGCCCCTTTGCAGTGTGACTATTTGTTGTCTTGCCCTATGAGTGCAAAAATACATTTTCTGGGCATGATCAATGACAATATATTTTTCTACTCCGTGTCTCTTAGCACTAGGCTATACCCTGCCCCAAGTCTTGAGGGTGCAAACAAAACCACAACAACAACAACAAAAGCAATCATAATAACAATGGATGAGCATTGGGTTGTTGTAAGTTTTTTCGGGCTATATGGCCATGTTCTGGAGGCACTCTCTCCTGACGTTTCGCCTGCATCTATGGCAAGCATCCTCAGAGGTTGTGAGGTCTGTTGGAACTAGGAAAAAGGGTTTATATATATGTGGAATAATGTCCAGGGTGGGACAAAGGACTCTTGTCTGCTGGAGCTAGGTGTGAATTTTTTAACTGACTACTTTAATTAGCATTTGATTGCCTGGCAGTGCCTGGGGGAATCTTTTGTTGAGAGGTGATTAGCTGTCCTTGATTGGGTTGTAGGTTTTTCCGGGCTATATGGCCATGTTCTAGAGGCATTTTCTCCTGACGTTTCGCCTGCATCTATGGCAAGCATCCTCAGAGGTTGTGAGGTCTGTTGGAACTAGGAAAAAAGGGTTTATAGATCTGTGGAAGGACCAGGGTGGGACAAGGGACTCTTGTCTGCTGGAGCTAGGGGTTGAATGTTTCAACTGACCACCTTGATTAGCACTTGATGGCCTGGAAGTGCCTGGGGCAATCTTTTGTTGAGAGGTGATGTGATGTGCCTGGTTGTTTCCTCTCTGTTGTTTTGCTGTTGTAATTTCAGAGTTTTTTAATACTGGCAGCCAGATTGTGTTCATTTTCATGTTTTCCTCCTTTCTGTTGACATTGTCCACATGCTTCTTGTGGATGTCAGTGGCTTCTCTGTGTCGTCTGACGTGGTGGTTGTGAGAGTGGTCCAGCATTTCTGTGTTGAGCATCGCCATGATGATTAGCACGCTTAGCATGACTGTCTCTTTGATCAAGAATCAGGTTTGTTTGGCCTTCTCTGCTGCCCAGTCGGTGCATCTCCCTTTGTGTAGGATCAATGGCCCACCTTCTGAGGAGCATCAAAGCGCATCCGCTGGGTGAGGAAGAAAAACCCTCAATGCATGGGAACACGGTTGCATCAGGCTACGTTTCCCAAGGTGAAGAGCTCCTGCCGGCAACACAAGCTTCTCCCAGAGTAAACGGGCTAGGCTCCCGGGTGCCTTTTGTGTTGCATGCGCAGGCAGGAGGTTGGCAGGTGCGCATCCGGATCTGAGGGCTGGTTTCCTGCCACAGACGCTCAAAACATCCTCTCCCTTGCAAGGTTTGTGCATTTAAAGGGAAAGGTCTCCGCTGGAAAGGAAGGAAGAGAGGTGCATTGTTATGCGCGCTCTCTCTCTCTCTCTCTCTCTCTCTCTATATATATATATACAAACACACACAGGGTGTTCTGTCGCGCGCTGTACCTTTCTATAGGACGTATACTTTAAGCCCAGTGGGAAGCCAGGGTGCCTCAAAGAGAGGTTCTCAGGGATTTTCCTTAAGTGATGGTCTTTAGAGTCTTTGATGATACCACAAAGTCTTTATTATGGAACAAACAACAAGTCTTCAATGGTTCAAACAACACTTCAAGGCTTTCTTAGTCTAGTCCTCAATGGACCGGTACCTGACTTTGATTAACTGAACTTTCTCTGTAGGAAAAACCCCTTTTTAACCTCTCCCAGGTTGTTTACTATCTATGCCTCATCGGTGTGGGTCCTGCTACCGATTCCAAATGCGTCTGGGTATGGAGTAGACCTACCAGCCGAGGCTTGTAGACATTTCAGATGGAGTTCTGTGGATCTGTAGTGGTTTTCCTCCCGCAGAGAATTCTTTGAAAACTTCAGGGCTGTTTTCCCTCTGATTGCTGTGAGTGCTCAGCCAGAGCTTTTAGGGCCTTTCCCCTGGAATTTCTGTTTCTGTTTCCCCGGATGTTCTTGAGAAAAGAAGCTTTTCTACAGGACGAGCTGGTCTACGTCCTACAGTTTAGCTTCCTTGTGTGAGACTGCCCAAAAAATGGCTCCTTTCCCTCCCAGAACCCTGAACAAGGGGTGGAACCAAAGCTTAATCATGATGGACAGGAGGCCTGCCCTATGACTGCAAACAGATAACAGAAAGAAAATGAAGTTGGAGCTCCTGGTACAGCCGTACCAGCACACAGGCAGTCCCTGAGTTACAAACATCCGACTTACAAACGACTCCTACTTAAAAATAGGGTGGAGACTATAGGAAGTGAGAGGAATCTTATATGTTGCTAGCCATCCCCTGCCACACGTTGCTGTGGCCCAGTCTGTGTACATGTGTTTGTGTGTGTATATATTTGCGTTTTTATATATTTGTGGTTTTGTGCATACATTGTAATGTAATTTTTAAAGTCCCGTCTGCTGTGTTTTCCAGTGTTTGTATGAGTGATGGTCACTCGTTGGCCTGAGAGGTGTCTTGTGTCCAAATTTGGTGTCCATTCGTCCAGTGGTTTTTGAGTTCTGCTAATTCCACAAACGAGCATTACATTTTTATTTATATAGACTAGCCATCCCCTGCCATGCTTTGCTGTGGCCCACATGGGGGTTCTGTGTGGGAGGTTTGGCCCAATTCTATCGTTTGTGGGGTTCAGAATGTTCTGTGATTGTAGGTGAACTATAAGTCACAGCAACTACAACTCCCAATTGTCAAGATTCTATTTTCCCCAAACTCCACCAGTGTTCGCATTTGGGCATATTGAGTCTTTGTGTAGAGTTTGGTCCTGATCCATCATTGTTTGAGTCCACAGTGATCTCTGGATGTGGGTGAACTACAACTCCCAAACTCAAGGTCAATGCCCACCAAACCCTTCCAGTGTGTTCTGTTGGTCATGGAAGTCCTGTATGCCATGTTTGGTTCAGTTCCATCATTGGTGGAGTTCAGAATGCTCTTTGATTGTAGGTGAACTATGAATCCCAGCAACTACAATTCCCAAATGTCAAGGTCTATTTCCCTTAAACTCCATCTGTGTTCACATTTGGGCATATGGAATATTCGTGCCAAGTTTGGTCCAGATCCATCAGTGTTTGAGTCCACAGTGCTCTCTGGATGTGGGTGAACTATAATTCCCAAACTCAAGGGCAATGCCCACCAAATCTTTCTGCTGTGTTCTGTTGGTCTTGGAAGTCCTGTGTGCCAAGTTTGGTTCAATTCCATCGTTAGCGAAGTTCAGAATGCTCTTTGATTGTAGGTGAACTATAAATCCCAGCAACTACAACTCCCAAAGGACAAAATCATAATTTTTGAGTGATGGTCACTCTTTGTGTTGTGAGACGTTTTGTTGCCAAATGTGGTGTGATTTTGTTCATTGTTTCTTTTGTTTTTAAGGTACTCATTATGCACAGAACATTTATACATATATATACATATACATATACATATACATATACATATATATATATATATATATATATATATATGAGACTTACATATAGATGTGTGTATACATAAGTACATACATAGATGTGCTTATATGTGTGTATGTGGATATGGAAGAGAGACCTCTAGGTAAGCCATAGATATGTGTGTATGTGAGTGAGTGTATGTGAGTGAGATCTAGGGAAGTCCTGCTCCCGCTTTGGTTAGACCACTTTACCTGGAATATTGTGTCCAATTCTGGGCACCACAACTCAAGAGAGATATTGACTCTAAGCTGGAATGTGTCCAGAGGAGGGCAACTAAAATGATCAAGGGTCTGCAGAAGAAGCCCTATGAGGAGCGGCTTAGGGAACTGGGCATGTTTAGCCTGAAGAAGAGAAGGCTGAGAGGAGACATGATAGCCATGTATAAATATGTGAGAGGAAGCCACAGGGAGGAGGAGGGAGCAAGCTTGTTTTCTGCTTCCTTGGAGAGAGACTAGGACGCAATGGAACAATGGCTTCAAACTACAAGAGAGGAGATTCCACCTGAACACGAGGAAGAACTTCCTGACTGTGAGAGCCGTTCAGCAGTGGAACTCTCTGCCCCGGAGGGAGTGTGGTGGAGGCTCCTTCTTTGGAAACTTTGAAACAGAGGCTGGATGGCCATCTGTCAGGGGTGATTTGAATGCAACATTCCTGCTTCTTGGCACAATGGGGCTGGACTGGATGATGGCCCAGGAGGTCTCTTCCAACTCTAGGATATTATTATTATTATTATTATTATTATTATTATTATTATTACTAAGTAGGGGCTGGATGGCCATCTGTCAGGGGTGATTTGAATGCAACATTCCTGCTTCTTGGCACAATGGGGCTGGACTGGATGATGGCCCAGGAGGTCTCTTCCAACTCTTTGATTCTATGTTCAGTAGTGGAGCTCTCTGCCCCGGAGGGAGTGTGGTGGAGGCTCCTTTGGAAGCTTTGAAGCAGAGGCTGGATGGCCATCTGTTGGGGGTGCTTTGAATGCAGTATTCCTGCTTCTTGGCAGAATGGGGTTGGACTGGATGGCCCACGAGGTCTCTTCCAACTCTAGGATATTATTATTATTATTATTATTATTATTATTATTATTATTACTAAGTAGGGGCTGGATGGCCATCTGTCAGGGGTGATTTGAATGCAATATTCCTGCTTCTTGGCAGAATGGGGTTGGACTGGATGATGGCCCAGGAGGTCTCTTCCCACTCTTTGATTCTAGGATTCCATCTGAACATGAGGAAGAACTTCTTGACTGGGAGAGCTGTTCAGCAGTGGAACTCTCTGCCCCGGAGTGTGGTGGAGGCTCCTTCTTTGGAAGCTTTTAAGCAGAGGCTGGATGGCCATCTGTCAGGGGTGCTTTGAATGCAACATTCCTGCTTTTTGGCAGAATGGGGTTGGACTGGATGATGGCCCAGGAGGTCTCTTCCAACTCTTGGATTCTAGGATTCCATCTGAACATGAGGAAGAACTTCCTGTCTGTGAGAGCCGTTCAGCAGTGGAACTCTCTGCCCCGGAGGGAGTGTGGTGGAGGCTCCTTCTTTGGAAGCTTTTAAACAGAGGCTGGATGGCCATCTGCCAGGGGTGGTTTGAATGCAATATTCCTGCTTCTTGGCAGAATGGGGTTGGACTGGAGGATGACCCACCAGGTCTCTTCCAACTCTAGGATATTATTATTATATTATTATTATTATTATTACTAAGCAGGGGCTGGATGGCCATCTGTCAGGGGTGGTTTGAATGCAATATTCCTGCTTCTTGGCAGAATGGGGTTGGACTGGATGATGGCCCAGGAGGTCTCTTCCAACTCTGATTCTATGATTCTATGACTCTAAGAACTTCCTGACTGTGAGAGCCGTTCAGCAGTGGAACTCTCTGCCCCGGGGTGTGGTGGAGGCTCCTTCTTTGGAAGCTTTTAAACAGGGGCTGGATGGCCATCTGTCAGGGGTGCTTTGAATGCAACATTCCTGTTTCTTGGCAGAATTGGGTTGGACTGGATGATGGCCCAGGAGGTCTCTTCCAACTCTAGGATATTATTATTATTATTATTATTATTATTATTATTATTATTATTAAGCAGAGGCTGGATGGCCATCTGTCAGGGGTGATTTGAATGCAATGTTTCTGCTTTTTGGCAGAATGGGGTTGGACTGGATGATGGCCTAGGAGGTCTCTTCCAACTCTAGGATTCTAGGATTCCACCTGAACATGAGGAAGAACTTCTTGACTGGGAGAGCTGTTCAGCAGTGGAACTCTCTGCCCCGGATTGTGATGGAGGCTCCTTCTTTGGAAGCTTTTAAGCAGAGGCTGGATGGCCATCTGTCAGGGGTGGTTTGAATGCAATATTCCTGCTTCTTGGCAGAATGGGGTTGGACTGGATGATGGCCCAGGAGGTCTCTTCCAACTCTTTGATTCTATGTTCAGTAGTGGAACTCTCTGCCCCGGAGGGAGTGTGGTGGAGGCTCCTTCTTTGGAAACTGAAACAGAGGCTGGATGGCCATCTGTCAGGGGTGCTTTGAATGCAACATTCCTGCTTCTTGGCAGAATGGGGTTGGATTGGATGACAGCCCGGGAGGTCTCTTCCAACACTAGGATTCTATGATTCTATGTGCACGTGTATGTGTAAATACATATATATGTACTTGTGTCTGTATCCATGAGAACTTTAGATGAGCCATGTGCATATATGTATAGAGGGGGGGGGGGTCTCCTGTGATGGGGATTATGGGAATCCCACCCCGATGCCTCCTCCTTCTTCTGCCTTCCTTCCTTCCAAGAACCACCTTGGCTTCCTTCCAGGGAAGAGTCTTGCGGAGGATCCCCGGTCAATGCGCAATGTAAACAATGTGCCATATTTACAGATCCAGGCCATCAATAATGGAAGGCAAATGAAATACCCATCGAAGCAGATTTAAAAGCTGCAGCACGCACTTAAAAGCTATTTCTGCCTCTCTATTTATCTACCTCTCTATCTATATCTTCACACCTGGAACTGGAGTAAATGCTCCCAGGGAGCTTGAATCATCCAAAGAAGGCACACAACTTCTGGCTTGGCTGCATTTGAGGAAACAGCCATAGAATCCTAGGATCCAAGAGTTGGGAGAGACCTCCTGGGCCATCATCCAGTCCAACCCCATTCTGCCAAGAAGCAGGAATATTGCATTCAAAGCACCCCTGACAGATGGCCATCCAGCCTCTGCTTAAAAGCTTCCAAAGAAGGAGCCTCCACCACACTCCCTCCGGGGCAGAGAGTTCCACTGCTGAACGGCTCTCACACTCAGGAAGTTATAGAATCATAGAATCCTAGAATCAAAGAGTTGGCAGAGACCTCCTGGGCCATCATCCAGTCCAACCCCATTCTGCCAAGAAGCAGGAATATTGCATTCAAATCACCCCCGACAGATGGCCATCCAGCCTCTGCTTAAAAGCCTCCAAAGAAGGAGCCTCCACCACACTCCCTCTGGGGCAGAGAGTTCCACTGCTGAACGGCTCTCACAGTCAGGAAGTTATAGAATCATAGAATCCTAGATTCCTAGAGTTGGAAGAGACCTCCTGGACCATCCTCCAGTCCAACCCCATTCTGCCAAGAAGCAGGAATATTGCATTCAAAGCACCCCTGACAGATGGCCATCCGGCCTCTGCTTAAAAGCCTCCAAAGAAGGAGCCTCCACCACGCTCCCTCTGGGGCAGAGAGTTCCACTGCTGAACGGCTCTCACAGTCAGGAAGTTCTTCCTCAGGTTCAGGTGGAATCTCCTCTCTTGTAGTTTGAAGCCCTTGTTCCATTGCGTCCTAGTCTCCAAGGAAGCAGAACACAAGCTTGCTCCCTCCTCCTCCCTGTGGCTTCCTCTCACATATTTATACATGGCCCTCATCATATCTCCTCTCAGCCTTCTCTTCTTCAAGCTAAACATACCCAGCTCTTTCAGCCGCTCCTCATAGGGCTTGTTCTCCAGACCCTTGATCATTTTAGTCGCCCTCCTCTGGACACATTCCAGCTTAGAGTCAATCTCTCTCTTGAATTGTGGTGCCCAGAATTGGACACAATATTCCAGGTAACGTGGTCTAACCAAAGCAGAATAGAGGGGTAGCATTACTTCCTTAGATCTAGACACTAAGCTCCTATTGATGCCTAAGGCCAAAATCCCATTGGCTTTTTTTGCCACCACATCACATTCCTGGCTCATGTTTAACTTCCTCCCCATGAGGACTCCAAGATCTTTTCCACACGTCCTGCTCTCGAGCCCGGCCTCCTCATCCCCCATTCTGTCTCTTTGCATTTCGTTTTTCCTGCCAAAGTGGAGTATCTTGCATTTGTCCCTGTTGAACTTCATTTTGTTAGTTTTGGCCCATCATCTCCCTAATCTGTCAAGATTGTTTTGAATCCTGCTCCTGTCCTCTGGAGTATTGGCTATCGTCAATACGGTGTCATCTGCAAACTGGATGATCCTGCCTTCTAGCCCTTCATCTAAGAGTCATGAATGAAGATCCTGATCAGGACCGGGCCCAGGACGGAACCCTGCTTGTGGCACTCCACTTGTCACTTCTTTCCAGGATGAAGAGGAAGCATTAGTGAGCACTCTCTGTGTTCGTCCACTTAACCAATTCCAGATCCACCTCACCGTAGTCTTGCCTCGCCCACATTGGACTAGTTTCCTTGCCAGAAGGTCATGGGGGACCTTGTCCAAGAAGGCCTTCCTGGAATCCAGGTACGCTCCATTCACGGCATCATTCCCCGCATCTACCCAGCTTGTAGCTCTATCGAAGAAAGAGATCCGATGAGTCTGGCATGACTTGTGTTTGATAAATCCATGTTGCCTCCTTGGCATCCTTGAAGTGACTGGACTGACCTTGAGGGAGCTGGGGGTGGTAACGGCCGACAGGGAGCTCTGGCGTGGGCTGGTCCATGAGGTCACAAAGAGTCGGAGACGACTGAACGAATGAACAACAACATGTTGCCTCCATGCCTTTCAAATGGAGCAAAGAAGATGTTGCCGTTCGACCATTGAAAATCTTGAAGGGGCATCTGCACTGTGGAATTAACACAGTTTGGCACTGTTGGAGTTCAGCCTGTGATTGCATTTGAAATAAAACCCCTCTACCATCTCCCCAAAGAACTCGGTGCGTCTCACATGAGGCCAAGCCCACAATACATCAGTAAACAAAGGCAATAACGAAAACAATCAATACAAAACAATTAATATAAATCACATAATAAAAAAATAAACAATAACAGCAACACACAAGCATTAAAAATCTATAATCGGTAATAATTTAAAATTTAGAAAATCATGCTGGGCATGAACAAGGTGGGATATAAATGGATATAAATGGATGAAGGTGCTTTGGATGTGGGAAGTGATGCCCTTGAGCGCTCCAGCTGGAGGTCAGCTGTGACCAGCAGTGCTGCAGAATTCGAGAGGCACAAGTGGAGGGCGAAAGAGAGAAACGTGCCAAGAGGAAGGCGCGTCAAGCCAATTCCGACCGGGACCGCCTTCCGTCTGGAAACCGATGTCCTCACTGTGCGAGAAGATGCAAATCAAGAATAGGGCTCCACAGCCACAAGCGGACCCACAAGGAAACCCATCATGGAAGACCATCTTACTCGTCCAACGAGGGATCGCCTAAGTAAGTAAGTAAGTAAGTAAGTAAGGTCAATGATGCAGAGAAAGACCAGGAGACCCCTTGGACAGCAATGTGACCCATTTAAGGTGGAATCAGGTATCAAACAGGGATGATGTGTTATTGCCCCAACTCTATTCTCCATCTTCGTCGCTATGATACTTCACCTTGTTGATGGGAAGCTTCCCACCAGAGTGGAAATCATCTCTCGGACAGATGGCAAGCTATTCAACCTCAGCAGACTGAAAGTCAACAACAAGGTCAGAACAACATCTGTTATAGAACTCCAGTATGCTGATGACAACGTCGTCTGTGCGCAATTAGAAGAAGATCTACAAGCCACTCTAAACACCTTCGCAGAAGCATACGAGACGCTCGGCCTGTCATTGAACATCAAGAAAACCAAAGTGCGCCAAAACCAAGGTCACAACAACATCTGTTATAGAACTCCAGTATGCTGATGACAACGTCGTCTGTGCGCATTCAGAAGAAGATCTACAAGCCACTCTAAACACCTTCGCAGAAGCATACGAGACGCTCGGCCTGTCACTGAACATTGAGAAAACCAAAGTGCTCTTCCAGCAGTCACGAGCCATCCCCTCTCCAATGCCAGAGATACAACTTAATGGTGTCACATTAGAAAATGTTGACCATTTCCGCTCCCTCGGCAGCCACCTCTCCATCAAAGTCAACATCGACGCCGAAATACAACACCGCCTGAGCTCTGCAAGCGCAGCATTTTTCCGAATGAAGCAGAGAGTGTTTGAGGACCGGGACATCCGTAGGGAGACCAAGCTGCTTGTCTATATAGCTATTGTCCTCCCAACCCTGCTCTATGCCTGTGAGACATGGACTGTCTACAGACGTCAACATTGAGACTGAAATACAACACCGCCTGAGCTCTGCGAGCGCAGCATTTTCCAGAATGAAGCAGAGAGTGTTTGCGGACCGGGACATCCGTAGGGAGACCAAGGGGCTTGTCTATAAAGCCATTGTCCTCCCAACCCTGCTATATGCCTGTGAGACATGGACTGTCTACAGACGTCAACATTGAGACTGAAATACAACACCGCCTGAGCTCTGCGAGCGCAGCATTTTCCCGAATGAAGCAGAGAGTGTTTGAGGACCGGGACATCCGTAGGGAGACCAAGGGGCTTGTTGATAAATCTCTTGTCCTCCCAACCCTGTTCTATGCCTGCGAGACGTGGACTGTCTACAGACGTTAACATTGACACTGAAATACAACACCGCCTGAGCTCTGCGAGTGCAGCATTTTTCCAAATGAAGCAGAGAGTGTTTGCGGACCGGGACATCCATAGGGATACCAAGGTGCTTGTCTATAAAGCCATTGTCCTCCCAACCCTGCTATATGCCTGTGAGACGTGGACTGTCTACAGATGTCACATGCAACTCCTGGAACGATTCCATCAGTGCTGCCTCCAAAACACCCTGCAAATCTCTTGGGAAGCCAAGCGGGCAAATGTCAGCGTCCTGGAAGAAGCAAAGACCACCAGCATTGAAGCGATGGTCCTCTGCCATCAACTCCACTGGACCGGCCACGTTGTCCGGATGCCTGACCACCGCCTCCCAAAGCAGTTGCTCTACTCCGAACTCAAGAACGGAAAATGGAATGTTGGAGGAGAGGAAAAGAGATTGAAAGATGGGCTCAAAGCCAACCTTAAAACCTCTGGCATAGACACTGAGAACTGGGAAGCCCTGGAGCAGCTGGAGGTCAGCTGTGACCAGCAGTGCTGCAGAATTCGAGGAGGCACGAGTGGAGGATGAAAGAGAGAAACGTGCCAGGAGGAAGGCGCGTCAAGCCAACCCCGACCAAGACCGTGTTCCGTCTGGAAACCAATGCCCTCACTGTGGGAAAAGATGCGGGTCAAGAAGAGGGCTCCACAGCTACCTACGAATCCACAAGGAAACCCATCATGGAAGACCATCTTACTCGTCCAACGAGGGATCGCCTAAGTAAGTAAGTAAGTAAGTAAGTAAGTAAGGTCAATGATGTAGAGAAGGACCAGGAGACCCCTGTGCCAAGTGTAGTTTCCCATGAGAATGTCCCTGAAGGGAGGGCAACAGATAGTATACTTCCTGAATTGCTACCAGAGGGTTCCCAGGATTTGGGGCTTGAAAACAACTGAGCACCTGGCCCAGCTGCAAAACTTCATGAGCAAATAGATAGGCGAGAGAAGGACCAGGAGACCCCTGTGCCAAGTGTAGTTTCCCATGAGAATGTCCCTGAAGGGTGTGGGCATGGTAGTGTACTCCCTGTATTGTTACCAGAGAGAGTTCCCAGGATTTGGGGCTTGAAAACAACTCAGCACCTGGCCCAGCTGCAAAACTCAATGAGCAAATAGATAGGTGAGAGGAAATTAGTCAAAACAGACAGGCCGAACAGTGGCTTCGGTGTTCTGCCAGGCTTCGACAGAAAAAGATAAGGGGGTCTCAAGTAAAACGAAACCAATTCCTGAATGCGTGGAATAGCTTAACGAGGGGATACAAGTTCCAAGTGTTGGAAATGTAGTCAGACGAAGCATCGTTTGGAATCAAGTGTAGTTCTCGTCCTTGTTTCATGGAAGCTTTGCTTGGAAGATTCTCGTCTAAGTATTTCTTGTTCATGGTTTGGATTCTTGGATTGTATGAATGCCTAACTCATGCCTTGGCTTAATGTTTTCCGTTTTCATGAATTATAGTTAGAGAAGTGCAAGGCTTCACACTTCACATCCACACTTGCCTTCAACAGACAAGAGCTCTTTCTCCCACCTGGGACATTATTCCACAGGTATATAAACCGCACTTGCCTGGTTCCCAACAGACCTCACAACCTCTGAGGATGCCTGCCAGAGATGTGGGTGAAACATCAGGAGAAAATGCTTCTGGAACATGGCCTGACAGCCCGGAAAACTCACAGCAACCCGGTGATTCCAGCCATGAAAGCCTTTGACAACACATCGCACCTGCTTGTTAGGCATAGAAAACAGCCTGAACTTGTATGTGCATGTTGCATGGAATTTCGTTCCAAAAATGTGAATAAATAGTGTTTGCAAATCCTGCCGTTTGCTGCAATGACTCATTTCCTGCTTCTTTGGAGGGAAAGAGTCAAAAATCCCCCAAAATCACATTATTTCCCCAATGTAAGTCCTATAGGCTTCCTTTTTGGGAAGTGAGTGTGGTGGTGATAAGTTGTGTTTCTTACCTGCCTCTCCTCAAGGTTGGAGGTGGAGTCGGACGCAATTACTATACATAGATGGAAAACATTAACAATAACAACTATATAAGTGCTACCGGTTTTATCTTTTGCTAGCCATCCCCTGCCACACGTTGCTGTGGCCCAGTCTGTGTGTATATATTTGTATATATCTGTGGAATGATGTCCAGGGTGGGACAAAGGACTCTTGTCTGCTGGAGCTAGGTGGGAATGTTTCACCTTGATTAGCATATAATGGCCTGGCAGTGCCTGGAGCAATCTTTTGTTGAGAGGTGATTAGATGTCCTTGTTCGTTTCCTCTCTGTTGTTGTGCTGTTGTAATTTTAGAGTTTTTTAATACCGGTAGCCAGATTTTGTTCATTTTCATGGTTTCCTCCTTTCTGTTGAAATTGTCCACATGCTTCTTGTGTATTTCAATGGCTTCTCTGTGTAGCCTGACCTGGTGGTTGTGAGAGTGGTCCAGCATTTCTGTGTTCTCAAATAATATGCTGTGTCCAGGTTGGTTCATCAGGTGCTCTGCTATGGCTGATTTCTCTGGTTGAAGTAGTCTAATCACCTCTCAACAAAAGTTTGCTCTAGGCACTGTCAGGCCATTATATGCTAATCAAGGTGGTCAGTTGAAACATTCACACCTAGCTCCAGCAGACAAGAGCCCTTTGTCCCACCCTGGACATCATTCCACAGATATATAAACCCATTTTTCCTACTTCCAACAGACCTCACTACCTCTGAGGATGCTTGCCATAGATGCAGGCGAAACGTCAGGAGAGAATGCCTCTAGAACATGGCCATATAGCCCGAAAAAACCTACAACAACCCAAACATTACATTTTTATTTATATAGTTTGTATTGTATGTTTATTTTTTGCATTGTTCTAGGCACATTGTGCCATATGCAATCCGCCCCGAGTCCCTTTGGGGAGATGGAGGTGGGGGACAAAATAAAGTTGTTGTTTTTTTTTAAAGATAAACTGTAATAAGTTTATTGAAGTATAGAAGCTTAATGGTTTCAATGTTTCTTAACTCCTAGAGGTACATTCCTTTAGTGGTTACATTTATAACCTTTCGTAAAACAACTCCTAAGAGGGCTGGTCTTTCCACCGGACAGGTTTTAAACTTTCAAAATGTGTTTCTTTCCTTAACAGATTACTCCAGGTACTAGCCTATTCTTTCCCTCTGTTATCTCTGTTACAGTAAAGATTCTTACTGGGGTTTTCTTCCCCTTTTTACTCAATAGTTGTATGTAACCCCCTGTTTTTTGTATGTAAGCCACTGTAATGTCATACCCAACACTTCCCCTCCCCTCACCCATATCATCACCGTACCCCTCTCCCAAACTCTGTGAATGTATACATGTTTACCTGTCTGTTTACCTGTCTGTTGTAAGTGTATGTCATGAAAGGAAAAATTTACAATAAAGAATATTAAAAAAAAGAGAATCAGGAAGGTTTAGGTTTCTAGCCTGTGTGGTTTAGATAGGTCAAGTTGAATTATTTAGATTAGTAGTAATTAGGGTTTGTGTAAAATAAAATTGTTGTTGTTGTTGTTGTTGTTGTTGTTGTTGTTGTTGTTATACCCCACCTTACTTCTCTTGCAGGAGACTCAAAGAGGTTTAACCTAAAGCATCAGTAGAAAATTTAAAATATACCAATATGCCAACATTAAAACACAATTAAATATAAACAGTGTTAAAAAGTATTAGGCTATTTAGACACACGTATTGAAAGACACGGGCACGGGATTCAAACACAACACAAGACAAATCCCAGTTGGAATGCATAGTTTGAAATGGACGGGGCGAGGATGGCAGCCTGGTGAAAAAAGGTGAAAATTAAATGGGAGCCAATGCTGCAATGCTCTGTGCCTTTTCTATCATTACGTAATAGCACTCACAAAGTTTTTGGAGCCATTCATTTCCCTCCTGGGAACATTAAGTGTGCCAGTGAGTCTGTAATAGCTCTCAAAACATGCACAACTCTTCCGAGGGAGAGGCGCATCATGCATTCGTTATTATTATTTTCCAATAAAAGAATCCTCTGCAAATAAAGCTTCCAAGTTTGCAGGAAGGCAGCCTTGAAATCACAGCCAGGCCCTCTCTGCACCGCCTTGGAATAATAATAATAATAATAATAATAATAATAATAATAATGCTTTATTGATACCCGGCTCCATCTCCCCAAAGGGGACTCGGTGCATCTTACATGAGGCCATGCCTATCAATACAATACAAGCTATAACACAAACACAATGAAACAAGCAAAATACATAAAATGCAAAATCGAAATAATGTACAACACAACAATACGAAATCAAGCATTAAAAACACAGGAAATTTCACCGTTTGGAATTGGATTTGAAATTTGAAGAGGCTACTATTATTGTTATTGTTATTACTTATATCCCACTTTATCTCTTCGAAAGGGGACTCAAAGTGGCTCTGTATCCATTATTAGTTTTGGACTGTATTATTATTGTTGTTGTTGTTGTTGTTATTTGAAGCACAACAAGATGAGTCCACAGCAGACACTCTGCTGGCTGTTGCATTGGATCACATGTCGGACACTTCCCAAGTGTCTAGGACTGTGTGATGTATTATTATTATTGTTGTTGTTATTATTAGAAACACAACAAGATGAGTCGACAGCAGACACTCTGCTGGCTGTTGTATTGGATCCCACATCGGACTCTTCCCAAGTGTCTAGGATTATTATTATTATTATTATTATTATTATTATTATTAGAAACACAACAAGATAAGTCCACAGCAGACACCCTGCTGGCTGTTGTATTGGGTCACACGTTGGACAATTATTATTATTATTGTTGTTGTTGTTGTTGTTATTATATGCAGATCCAAGCAAGGTGGCCTTTTGTAGCTGACAGGTGGTAAATTTGTCAGTGCCAATTGTTTTTAAGTGCAGGCCAAGGTCTCTAGGCACTGCACCCAGCGTGCCAATCACTATTATTATTATTATTATTATTTGATACACAATAAGATGAGTCCACGACAAACAAGATCACTCTACTGGCTGTTGTATTGGATCACACGTTGGACCATTCCCAAGTGTCTAGGACTGTGTGATGTATTATTATTATTATTATTATTATTATTATTATTATTATTATTATAAACACAAGATGAATCCACAGTAGGCACTTTGCTGGCTGTTGTATTGGATCACACATCGGACACTTCCCAAGTGCCTAGGACTGGCTGATGTATTATTATTATTGTTGTTGTTGTTGTTACTTGAAACACCAGAAGGTGAGTCCACAGCAGACAAGATCACTCTGCTGGCTGTTGTATGGGATCACATGTCGGACCCTTCCCAAGTGCCTAGGACTGTGTGATGTATTATTATTATTATTATTATTATTATTATTATTATTATTATTAGAAACACAACAAGCTGAGTCCACAGCAGACACTCTGCTGGCTGATGTATTGTATAACACATTGGACAATTGTTGTTGTTGTTGTTGTTGTTATTATATGCAGATTTGAGCAAGGTGGCCTTTTGCAGCTGACAGGTGGTAAATTTATCAGTGCCAATTGTTTTTAAGTGCAGGCCAAGGTCTCTAGGCACTGCACCCAGTGTACCAATCACAATTATTATTGTTGTTGTTGTTGTTATCATTATATGCAGATTTGAGCAAGGTGGCCTTTTGCAGCTTTCAGGTGGTAAATTTGTCAGCGCCAATTGTTTTTAAGTGCAGGCCAAGGTCTCTAGGCACTGCACCCAGCGTGCCAATCACAATTATTATTGTTGTTGTTGTTGTTGTTGTTGTTATATGCAGATCTGAGCAAGGTGGCCTTTTGCAGCTGACAGGTGGTAAATTTGTCAGCGCCAATTGTTTTTAAGTGCAGGCCAAGTTCTCTGGGCACTGCACCCAGCGTGCCAATCACAATTATTATTATTATTATTATTATTATTATTATTATTATTATTATTTGATAGACAACAAGGTGAGTCCACAACAAACAAGATCATTCTGCTGGCTGTTGTATTGGATCACACGTCGGACAATGATTATTATTATCATTATTGTTGTTGTTGTTATTATATGCAGATCCGAGCAAGGTGACCTTTTGCAGCTGACAGGTGGTAAATTTGTCACAGCCAATTGTTTTTAAGTGCAAGCCAAGGTTTCTAGGCACTGCACCCAGCGTGCCAATCACTATTATTATTATTATTTGATACACAACAAGATGAGTCCACAACAAACAAGATCATTCTGCTGGCTGTTGAATTGGATCACACATCAGACACTTCCCAAGTGTCTAGGACTGTGTGATGTATCGGCGAATAATGCGTGCAGATCCTAGTAGGGTGGCCTTTTGCAGCCTGTGGATGGTCATTTTGTTTGCGCCGATTGTGTTTAAGTGCAGGCCAAGGTCTTGAGGCACTGCACCCAGTGTGCTGATCACCTCTGGGGCCACCTTGACTGGATTGCAGTCCAAAACACCTGGAAGGAGGCCCATGCCTGGATAATAGGCAGGCTGGCCTTAAAAGGAGTGCAAATGCAAACATGGTTTCCAGGAGGTGACTTTGGCGGAGGAGCCTTGTCCTCCTTTTCCTCCCAAGAGCCTTTTGAGGCATTTCCAGAAAAGTGGGCCAGGTCACTCTCTTCTCTTCTCTCCTTCCCGGGATGTTTCCTGCCTTGCCATCCCCATGCGCTTCCCTTTTGCAGCCTCTTGCGCAAGGCATTCTGTTGAAAAGAGAAGCCACCATAACAGCAATTGTGAATTGCGATGCTGCTCCAACGCAAGAGATTGCTTGCTGTGGGATTGGGCATCTCCACGACGGAAGGAGTGCGGTTGCAAAACACTTTTGCACAATACTACCTATGGTATCCTGGGAGCACGCACTATTTTGCAAAGAAGGCGTGCAAAGCTGCAACTCCCGGGATTCCATCGCACTGACCCACCATGGCAGTTAAAGTGGTATTAAACTGCATTAGTTCTATGGTGTGGATGCACCTGCAGGAATGGTTTTGAACCCACTTTCGAGATCTTGTGGGACATTGCTCCTGCTTGCCTGTTTTCCATAAACGTCGCAATAATCATCACATCGTCCTCATCTCCAGTTGGTGGTACTTTGGGGCAGAGATATCTCCCATTTCTAATGCTGACTTTGCAAAAGTGCGGTTCGTATGTCCGGCCCTCCCTTTTTGCAGGGATTAGGGGCACAAGACCCCCGTTAAAGGGGGAACACGAGGAACGTTTTCTGGTTGGGGATGTCGGAGGCCGAATGGAAAGTCGAGCAGATTTGCAAACCTGAAAGTCTATTCTTGAGTTAGATCATGATGATGATGATAATGATGCTTGTTTATGTCATGTATCATGTTCTGCAGTTGATGGTGGTTGGTGGTGGTAAGCCTAGCAGTTGGTGATGGAAGGGTTAATGTAAGTCTTAGTTCTAAAGGGCTGAGTAATCTGTAAGTAAGAGTTCATGGGTGAAAGCAATGAAGGGTGGAGGCATGCAAGAGATGGGTTGCAGCTGGGTGTTTCTGGATATAAGACGCTATCTTTGGGACTGATCTTCGGGAGAAAAGTATTTGTTTTATTTTGATGGTAGATGCTGCTGGTTTCCCCCCCAGGTTTGTGGATTTTTGGTATCTGTCTCTTGAACTCTTGGAACCCTGGAACCTTGAATCTTTGGATTGGCTTTTGATAATAATAATAATAATAATAATAATAATAATAACACTTTATTTGTAGCCCGCTACCATTTCCCCAAGGGACTCGGTGTGGCTTACAACAATACAAGCAATAATCACAACAATACAAGCAATTAAAATAAAACATAAACATATAACATTATCAATAAGACAACATACAATTAAAACTGTGGGAAGGCCAAATGTAAAATTAAAAATAGTGCTGAAACATAGACGAAAAGGTGATAGTGGCGTTTGTGGAAAGACATATGAACAGACCTAAAAAATGTAAAGTGCTTTAGAGGGACAAAGTGCAATGGGATTGTTAATCCGGGAAGTCACACTGGAACAGCCACGTCTTCAAGCTCCTCTTAAAGACTGCCAAGGTTGGGGCATGCCTGATGTCCTTAGGGAGTGAGTTCCAGAGTCGAGGGGCCACCACTGAAAAGGCCCTCTCTCTCGTCCCCACCAAACGCGCCTGCGATGCTGACGGGATCGAGAGCAGGGCCTCTCCAGATGAACGAAGAGAACATGTGGGTTCGTATACAGAGATGCAGTCACACAGGTAGGCAGGTCCCAAACCATTCAGGGCTTTGTAGGTAAGAACCTGCACCTTGAATTGGGTGTGGTAGATGAATGGCAGCCAGTGGAGCTCCTTAAACAGGAGGGTTGACCACTCCCTGTAAGTCGCCCCAGTTAACAACCTGGCCACAGCCCGTTGGATCATCTGAAATTTCCGGGCCGTTTTCAAGGGCAGCCCCACGTAGAGTGCATTGCAGTAATCCAGTCTAGAGGTGACTAAGGTGTGGACCACCTTGGCCAGATCCGCCTTCCTGAGATACAGTCGCAGTTGGCGCACGAGTCTTAATTGTGCAAAGGCCCTCCCGGCCACCACCGACGCCTGAGCATCAAACTACAGTATAGACTCTTGATCCCTGGACTTCGCTCAATGAATTCTCGGCATTTGACCACCAAACTGGACCCTTTGACTGCGGTGTAGCGTTTGCTATCAATTTTTGTTTTATATTCTGTGGCTGAGTGCTAACTTTATGTTTTATATTTTGGACTATTAAAACAGCTAGAAAGTAAGTGCTGTTTTAATTAAACTGTTTTATACGAACTGGGTTTTTGTTTGGTTCATCTCTGCCTCTGTAAAGGCAGAGCTCTGGCATCGTGATAGTTTATACCCCACTTTTTCTCTCTGCAGCGGAGACTCAGAGCAGTTTAGACTGAAAGCTTCTCTAGAGCTCTGTACTGTATGCATATATACGCATACACACGGGCTTTTGTTTGGTTCATCTCTGCCTCTGTAAAGGCAGAGCCCTGGCATCGTGACAGTTTATACTCCACTTTTTCTCTCCACAGTGGAGACTCAAAGCAGTTTAGACTGAAAGCTTCTCTAGAGCTCTGTACTGTATGCATATATACACATACACACACACATAACTATGCAATGGAGTCATGAAAGAGCACTCCCCTTCCTGCTCCATGACAAACATGGTTTACTTAATGTTTATTTAAATTTATTGTGTTTAATTTTAATGTAATGTGTTCCTTCCACAACAATCTCGCCCTTCCCTGCGTTGAAATATCCCAGCCTTGCTTCCCTTGGTTCCTTCTCGAACTCTGTAGAGTGTTTCCTCACTTATCATGGGTGGTTACGTTCCAGGACCACCTGTGATAAGTGAAAAAACGTGGTGTACATATATAAGACATGCCTTGCCCGACTTACCGGGCAAGGGCTGTTGCAGCAGTGGGTGCCCCCCCCCCCCCGGCCATGCTTCTTCTTCCCAGAAGCCCCTTGCGTGGCAGGAAGTCTCATGCTGCTTGTTTTGGGACTCAGCCTGTGCTTGAACCTGAGCCTGTGCTTGAACCTGTGATTGTGTTTCAGTCTCCTGATGTTTCTGCGTCTGATGTAGGAAATGAGGGAAATCAGTCCCCTGTTGCTTCTGATGCGGGGGATGCTGGGCCTGACTCTGAGGTGCAAGATGGAGACACGTTGGTCAATGGGTTTTCATGCAGACACTGACAGAGAGGCTTCGGTGCAAAGGGCAGATTCTCATGAGAATGTTCCTGTCAGGCCTTGGGAGGAAGGTTTACTCTCTCTGCCTGTGAGCTCTCCAGATTCTAGTTTGGAAAACAATCTGACAAGCTGGAATGTGTCCAGAGGAGGGCGACTAAAATGATAAAAGTTCTGGAGAACAAGCCCTATGAGGAGTGGCTTAAGGAGCTGGACAGGTTTAGCCTGAAGAAGAGAAGGCTGAGAGGAGATATGATGAGGGCCATGTATAAATATGTGAGAGGAAACCACAGGGAGGAGGGAGCAAGAGCAAGCTTGTTTTCTGCTTCCCTGGAGACTAGGACGCAATGGGACAATGGCTTCAAACTACAAGAAAGGAGATTCCATCTGAACATGAGGAAGATCTTCCTGACTGTGAGAGCCGTTCAGCAGTGGAACTCTCTGTCCCGGAGGGAGTGTGGTGGAGGCTCCTTCTTTGGAAGCTTTTAAGCAGAGGCTGGATGGCCATTTGTCAGGGGTGCTTTGAATGCAATATTCCTGCTTCTTGGCAGAATGGGGTTGGACTGAATGGCCCATGAGGTCTCTTCCAACTCTTTGATTCTATGATTCTATGACCTGGAAAAGTTAATGAGGAGTCAGATAAACAGAGTTGGCAGCTGGAGATTAGCCAGAATCGACAAGAGGCTCAATGTTTACCTAGATCTGAAAGAATTTGTCAGTTAAAGCCAAAGACTGGGGGGAAACGAAACCGGTTTTGGGGATTTAAGGTTTGCCTGTAGAGAATCTTGTCAGCTCAGGCATCATTTGGAGACCGAGTGCAAGCCTCATGGAATTCCTGTTCAAGTGGTCTCGTCTTTATGGATTTTTCTAGCCTTTCAACTTGAATAGCAGCATCTGTTCTGTTCTTTCTTCTTGTTTGATTCCTGTCTGGATAATCATTGCCTTGGATTGTATTTTCATGCTTTTTGGACATTGCTTTTGATTGCTACGTTGAATGTTTGCCAAGTATGTGTACTGTGATCTGTCCTGAGTCCCCTTTGGGGTGAGAAGGGCGGAATATAAATAAAGTGTTATTATTATTATTATTATTATTATTATTAATTTCCCAATCAAAATCACAGGGGCGTTACTGTACAGTTTGGAAGGGCCCCAGAAGCACTCTCTTTCAACCCTATTATTCTAGGGTTCTTACTTACTTATGTTGGGGTTCAGCCTGAGTTTGAACCTGATTTTCTGTTTGTACCTCCTGATGCTAATGAAAATATATTTACTGATGCTAATGGAAATGTACTTCCTGATGCTAATGAAAATGTACTTCTTTATGTCAGTGCTCCTGAAATTAGTGAGGAAGAAACTTCTGTAGATTTGGAAAATGAAAGTACCAGTGTTCATGAGAATGTTTCAGAGGGAAGCCATGACCTTTCACTCCCTTCTGCACCTGGGAACCTTAATGAGAACAGAAGGGCCAGATCTGGCAAGACAGGAGTAAATCACTCAGCTTGCGAAGGTCTTCCAGATTAAAAGAAATACAAACAACGGCTTCAAAGCAGGGAGGCGTTTCACGAAACCAATTCCTCGGCTTTAAGTGCCTTCCGCCAGGCTGACTTTCTTAGTTCAGGCATCGTTTTAGATTGATGAAGACCTTGGCAGTTCTCCCGGTTTCCCTGGCCATCGTCTTGAAAGATTTCTAGGACACCAAGTACGGTTAGTGGATTGCTAACAGGTTCCAGTATTTTACAGTGTGGCTTTGGGTTTTTGATCTTGTTCATGGACATTCATGTTTGCTGATTTTGCTGTGGCTTTTGACTTTGCATTTTTCCTTTATTTTGTAACCATTTTTCTTCAATAAAAAAGGATTGTTTTTTCACAGTCAAGTGTGGTGGATGGTTATCTTAGGGCCTCGTTTCCTGCTCTGGGTTGCAACAACTTACTTAGGCAATCCCTTGTATGTAGTCCGAGGATGATAGTCCTCCAAGTTCGGTGTCCTGGCGGTGGGTTCGTACGTGGCCGTGGAGCCCTATTCTTGATCTGCGTCTTCTTCCTCAGTGAGGGCATCGGTTTCCAGGCGGAAGGCAGGCCCGGTCAGGGTTGGCTTGATGTGCCTTCCTCTTGGCACGTTTCTCTCTTTCACCCTCCATTCTGCAGCACTGCTGGTCACAGCTGACCTCCAGCTGGAGCGCTCAAAGGCCATGGGGGTTTCCATGGCCAGGTTTATTGCCTTTCCCTCCCTCTGAGGCTGAGAGAGAGTGACTTTGCCCAAGGAAGTCCCTCAGTGGCTGCGCAAATGGAGACACTTTGTCAATGAGTTTCATGTAGACACTGACAGAGAGGCTTCGGTGCAAAGGGCAGATTCTCATGAGATTCTCATGAGACCCGGGTTCATACCCGGGTCTGCAGAGCCACAGCGCAACGCCGTCGAACCATTGCACCACGCTGCCTCCCTCTTCCCATTGCAATTGAGAGCAAACTCCCTTTCCTTTCTCATTGGAGAGGGATCTGCGCCTGGTTCACGGAAGGGTTGAGCCTTGGCCAGCCTTTCTTCCCTCTCTTTTCCTTCTCCTTCTCCATTCCTTCCTTTCCTTCCTCATCCCATAAGGCTTGTGCAAATCCTTCCTCCTTGTAATTGAATCAGAGCAGCCTTCTTTTCTTCTTGCATTGTTTCTGGAAGCGCTTCCAGGAGCATTTGTATTCCGTTCTGGTTTCTGCATACAATGAGTGAGCAGTTTTTCAGAGTTTTTCTTTAGAAGGCCAATGAATTTCCATAATTGTTGCATTGAGCTTTCGACCTGGATTTCTATATCCTTGTGCTCACTTCCTGCCTGACCTCGATTGACCCTGGGCCATGCGCTGGGTGAATACGTCCGTCCCTAATACACATTGCTCCAAGCTGAGCTCCTTTGCTTATTAGAAATTGCATGCATTGAATTACTCTCGGTCCACATGCATCCACTGCATATGAAACATCCATGGATGTTGTGACTCGGTTTGATTCTGAGTCTGAAACTGAACCCTGTGGGTCTTGTGAGCCAGAGATCCCTGAGGAAGAGGATGATGGGATTCAGATTTCTGTGGTGCCTGCCTCAGACAGTGTGGCAGGAGAAACATCAAGTCATGTTGCATCCCAGATCAGGAAACGAGACCATAAGATTAAATCCACCACACTGGACTGTAGGAAAAACAATCCTTTTTATTGATGAGAAATTGGTTATAAAAGAAAGGTAAATGCAAAGTCAAAAAGCCACAATGGGAACACAGCGGTCAGGAAAATCTCTGAGCTTGAGCAAAATTCCAAAGACCAGAATACAAAAACCAGGAACCTGTTAGCATCTCACTAACCATGTACTTGAAAACTAGACTCCTCTGGGATTACTAGCCATGGAACACAGGAATTCTGCCAAGGCATAGCCGCAGTCCCAAACGTTGCTTGATCTAACGGGACACCTGGAAGGAGGCCCCTTAAGCCAAAGAAACTATTCCTTGAAACGCTCCTTGACTTTGAAACCTGGGCCTGTCTCTCCTGTAATCTATTTGACCTTCGTAGAAACTGTGAATCACTCCTGTCTCTAGCTATCTGTTCCCTTCGATCCTCATTAAAAAACCCAGGTGGAGAGCTATCACTGCTGGATTCCAAAACATTTTCATCCGGCTGTTCAGTTTCACTTTCCTTGCCACGGACCTCAGCATCAACAACAGTTTCCACACTGTCAGGGAGAGATACATGTTCAGTGGCTTGCTCAGTTGGAAATACAATCATAGAATCAGGTTCACACAGAGATTGGGGCTCAGGTTCACACAGAGCAGGCTGAACCCCAACACGTCAGTTCTCAGGGGAAAAGAATGTCAGTGGGATAGAGAACGGCCAGGTGGAGTTGTCTTCGCTTCCTCAGCCTTCCCATAGTGATCTAGTCCAGCTGGACCAAGATAAAGAGAGCCTCGAAGATAGTGAAATGATAGTGAATGAGCAGGCAAGAACACTTAGAATTAAGGGTTCGGAGGAGCTCTCTCTTAGCTGGTAAGTGAGAAGCCAAGTCGGCCAAGGGTCATCGCAATGTGTCATGATTGCAAAGGGTATTTAGCCTTCTGGCTGACAAACGGGAGTTGTCAGTTCAACGTGGCTATTTCCATGCAAACTTCTATGGATTAACCTTGGCTTTAAGCAGCTTGCTTTTGGCTTCTTGAATCTGGGATTTTGGGTCTTGTGTTTCACTGTTTTACCATGGACTCTTGTTTGATCATTGCCTGAAGGATTAGGCTTCATGTTTTTGCCTTTGGATCGTGGGAACTGTGGTTTTGCATTTAAGCCTCTGTCCTGCTTATGGAACATTTGCATTTCTTATTCCATGTTTTGACTTTGCCTTTTTTCTCAATAAACTACAAAATCTACAGCCCTGGTGTGGTGGTGTTTGGGAGCAAGGTGAAACCACCCTGAGTTGCAACAATGGATTTCATTATTGTTGTTGTGTTTACAGTACAGTCTCGCTTATCCAACCTTCACTCATCCAACGTTCCATATTATCCAACGCAATCCTCCGGGATCCACAGCTGTTTCAATACATTGTGATATTTTGGTGCTAAATTCATAAATACAGTAACTACTACATAACATTATTGTGTATTGAACTGCTTCTTCTGTTGATTTGTTGTTAAACATGATGGTTTTGGTGCCTAATTTGTAAAGTCATAACGTAATTTGACGTTTAATAAATGTTTTAAATGTTTACTTTTAAGATGTTTGATTGTATTTTTATTGAATTGCTTAATTGATTGTTTAATTGATATGTCGTCAGCCCACTTTGGTTGGGACCGAATGTTTGCTTTTAAGCTTTTTATTGTATTTATATTTGAATTGTTCAATTGATCTGTCATATTTATTACTGTATGTTTAAATTGATATATCATGTCTACCCTTATATTGATGATTGGCTGATAGTGGCGAAGTCCCGCCATCGACTCCAAACAAATATCTCCACAGTTTTGTCTCTCCTCCAGTCTCTGGGCCTGGTCGTCAACAGGGAGAAGTCGGTCTTGATACTTTCCCAGCGCATCCATTTCATCAGTGCTCTACTGGATTCTGTCTCATGTTTATTTTTATATGTGTAGTGCGGCATTGTATGCCGTGGTCTGTAAGCTGCCCTGAGTCCCCCATTGGGGTGAAAAGGGCGGGGTATCAATGTAGTAGTAGAATAATAATAATCACAAAATCCCAAGTCGAACACTTCCCAAGCATCTAGGATTGTGTGATGTATTTTCGAATGATGCGCACAGATCCGTGTCAGGGGGCCTTTTGCAGTTGACAGATTGTGATGTTGTCAATGTCTATTGTTTCCAAATGTCGCCTGAGATATTTTGGCACTGCACCCAGTGTGCCCATTATGACCACTGGGACCACCTGTACTGGTTGATGCAATCAGAGCCTTTGCCGTTCGATTTTGAGGTCTTGATAGCGGCTGAGTTTCTCCTGTTGTTTTTCCTCAATGCGACTCTCACCTGGAATGGCGACATCCATCATCCAGACTTCTTTCTTTCCCACAATCGTGATATCTGGTGTGTTGTGTTCCAAAACTTTGTCAGTCTGGAATCATCATCATCATCATCATCATCATCATTATTCAATTACTTATTAATCGCCCTCCATCCGAGAATGCTCCGGGCGATTTACAGCTAAATTACAAAAGATAAAATACATACATACAAAAATTAAAAATCATAGAATCATAGAATCATAGACTCCAAGAGTTGGAAGAGACCTCCTGGGCCATCCAGTCCAACCCCTTTCTGCCAAGAAGCAGGAATATTGCATTCAAATCACCCCTGACAGATGGCCATTCAGCCTCTGCTTAAAAGCTTCCAAAGGAGGAGCCTCCACCACACTCCGGGGCAGAGAGTTCCACTGCTGAACGGCTCTCGCAGTCAGGAAGTTCTTCCTCATGTTCAGATGGAATCTCCTCTCTTGTAGTTTGAAGCCATTGCTCCATTGAGTCCTAGTCTCCAGGGAAGCAGAAAACAAGCTTGCTCCCTCCTCCTCCCTGTGGCTTCCTCTCACATATTTATACATGGCTATCATATCTCCTCTCAGCCTTCTCTTCTTCAGGCTAAACATGCCCAGCTCCTTAAGCCGCTCCTCATAGGGCTTGTTCTCCAGACCCTTGATCCTTTGAGTCGCCCTCCTCTGGACACATTCCAGCTTAGAGTCAATATCTCTCTTGAATTGTGGTGCCCAGAATTGGACACAATATTCCAGGTGTGGTCACAGAGTCGTGGGTCACAGAGTTGTGCCTCTGTTTGTAGTCCGTCTCTGCAATTTTCTTGCAGCAGCCGAGGAGATGATCCATGGTTTCACCCTCTTCCTTGCACAGTCCTTGCATTTTGGGTCATCCGCTGATTTTTCGATCCTGGCCTGAATGGCCTTGATTCTGATGACTTTCTCCTGGGCTGCAAGGATCGGTCCTTCTTCTGCCTCCTTCTTCAGGGTCCCATTCATGAGCCATCACCAGGTCTTCTCCTTGTCCACTTTTCCTTCAATCTTCTCAAGGAACTGCCCATGCAAGATGTCAAGGAAAGCCAAGAACCTGCTTTAATCGGAAACTTCTCAAAGCACAGCAGACAAAGAGTCAGTACAAGAAAACTGCACTCCAAACCAGAGCTGATAGCTGGCACAACAACTGCCCATGCAAGGCGCTGTTGTGCCAGCTGTCAGCTCTGGTTTGGAGTGCAGTTTTCTTGTACTGACTCTTTGTCTGCTGTGCTTTGAGAAGTTTCCGATTAAAGCAGGTTCTTGGCTTTCCTTGACATCTTCTGCCAGGGCATCGTGTTTTCCTTCTTCAACTGCTTGTTTGACTTGTAAGAGTCCTCTGTCCCCAGACCTTCTCGGCAGATAGAGCTGGTCAACATCACTGCGAGGATGTCATGAATTATGAATGGTTGTAAGTCTTCTTGTTTTTCTGTCCAAATTGTCCAGTTCTGTCTGCGTCTAGTTTATGATGCCAGCAGTATATCTTAGGACAGGTATGGCCCAGGTGTTTATGGCCTTGATGGTATTACCTCCATATGATGATGATGATGATGATGATGATGATGATGGCCCAGGTGTTTATGGCCTTGATGGTATTACCTCCATATGATGATGATGATGATGATGATGATGATGGCCCAGGTGTTTATGGCCTTGATGGTATTACCTCCATATGATGATGATGATGATGATGATGATGATGGCCCAGGTGTTTATGGCCTTGATGGTATTGCCTCCATATGATGATGATGATGATGATGATGATGATGGCCCAGGTGTTTATGGCCTTGATGGTATTGCCTCCATATGATGATGATGATGATGATGATGATGATGATGATGGCCCAGGTGTTTATGGCCTTGATGGTATTGCCTCCATATGATGATGATGATGATGATGATGATGGCCCAGGTGTTTATGGCCTTGATGGTATTGCCTCCATATGATGATGATGATGATGATGATGATGATGGCCCAGGTGTTTATGGCCTTGATGGTATTGCCTCCATATGATGATGATGATGGCCCAGGTGTTTATGGCCTTGATGGTATTGCCTCCATATGATGATGATGATGATGATGATGATCATCATCATCATCATCATCATCATCATCATTATGACCCAGGAATGGAAATCCTAGTGTTGCATAGTGTAATAGTTCCAAAATGGAAAAAGAAGTCCAGATCAGGTTGGGTCCCAAGCATTTTGGATAAGGGGCACTCAACGTATCTTATGGTGGGATGGGGAGATTTCACCGTACCTCGTGAAGGCTGATCTGGCCGGGGTGGTCCATGCCTTGGTCACCTCTAGAATGGATTACTGCAATGCGCTCTACGTGGGGCAGCCCTTGAAGACGGCTCGGAAACTTCAATTGGTCCAGCGGGCAGCGGCTAGGATGCTAACTGGAGCTCATTATCAAGAGAGGTCTACCCCTCTGTTTAAGGAGCTCCACTGGCTGCCATTTATTCTCCGAGCCCAATTCAAGGTGCAGGTGCTCACCTACAAAGCCCTGAACGGTTTGGGACCACCCTACCTGCGTGAACGCATCTCCATCTACGAACCCACACGCTCGCTCCGATCATCTGTGATCCCACCTACGTCGCAGGCGCGCTTGGTGGGGACACGGGACAGGGCCTTCTCTGTGGCGGCCCCCCGACTTTGGAATGCCCTTCCAAAAGATCTCCGTCAGGCCCCTACTCTAGCAGTTTTCAGAAGGAACCTAAAAACTTGGCTGTTCCGATGTGCCTTCGCAGATTAGGAATCCCCATCCCAAGTCCTAGATGCACTTTAGCACAACTATTGTTGCTGCACACCGCACTTTTAATCCTACGTTCTTCCTGCCATCTTAGCACTTTTCACCCTGTACCCCATGGCATCGGCCGAACCAGTTTTAATAGTAGGTTCTTGTGGGTTTTTTCGGGCTATAGAGCCATGTTCTAGAGGCATTTCTCCTGACGTTTCGCCTGCATCTATGGCAAGCATCTTCAGAGGTGTGAGGTCTGTTGGAAGTAGGAAAAATGGGTTTTTTAATACTGGTAGCCAGATTTTCATGAAAATGAACAAAATCTGGCTACCAGTATTAAAAAACTCTAAAATTATAACAGCTAAACAACAGAGAGGAAAAAACCAGGCACAGATTAAACACCTCCCAGCAACAGATTTTCCCAGGCTCAGGCAAGCCTTCAAATGCTAATGAAGGTGATCAGCTAAACATTCACACCTAACTGCAGCAGGGAAGAGCTCCTTGCCCCACCCCAGCCATTCCACAGATATATAAACCCATTTTTCCTACTTCCAACAGACCTCACACCTCTGAAGATGCTTGCCATAGATGCAGGCGAAACGTCAGGAGAAATGCCTCTAGAACATGGCCATATAGCCCGAAAAAAACCCACAAGAACCTAGTGATTCCAGCCATGAAAGCCTTCGACAATACATTGAACAGTTTTAATAGTGTCTTGATGTATTGATGTATTGTCATTGTGGTTATTTTGCTTAATTGTTTTGATTTGCTTTGTTTATTGTTGTGTTATGCTTTCTATTGTATTGTGTTTTGAGGCTTCGGCCCGTGGAAGCCGCATCGAGTCCTTCGGGAGATGCTAGCGGGGTACAAATAAAGTTAATAATAATAATAATATTTTCCCCTCCTCGTTCTCTCCCCCGAAAAGCAATCCCTTTGCAGACGGCCATGCATGGGCAGTTGTTGTGCCAGCTATCAGCTCTGGTTTGGAGTGCAGTTTTCTTGTACTGACTCTTTGTCTGCTGTGCTTTGAGAAGTTTCCGATTAAAGCAGGTTCTTGGCTTTCCTTGACATCTTGCGTGGGCAGTTCCTTGAGAAGTAGTGAGGTAGTGAGGTCGTGTGCAGAATGCTTCCCTCCCTGAGCTGCCTTGAGGCTCCCCCCCCCCCCCCCCCAACCCATTGCGTGCTTCCCGAGCCTGTACTTGTGTGCCTTTCTGCAGCCGTTTGGTGCAGAGGCGACCGTTTGGCGTGTGCTTGGCATCCTTTGCTTTGCTCTGCTCTGAATTGCTGTGGCTTCGGGGAACGGAGGCTGGTTGCTCAGCCGTATGCCTTCCTTTCGTGGATGGAAATGCAATTGCAATTGCAAATGCAATTACAAATGTAATTGCAAATGCAGAACCCTTTGGCGTTTGCATTTGCACTCTTTGCATTCTGATTCCACCCAGTGACTCCTCTTCCTCCTGGTTATTTGTTTATCGTGTCAGGAGCAAACCAAACAGTTGTATTACATTAAAAACAAACAAACAAAACACAAAGTTTGCAAGCTTGGAGGTTGATTAAATGTCCTTTGACCAGTAGCTGGCCACTTGGAGGAGTGCCTCTGGGGTTGCCGCAAGAAGGTCCTCCATTGTGCATGTAGCATGTAGCATGTAGCATGTATTATTTATTATGTTTTTTATTCAAAACTTTGATATTCCGCCCTTCTTCTCAACCCAGCTCAGGGGACTCAGGGTGGAGCAAAGGTGGGACAAAGGACTCTTGTCTGCTGGAGCTAGGGGGTGAATGGGTTGTTGTAGGTTTTTTCGGGCTCTATGGCCATGGTCTAGAAGCATTCTCTTCTGATGTTTCACCTGCATCTATGGCAAGCATCCTCAGAGGTAGTGAGGTCTGTTGGAACTAGGAAAAGGGGTTTATATATCTGTGGAATGTCCAGGGTGAGACAAAGGACTCTTGTCTGTTGGAACTAGGTGTGAATGGGTTGTTGTAGGGTTTTTTTGGGCTATATGGCCATGTTTTGGAGGCATTTTCTCCTGACGTTTGGCCTACATCTATGGCAAGCATCCTCAGAGGTAGTGAGGTCTGCTGGAACTAGGAAAGTGGGTTTATATATCTGTGGAATGACCAGGGTGGGACAAAGGACTGTTGTCTGTTGGAACTAGGTGTGAATGGGTTGTTGTAGGTTTTTTTGGGCTATATGGCCATGTTCTGGAGGCAATTTTTCTCCTGACATTTCGCCTGCATCTATGGCAAGCATCCTCAGAGGTAGTGAGGTCTGTTGGAACTAGGAAAATTGGTTTATATATCTGTGGAATGATGAGGGTGGGACAAAGGACTCTTGTCTGTTGGAGATAGGTGGGAATGTTTCAACTGACCACCTTGATTAGCATATAATGGCCTGGCAGTGCCTGGGGCAATCTTTTGTTGAGAGGTAATTAGCTGTCCTTGATTGGGTTGTAGGCTTTTCCGGGCTATATGGCCATGTTCTAGAGGCATTCTCTCCTGACGTTTCGCCTGCATCTATGGCAAGTATCCTCAGAGGTAGTGAGGTCTGTTGGAACTAGGAAAAAGGGTTGATATATCTGTGGAAGGACCAGAGTGGGACAAGGGACTCTTGTGTGCTGGAGCTAGGTGGGAATGTTTCAACTGACCACCTTGATTAGCATTTGATGGCCTGGCAGTGCCTACAAAACTTTGATATTCCGCCCTTCTTCTCAACCCAGCTCAGGGGACTCAGGGTGGAGCACAGCATGTACACGGCAAACATTCAATGCCGGGACACAGATTCACATACACATACATAAACATTAAAAAACATTTACCAAAATATGAAAATACACCATTTAAAACCATCCTAGTCATCAGTGTCAAATCTAATTGGCCCGGTCATCTTTCCTATTGCTGCTTTATTGCCCTGTCCCGAAAACTTGATCCCACAGCCAAGTTTTGACCATCCTTCTGAAGGACAGGAGGGAGGGGGCTGACCTGATCTCACCAGGAAGGGAGTTCCATAGCCGGGGAGCCATCACCGAGAAGGCCCTGTCTCTCATCCCCAGCAATTGCGCCTGTGACAATGGCGGGATGGAAAGCAGGGCAGTCTCCGCGATGGTTCATAGGGGGAGATGCGTTCGGACAGGTAATTTGGGCCATTTAGGGCTTTATAGGCCAAAAGCCAGCACTTTGAATGGTGCCCGGTAGCAAACTGGCAGCCAGTGGAGCTGGCGTAACATGGGAGTCGTGTGCTCCCTGTAGATAGAGCCAGTCAACATCACTGTGAGGATGTAATGAATCATGAATATTCATGAGTTTTCTAGTTTTTCTGTCCAAATTGTCCAGTTCTGCCTGTGTCCAGCAGTGTATCTTACGACAGGGATGGCCCAGGTGTTGATGGCCTTGGTGGTCTTGCCTTCATTGAGCTTGCTTTGGAGAATTTTCCTGACCCTTTCAAAGTATTCTTTGCTGACCACCGTTTCCACATGTTCATGTTTGATGTTGTCCAGCTGTAGTCTGCCCAGGTATTGATAGGCCTCTGGCTGGGGACACTTGACCGCTTGGCCATTGGGCGTATTTCGGCCCTCACTTTCAAGGATTTTTCCCTTCTTCAATGCCACTGTATTATTATTATTATTATTATTATTATTATTATTGTTTGAAACACAACAAGATGTGTCCCCAGTAGACACTCTGCTGGCTGTTGAATTGGATCCCACGTTGGACACTTCCCAAGTGCCTAGGACAATTGTTGTTGTTGTATTTATTTATTGTTGTTCATTTGTTCAGTCGTCTCCGACTCTTCGTGACCTCATGGACCAGCCCACGCCAGAGCTCCCTGTCGGCCGTCACCACCCCCAGCTCCTTCAAGGTCATTACTGTTTTATGTTGTTGTTGTTCATTCGTTCAGTCGTCTCCGACTCTTCGTGACCTCATGGACCAGCCCACGCCAGAGCTCCCTGTCGGCCGTCACCACCCCCAGCTCCTTCAAGGTCATTACTGTTTTATGTTGTTGTTGTTCATTCGTTCAGTCGTCTCCGACTCTTCGTGAACTCATGGACCAGCCCACGCCAGAGCTCCCTGTCAGCCGTCACCACCCCCAGCTCCTTCAAGGTCATTACTGTTTTATGTTGTTGTTGTTCATTCGTTCAGTCGTCTCCGACTCTTCGTGACCTCATGGACCAGCCAACGCCAGAGCTCCCTGTCGGCCGTCACCACCCCCAGCTCCTTCAAGGTCAGGTTTATTTATACCCCACTTTATTTATCCTGAAAGTAACTTTCCTTATGGCGCTAGCATTTCCAGAAATGTTCCATCTCGTGATGGGACCATGCAAGTCTATTACATAGAATCACAGAATCCTAGAATCCAAGAGTTGGAAGAGACCTCCTGGGCCATCATCCAGTCCAACCCCCTTCTGCCAAGAAGCAGGAATATTGCATTCAAAGCACCCCTGACAGATGGCCATCCAGCCTCTGTTTAAAAGCCTCCAAAGAAGGAGCCCCCACCACACTCCCTCCGGGGCAGAGAGTTCCACTACTGAACATAGAATCCAAGAGTTGGAAGAGACCTCCTGGGCCATCACCCAGTCCAACCCCATAATGCCAAGAAGAAGGAATATTGCATTCAAATCACTCCTGACAGATGGCCATCCAGCCTCTGCTTCAAAGCTTCCAAAGAAGGAGCCTCCACCACACTCCCTCCGGGGCAGAGAGTTCCACTACTGAACATAGAATCCAAGAGTTGGAAGAGACCTCCTGGGCCATCATCCAGTCCAACCCCATTCTGCCAAGAAGCAGGAATATTGCATTCAAATCACCCCTGACAGATGGCCATCCAGCCTCTGCTTAAAAGCCTCCAAAGAAGGAGCCCCCACCACACTCCCTCCGGGGCAGAGAGTTCCACTACTGAACATAGAATCCAAGAGTTGGAAGAGACCTCCTGGGCCATCACCCAGTCCAACCCCATAATGCCAAGAAGAAGGAATATTGCATTCAAATCACTCCTGACAGATGGCCATCCAGCCTCTGCTTCAAAGCTTCCAAAGAAGGAGCCTCCACCACACTCCCTCCGGGGCAGAGAGTTCCACTACTGAACATAGAATCCAAGAGTTGGAAGAGACCTCCTGGGCCATCATCCAGTCCAACCCCATTCTGCCAAGAAGCAGGAATATTGCATTCAAATCACCCCTGACAGATGGCCATCCAGCCTCTGCTTAAAAGCCTCCAAAGAAGGAGCCCCCACCACACTCCCTCCGGGGCAGAGAGTTCCACTACTGAACATAGAATCCAAGAGTTGGAAGAGACCTCATGGGCCATCCAGTCCAACCCCATTCTGCCAAGAAGCAGGAATATTGCATTCAAATCACTCCTGACAGATGGCCATCCAGCCTCTGCTTAAAAGCTTCCAAAGAAGGAGCCTCCACCACACTCCCTCCAGGGCAGAGAGTTCCACTGCTAAACAGCTCTCACAGTCATGGGCCATCCAGTCCAACCCCATTCTGCCAAGAAGCAGGAATATTGCATTCAAAGCACCCCTGACAGATGGCCATCCAGCTTCTGTTTCAAAGCTTCCAAAGAAGGAGCCTCCACCACACTCCCTCCGGGGCAGAGAGTTCCACTGCTGAACGGCTCTAACAATCAGGAAGTTCTTCTTCATGTTCAGATGGAATCTCCTCTCTTGTAGTTTGAAGCCATTCCTCCATTGCGTCCTAGTCTCCAGGGAAGCAGAAAACAAGCTTGCTCCCTCCTCCTCCCTGTGGCTTCCTCTCACATATTTATACATGGCTATCATATCTCCTCTCATCCTTCTCTTCTTCAGGCTAAACATGCCCAGCTCCTTAAGCCGCTCCTCATAGGGCTTGTTCTCCAGACCCTTGATCTGCTCCCTCCTCCCTGTGGCTTCCTCTCACATATTTATCCATGGCTATCATATCTCCCCTCAGCCTTCTCTCCTTCAGGCTAAACATGCCCAGCTCCTTAAGCCGCTCCTCATAGGGCTTGTTTTCCAGACCCTTGATCATTTTAGTCTCCCTCCTCTGGACACATTCCAGCTTAGAGTCAATCTCTCTCTTGAATTGTGGTGCCCAGAATTGGACACAACATTCCAGGTCAAGTGGTCTCACCAAAGCGCAATAGAGCATGGGGAGCATGACTTCCCTGGATCTCGACACTAGGCTCCTCTTGATGCAGGCCATACACACACATGCACATGGATATAGCTGTGTGTTTGTGTCTACGAAAGCCTTGTGAAATACACATACCATGCATGCATCTCTCAGCGGGAGGAATCCAGGGGAGAGGCCAATGCTCTGGGTTTTTGCAAGGAAGGCAACAAGTCCCTGAGTTCTGCAATCCCTTTTTAGCATCTGGCAGAACCTGTTCTGGGCAGATCAACTTTGCAGAAATTCCTGCACGCGAGGAAGGCTCCTTTTTAGGGAAAAGGGGTTCGGTGGGTTGGGGTGGGAGGTCTCCCCACCTGCATTGCATTCTTATTTATTCCCTTTCTGATTTCGTGATGCTTCTTCCCCTATTTCGTGCAGAGGAGGACCCTTCAGCGTTGCACTGAAATGACGGGCCTTCAAATTGGGATTCAAAGAACACATCTTCTATACTGCTCAATGGACACATTTGGACTCAGTGCTGGGGATCCCTGGGATTTGCAGTTTTACTAAGGGCACAACTATATACTGTTTGATGAATGCACTTGGATTCAGTGCTGGGGAGCTCTGGGATTTGGAGTTTTACTAAGGGCACAACTGTATACTGTTCAGTGAATGCACTTAGACTCAATGCTGGGGAACCCTGGGATTTGTAGTTTTACTAAGGGCGCATCTATATACTGTTCGACTTGAACTCAATGGTGGGGGACCCTGGGATTTGTAGTTTTGCTAAGGGTGAATCTATATACTGTTCAGTAGATGCACTTGGACTCAGTGCTGGGGATCCCTGGGATCTGGAGTTTTACTAAGGGCACAACTATATACTGTTTGATGAATGCACTTAGCCTCAATGCTAGGGAGTTCTGGGATCTGGAGTTTTACTAAGGGTTCATCTGTATACTGTTCAATGAATGCACTTAGACTCAATGCTGGGGAGTTCTGGTATTTGTAGTTTTACTAAAGGCACATCTATATACTGTTCAACTTGAACAATAGTGGGGAACCCTGGGATTTGTAGTTTTGCTAAGGGTGAATCTATATACTGTTCAGTAGATGCACTTGGACTCAGTGCTGGGGATCCCTGGGATCTGGAGTTTTACTAAGGGTTCATCTGTATACTGTTCGATGAATGCACTTAGACTCAATGCTGGGAAGCTCTGGGATTTGTAGTTTTACTAAAGGTACATCTATATACGCTTCAACTTGAACTCAATAGTGGGGAACCCTGAGATTTGCAGTTTTACTAAGGGCACAACTATAAACTGTTCAATGAATGCACTTAGACTCAACACTGGGGAACCCTAGGATTTGTAGTTTTACTAAGGGCAAATCTGTATACTGTTCAATGAATGCACTTGGACTCAGTGCTGGGGAACCCTGGGATTTGTAGTTTTACTAAGGGCACATCTGTATACTGTTCAATGAATGCACTTAGACTCAATGCTGGGGAGTTCTGGTATTTGTAGTTTTACTAAAGGCACATCTATTTACAGTTCAACTTAAACTCAATGCTGGGGATCCCTGGGATTTGTAGTTTTACTAAGGGCACAACTATATATTGTTTGATGAATGCACTTGGATTCAGTGCTGAGGATCCCTGGGATTTGTAGTTTTACTAAGGGTGCAACTTTAACTCAGTTGTGGGGAAACCTGAGATTTGTAGTTTTACTAAGGGCACAACTATATGCCGTTTGATGAATGCACTTAGATTCAATGCCTGGGAGCTCTGGGATTTTTAGTTTTACTAAGGGTGCATCTATATACTATTCAATTGACACACTTGGACTCAGTGGTGGGGATCCCTGGATTTGCAGTTTTACTAAGGGCACAACTATATACTGTTCAGTGAATGCACTTAGACTCAATGCTGGAGAGTTCTGGGATTTGTAGTTTTGCTAAGGTTGCAACTATATACTGTTCAGCTTGAACTCAATGGTGGGGAACCCTGAGATTTGTAGTTTTACTAAGGGCACAACTATATACTGTTCGATGAATGCACTTAGACTCAATGCTGGGGAGCTCTGGGATTTGTAGTTTTACTAAGGGCATATCTATATACTGTTCGATGAATGCACTTGGACTCAATGCTGGGGAGTTCTGGGATTTGTAGTTTTACTAAGGGTGCATCGATATACCGTTCAGCTTGAACTCAATGGTGAGGACCCTGAGATTTGTAGTTTTACTAAGGGTACAACTATATACTGTTCGATGAATGCACTTGGACTCAATACTGGGAAGTTCTGGGATTTGTAGTTTTACTAAAGGTACATCTATATACTGTTCAGCTTGAACTCAATAGTGGAGAACCCTGCAATTTGTAGTTTGACTAAGGGCACAACTATATACTGTTCAATGAATGCACTTAGACTCAATGCTGGGGAGTTCTGGTATTTGTAGTTTTACTAAAGGCACATCTATTTACAGTTCAACTTAAACTCAATGCTGGGGATCTTTGGGATTTGTAGTTTTACTAAGGGCACAACTATATATTGTTTGATGAATGCACTTGGATTCAGTGCTGGGGAGTTCTGGGATTTGTAGTTTTACTAAGGGTGCAACTTTAACTCAGTTGTGGGGAAACCTGAGATTTGTAGTTTTACTAAGGGCACAACTATATGCCGTTTGATGAATGCACTTAGATTCAATGCCTGGGAGCTCTGGGATTTTTAGTTTTACTAAGGGTGCATCTATATACTATTCAATTGACACACTTGGACTCAGTGATGGGGATCCCTGGGATTTGCAGTTTTACTAAGGGCACAACTATATACTGTTCAGTGAATGCACTTAGACTCAATGCTGGAGAGTTCTGGGATTTGTAGTTTTACTAAAGGTACATCTATATACTGTTCAGCTTGAACTCAATAGTGGAGAACCCTGCAATTTGTAGTTTGACTAAGGGCACAACTATATACTGTTCAATGAATGCACTTAGACTCAATGCTGGGGAGTTCTGGTATTTGTAGTTTTACTAAAGGCACATCTATTTACAGTTCAACTTAAACTCAATGCTGGGGATCCCTGGGATTTGTAGTTTTACTAAGGGCACAACTATATATTGTTTGATGAATGCACTTGGATTCAGTGCTGAGGATCCCTGGGATTTGTAGTTTTACTAAGGGTGCAACTTTAACTCAGTTGTGGGGAAACCTGAGATTTGTAGTTTTACTAAGGGCACAACTATATGCCGTTTGATGAATGCACTTAGATTCAATGCCTGGGAGTTCTGGGATTTTTAGTTTTACTAAGGGTGCATCTATATACTATTCAATTGACGCACTTGGACTCAATGCTGGGGATCCCTGGGATTTGTAGTTTTACTAAGGGCACAACTATATACTGTTCGATGAATGCACTTAGACTCAATGCTGGGGAGTTCTGGGATTTGTAGTTTTACTAAGGGCACAACTATATACTGTTTGATGGACGCACTTGCACTTAGTGCTGAGGAACCCTGGGATTTGTAGTTTTACTAAGGGCACAACTATATACTGTTTGATGGACGCACTTGCACTTAGTGCTGAGGAACCCTGGGATTTGTAGTTTTACTAAGGGCACATCTATTTACTGTTCAAGTTGAACACAATGTGGGAACCCTGGGATTTGTAGTTTTATCTAAGGGTGCATCTATATACTGTTTGATGAATGCACATGGACTCAATAGTGGGGAACCCTGGGATTTGTAGTTTTACTAAGGGCACTTCTATATACTATTCGATGAATGCACTTAGACTCAATGCTGGGGAGCCCAGGATTTGTAGTTTTACTAAGGATGCACCTATATACTGTTCAACGAATGCCCTTCTATATTCCACTTGAACTGCCACGGCTCAGTGCAGTGTCATCATGGGATTTATAGTTTGTGGAAGAAACCTCCCTTCTGGATAGGTTCCTTGTATGGTTCCTTTAAAGTTCGGACTGAAACCCAGAGCGGACTGGGGGAAAAAAGAAATAAATCCCAACCTGCTGCTTGGGGTTGTGTCCGTTGTCCATTCTCGCTGGTTGCCTCTTGCATTGCAAAGTTTTGACTCAACGTTTGTTGTGGCTGCAGATGTGTCAGTCCTTAGGACCCAGAGGGAGGCCGCCGGCCTTTCCTTGAGGGCTGGAGACTTGACTCACCGCCTTTGCATTTATTTGCCTTTTTCCCATTTGCAGAGAACCATGGCTGCCTTCTGATCAGCGGGGAGGGAAGGACGGCACTCGGCTCGGACCCCATGGCTGCCGCAAACAAGGGTAAGTAAGTGGGGCCCCAGGGACCGTAGGGCCCCAAATCATCCTCCTCCTCCTCCTCCTCCTCCTCCCATCCCTTTTGGCAATGGTATTGATCAGGGGTTGGCTCACTCTCTGTACTGGGATCTGGGATCCGTATACGATGAAGTAAACATATGGTCTCTCCCCTTTTGCTTGATGTATATTATGCTGATTCTTTTATTTTGTTGTGAAATAGACATTTACTCTGCAAGCTTATATCCCCTTTTACTTAACTTTATGTATATGTATATATTTGTGTATGTGTGTGTGTGTGTGTGTATATATATATATATATACACACATACATACATACACACGCACACTCTGTGTGTGTATGTATATATAAATATATAAACATAAAGTTAAGTAAAAGGGGATATAAGCTTGCACACTATATATATATATATATATATATATATATATATATATAGTCCCCAGCAGCGCAGCAGGTTGAACCGCTGAACATGCTTATATATATATATATAAAAGGTCAGCGGTTCAAATCCGGGTAGCAGGGTGAACTCCCGCTGCTAACCCTAGCTTTTGCCAACCTAGCAGTTCGAAAACACGCAAATGTGAGTAGATCAATAGGTACAGCTTTGGCAGGAAGTTAACAGCGTTCTGTGCACTCATGTCAGTGGCCATATGACCTTGGAGATGTCTACGGACAACGCTGGCTCAAACCAAGGGAGCGGGGTGAGTTCCCGCTGCTAGCCCCAGCTTCTGCCAACCTAGCAGTATTCGAAAACACACAAATGTGAGTAGATCAATAGGTACAGCTTTGGCAGGAAGTTAACGGCGTTCCGTGCACTCATGTCAGTGGCCGCATGACCTTGGAGGTGTCTACGGACAACGCTGGCTCAAACCAAGGGAGCGGGGTGAGCTCCCGCTGCTAGCCCCAGCTTCTGCCAACCTAGCAGTATTCGAAAACACACAAATGTGAGTAGATCAATAGGTACAGCTTTGGCAGGAAGTTAACGGCATTCTGTGCACTCATGTCAGTGGCCATATGACCTTGGAGATGTCTATGGACAATGCCGGCTCTTCACCTTAGAAATGGAGATGAGCATCAGAGTCAGACACAACGAGACTTAATATCAAGGGGAAGCCTTTACCTTTACTTTTATATATAGTATGTATACATACAAACACCCTCTTCCCTCCCTCTCTCTGGTATATATATAAACACAGTACAGAATCCTAGAATCCTAGAATCAAAGAGTTGGAAGAGACCTCCTGGGTCATCCTCCAGTCCAACCCCATTCTGCCAAGAAGCAGGAATATTGCATTCAAAGCACCCCTGACAGATGGCCATCCAGCCTCTGCTTAAAAGCCTCCAAGGAAGGAACTTCCACTGGACTCCGAGGCAGAGAGTTCCACCTCTGAACATAGAATCCTAGAGTTGGAAGAGACCTCATGGGCCATCATCCAGTCCAACCCCATTCTGCCAAGAAGCAGGAATATTGCATTCAAAGCACCCCTGACAGATGGCCATCCAGCCTCTGATTCAAAGCCTCCAAGGAAGGAACTTCCACTGGACTCCGAGGCAGAGAGTTCCACCTCTGAACATAGAATCCTAGAGTTGGAAGAGACCTGGGGGGCCATCATCCAGTCCAACCCCATTCTGCCAAGAAGCAGGAATATTGCATTCAAAGCACCCCTGACAGATGGCCATCCAGCCTCTGCTTCAAAGCCTCCAAGGAAGGAACTTCCACTGGACTCCGAGGCAGAGAGTTCCACCTCTGAACATAGAATCCTGGAGTTGGAAGAGACCTGGGGGGCCTTCATCCAGTCCAACCCCATTCTGCCAAGAAGCAGGAATATTGCATTCAAATCACCCCTGACAGATGGCCATCCAGCCTCTATTTCAAAGCTTCCAAAGAAGGAGCCTCCACCACAGTATATCTATATCTATATTGTTTCATATGTTTAAATGTTTTAAGGCATTTGATCATTCTATTTAAATGTTTATTTTAGCTGTGCATTGCTTTTGAAGGCATTGAATAGTTGCCTCAGCGTAAACCGCCTTGAGCCCCCTCCGGGGTGGAGAAAGGCTGGCTAGAAATGCTGTAAATAAATAAAAATAAACAAATAGATAATAACTTTATTTCTCACCCTCTTCTCCTCACGGCTCAAGGCAGGTTACAACCTGGGAAATGTTTATGTATTTTATTTATTTATTTATTTATCGTGTCATCAGCAACCATACCATTGTATTACAATTCTAACAGAACAAAGCAAACAAACAGACAAAATACAACATTTGCAAGCTTGGTAGTTGATTAGATGTCCTTTGACCAGTCTCTGGCCCCTTGGAATGCCTCTGGGGTTGCCGCAAGAAGGTCCTCCCTTGTGCATCATGTGGAAGAAGGGCTCAGGGTGCATTGCAGCAAGTGGTCTCGGGTTGGCTCCTCTCCGCACTCGCATGTCGAGGATTCCACTTTGTAGCCCCATTTCTGAAGGTTGGCTCTGCATCTCGTGGTGCCAGAGCGCAGTCTGTTCAGCGCCTTCCAAGTCGCCCAGTCCTCTGTGTGCCCAGGGGGGAGTCTCTCAATTGGTATCAGCCATGGGTTTGAGCCTGCCACTTTTGGACTCTCGCTTGCTGAGGTCTTTGTAGATCTTAGAAAACTATGTCTAGATTTAAGTCGTTGGCGTGCTGGCTGATACCCAAACAGGGGATGAGCTGGAGATGTCTCTGCCTTGGTCCTTTCACTATTGGCTGCCACTTCCCGGCGGATGTCAGGTGGTGCAATACCGGCTAAGCAGTGTAATTTCTCCAGTGGTGTAGGGCGCAGACACCCGTGATGATGCGGCACGTCTCATGAAGAGCCACATCCACTGTTTTAGCGTGGTGAGATGTGTTCCACACTGGGCATGCATACTCAGCAGCAGAGTAGCCAAGCCTAGCGCAAGGGCAGATGTCTTCACTGTGTCTGGTTGTGATCCCCAGGTTGTGCCAGTCAGCTTTCGTATGATATTGTTTCTAGCACTCACTATTTTAGCGCACTGGACATGCATACTCAGCAGCAGAGTGGACATGCATACTCAGCAGCAGAGTAGCACAGGACATGCATACTCAGCAGCAGAGTAGCATAGCGCAAGGGCAGATGTCTTCACTGTGTCTGGTTGTGATCCCCAGGTTGTGCCAGTCAGCTTTCGTATGATATTGTTTCTAGCACCCACTATTTTAGCGTGGTGAGATGTGTTCCACACTGGACATGCATACTCAGCAGCAGAGTAGCACAGCGCAAGGGCAGATGTCTTCACTGTGTCTGGTTGTGATCCCCAGGTTGTGCCAGTCAGCTTTCGTATGATATTGTTTCTAGCGCCCACTTTTTGCTTGATGTAAAGGCAGTGCTTCTTGTAGGTCAGAGTGACTCCCAGGTATTTGGGTGCAATGCTGCAATGCTCCCGTGGGATTCCTTCCTTCCCAGGTAATAATCCTCAGAGCTCGGGATGCTTGTCTGTTCTTGAGGTGAAAGGCGCATGCCTGTGTTTTAGATGGGTTGGGGATCAGCTGGTTTTCCCTGTAATAGGCAGTAAAAGTACCTAGAGCTTCAGAGAGCTTCTTTTCAACCATCTCATGTTTATGTGACCCCAGGTATGTAAAACAGATAAAAATCCCAAGCACTTACTGATAGCAAATCGGCTTTTGCAAGGCTTGCTAAACAGGCTGGTTTGCCTTTGTTATGAAGGAAGTGGGAAGTCTGATTTGGCCACGGTGGTCCACGCTCTGGTTACATCCCGGATTGATTACTGCAACGCGCTTTACGTGGGGTTGCCCTTGAAGACTGCCCGGAAGCTCCAGATGGTCCAGCACTCGGCAGCCAGGTTGCTAACGGGAGCGGCACTCAGGGAGCACACCACTCCTCTGTTGAGCCAGCTCCACTGGCTGCCAATTCGCTACCGGGCACAATTCAAGGTGCTGGCTTTAGCCTATAAAGCCCTAAACGGTTCTGGCCCCGCTTACCTCTCCGAACGCATCTCCACCTATGAACCGACTAGAACATTAAGATCGTCTGGGGAGGCCCTGCTCTCGATCCCGCCTGCGTCACAGGCGCGCTTGGCGGGGACGAGAGACAGGGCCTTCTCAGTGGTGGCCCCTCGGCTATGGAATGCCTTGCCGGCAGACATCAGACAGGCACCTTCGTTGCTGACGTTTCGGAGAATGGTCAAGACCTGGCTGTACGAACAAGCGTTTGGCTAAGCAATGCAACTAATTAAGGAAGACGGTAAATGGAACATAGGAACGGCATAACGGCTATGAGAACGGATCCGATTTCAATTAAGACGCTATATATGTTGTTTGTTGATTTGTCCTGTCTGATCGTTAATTGTTGTGGATCAACGTCGCCGATCCTGTTGTTGTATTGTCTTGTTTTTAATTGCACTGTAAACCGCATTGAGTCGCCTGCCAAGGGCTGAAAAATGCGGTATAAAAATGAAGTAAATAAAATAAATAAATAAATAAATAAGTGCAAGAGATGCCTCTTCTGCAGAATCCGCTGCAAACGATGCGTAAATGATTGGCGTCAATGCCTACAACAGCCTCTAGGTGGCTCTTGGGTTCTCTTCCTACTCTAGGATTCAATAATAATAATAATAATAATAATAATAATAACAACAATAATAACTTTATTTGTACCCCGCCACCATCTCCCCAAAGGGGACTCGGAGCGGCTTATATGGGGCCACGCCCAAACAAAAATTACAATATAACAATACAAATTACAATCAAATAAACAACATAACAGTAAAATATAAAACATCAAAGCATATAAAACAATATACACAAAACATAGGAACTAAGCATAATGGCAGACAAACAAAGGGTGGGCCGCATGTACATAAAATGATTTAAAAATGATTTATAATAATAATAATAATATGATTTATTATAATAAATCATAAAATGATTTATTATATTTATTATTAAGTGGAGGCAGGATGGCCATCTGTCTGGGGAACTTTAATAGTGCTTTTCCTGCCTGTCAGAAAGGGGTCGGACTGGATGGCTTTTGGAGTCCCAACTCTAAGATTGGATTGTTGTTGTTGTTATTGTTGTTGTTGTTATTGCTATTATGAAGCAGAGGCCGGATGGCTATCTGTTGGGGGTGCTTTGATTGTGCCTTCCTACCTGGCAGAAGGAGGTTGGACTGGATGATCTTAGGTTCTCTTCCTACTGTAGGATTCTATTATTATTATTATTATTATTATTATTAAGCAGATGCAGCATGGCCATCTGTCTGGGGAACTTACATGGTGCTTTTTCTGCCTGGCAGAAAGAAGGGGGTCGGACTGGATGGGCTTTGGGGGTCCCTTTGAACTCTAAGATTGGATTGCTGCTGCTGCTGCCGTTGTTTCCAACTCTAAGATTGGATTGTTGTTGTTGTTGTTGTTGTTGTTGTTGTTGTTATTATTATTATGAAGCAGAGACTGGGTGGCTATCTGTTGGGGATGCTTTGATTGTGCCTTCCTACCTGGCAGAAGGAGGTTGGACTGGATGATCTTAGGTTCTCTTCCTACTCTAGGATTCTATTATTATTGTTATTGTTGTTGTTGTTATTATTATTATTATTACTACTACTAAGGGGGTTGGACTGGATGATCTTAGGTTCCCTTCCTCCTCTAGGATTCTATTATTATTATTATTACTACTACTACTACTACTACTACTACTAAGGGGGTTGGACTGGATGATCTTAGGTTCTCTTCCTCATCTAAGATTCTATTATTATTATTACTACTACTACTACTACTACTACTAAGGGGGTTGGACTGGATGATCTTAGGTTCCCTTCCTCCTCTAGGATTCTATTATTATTATTATTATTATTATTATTACTACTACTACTACTACTACTAAGGGGGTTGGACTGGATGATCTTAGGTTCCCTTCCTCCTCTAGGATTCTATTATTATTATTATTATTATTATTACTACTACTACTACTACTAAGGGGGTTGGACTGGATGATCTTAGGTTCTCTTCCTCATCTAAGATTCTATTATTATTATTATTATTATTATTATCATTATTATTATTACTAAGGGGGTTGGACTGGGTGATCTTAGGTTCTCTTCCTACTCTAGGATTCTATTATTATTATTATTATTATTATTATTATTATTATTATTAAGCAGAGGCATGATGGCCATCTGTCTGGGGAATTTTCATGGTTCTTTTCCTACCTGTCAGAAAGAAGGGGGTTGGACTGGATGGCCTTTGGGGGTCCCTTCGAACTCTAGGATTCTATTATTCTAATGGGAATCACCGTTCCCAGTCCTGGGGAATTCAAATTGTATGCTACACTATGGAGATCTTGTGCAATAGATAAATATGGATTCAGATTGTACGCTGCACCCTTCTATTTGGACATGAGTCTGATGTGCGGCCTGCCTATCCCTGGCCTTCCCATCTGGCAGCAGTTTGCAGGTTGCCTTTGCGGAAGGAGCCGGCTGTTTTGCAAGCACCTGTGCAACCCAAGGGCTTGGGAGTCGTAGTGCAGCCAAGGCCGGTGGTGCAGCTGGGTGGGTGGAGGGTGTTCCCTGGCCCCGGGCGCGGAAGGGGCTTCCCAGGCGGGCGACTCCCTTTCTTCCTTCCGCTCCTCGCCCGGACCCGCTTGGGGCCTCCGCCCTTCCGTGTCACACTTTTGGCCCATCAGGTGCCCAGTGACCCTTGGCAGGTGAGTCCTTGGCAGGCACTTCCTCTGCTGGCCCTCAGGGCAAGGCTGGCCGTGCCTTCTTGTTCAGAAGGAGCCCTCTGACTTTAAACACACCAACGAAGAGTGAAGAAACAAATCTTCTTTTACTGAAGCTTAGTAAATAGTCAAAAGGAACAAATGCTTGTAAGAAAATCAGAAGGTTCCACAAAGTAATTAGTCCATAAGCAGTAGTAACGCAAAGGAATGGTAGAAGGATTACGAGAACGGAATCTGATTTTTACTGAGGCGTTGATGACTATGTTGTGTTGTTGTGTCGTTTGTATTGTCCGTTGTGTATACTGTGTTTTTAACTAATTGTTATTGTAATAAATTGCATTGTAAACCGCATTGAGTCGCCGAATTAGGCTGAAAAATGCGGTATAAAAATTAAGCAAATAAATAAATAATAAATAAATAAAGCAATGTCCACATAAGAAATCAAAGCAATCCAAAACAGCATTAATCCAGACAGGAATCAAACAGAATGCAAAGAGTCCAAAAGGCTAAAGAACTCCACAGGAACAAGACCCCTTGAACAGGATTTCCATGGCACGTGAACTTGATTTCCAAACGATGCCTGATCTAACAGGTTTCCCCTTCAGGTGAACCTTATATCCCAAAACTCAGAAATTGGTTTCGCTTTCCCCCACATTTCCCCCTTATCAGACGAAGCCCTTTGGAACAATGTCAACATTGAGTTTGCTAGGTTCTTGTGGGTTTTTTCGGGCTATAGGGCCATGTTCTAGAGGCATTTCTCCTGACGTTTCACCTGCATCTATGGCAAGCATCCTCAGAGGTAGTGAGGTATTGAGTTTGCTGTTGATCCTGGCTAATTTCCACCCACCTGTTTTTCAGCTCCCGATCTGGCTGCTCATTAAAATTCCCAGGTGTCAGATTGTTTTCCAAACTCAAATCTTGAGAGCTCACAGAAAGAGGGAGTGAACCATCATCCTTAAGCCCAGCAGGGATATTCTCATGAGAAACTGCCCTTTGCACTGGGGCCTCTCTGTCCTTGTCTGCCTGAAAGTCATTGACCAAACCATCTCCATCTTGCAAACAATCTCCATCTTGCAAACCATCTCTATCTTGTACCTCATCATTTCCCTCATCATCATTTCCCTCATCATCATTTCCCTCATCATCATTTCCCACATCAGGATCCTGAAACACAAACACAGGCTGATTCCCAACATTTACTTTGGGTGAAGGTTTCCACATCGAATGTTTTTAGGATCGAACCAATTAGGAAACCATGGCATTCATCACCCAGGAACAAAAATCGTGTCACATCACAATGAGCCCGGGAGATGTGCTTCTCCGTGTTGGCAGGGTGGTCTTGCAAGGAGAGCGAGCATGCGTGCGCGGTCTCCCTTGTGTCGGAGCCGCACCTGGTGCCAGATAAGGAAGAAGCCGTTTGTGCAAGACGGGCCTTTGTGTTTGGGGGCGGCTTGGGACCAGAGATAAGAGGCTTTCATGCCTTCAGCTCCCATGTGGATGTAGGTAAAGGTGGGCTAGCGTCACCTTGGTACATAAAGATAAAATTCTTTTTTGTTTTCTGTTTTTGCTCTTTTGCATCTCTTTGTGCTTTTGATTTTGATGGTCTAGACTCTAGAGGCATTCTCTCCTGACGTTTCGCCTGCATCTGTGGCAAGCATCCTCAGAGGTAGTGAGGTCTGTTGGAAACTAGGAAAACGGGTTTATCTATGTGTGGAATGATGACCAGCGTGGGACAAAGGACTCTTGTCTGCTGGAGCTAGGCGGGAATGTTTCAACTGATCACCTTGATTAGCATTTGATAGCCTGGCAGTGCCTGGAGCTATCTTTTGTTGAGAGGTGATTAGGTGTCCTTGTTGTAGGTTTTTTCGGGCTATATGGCCATGGTCTAGAGGCATTTTCTCCTGATGTTTCGCCTGCATCTATGGCAAGTATCCTCAGAGGTTGTGAGGTCTGTTGGAACTAGGAAAAAGAGTTTATATATCTCTGGAATAATGACTAGGGTGGGACAAAGGACTCTTGTCTGCTGGAGCTAGGCGGGAATGTTTCAACTGACCACCTTGATTAGCATTTGATAGCCTGGCAGTGCCTGGAGCTATCTTTTGTTGAGAGGTGATTAGGTGTCCTTGTTGTAGGTTTTTTCGGGCTATATGGCCATGGTCTAGAGGCATTTTCTCCTGATGTTTCGCCTGCATCTATGGCAAGCATCCTCAGAGGTGGTGAGGTCTGTTGGAAACTAGGAAAATGGGTTTATCTATGTGTGGAATGATGACCAGGGTGGGACAAAGGACTCTTGTCTGCTGGAGCTAGGCGGGAATGTTTCAACTGACCACCTTGATTAGCATTTGATGGCCTGGCAGTGTATATATATATATATATATATATTAGGGCTATCCAACCACGGAAAAATTGTTTCTAAACTATTCGTTTTTAGGGGGTTTTTGCGTTTCGTTATTTAAAAGAATTCCGAAATTTTTCTTTTAAAAGTTCAATATTTACGAAATTTCGGAAATTACGAAACAATTTCGAAACAATAACGAATCGATTCGTTAATGGCGGCCGCGATCGCGCAATACACTAAAAAACTTCTGAAGCTTCCCTCTCCCTCTGTGGTTGACTGTTGGTGTGATAATTTATTCTTTTATCACTGATATAAAACAAACAACAACTATAAAACTTGCACCAGACATACGGAAATAATAACGAAATAATAACGAAACAATTACGAAACAATTACGAAATAAATTTTAAAAATTCGTTTAGATTTTTAGTTGCTCCTGAATGGTTCAATATCGGATCGTAAACCACTTTAAATACGAATTATTAACGAATTACGAAATTAACGAACGAAACCGCACAACCCATATATATATATATATATATATATATATATATATAAAAATGTAATGTTCGTTTGTGGGTTTAACATAAATCAAAAACCACTGGGCAAAATTGACACAAGACACCTATAAAGTCAACGAGTGACCATCACTCATAAAAACACTGAAAAACACAACAGAAGGGACTTAAATGGCCAAAAACCCAAAAATTACATTACAACACATGTGCAAGACCACACATATATACGCAAACACTTACTTACTTACTTACTTACTTACTTACTTAGGCGATCCCTCGTTGGACGAGTAAGATGGTCTTCCACTATGGATTTCCTTGTGGGTCTGTATGTGGCTGTGGAGCCCTATTCTTGCTCTGCATCTTCTTCTGCAGTGAGGAGGGCATTGGTTTCCAGGTGGAAGGCGTTCCCGGTCGGGGTTGGCTTGACGCGCCTTCCTCCTGGCACGTTTCTCTCTTTCACCCTCCACTCGTGCCTCCTCGAATTCTGCAGCACTGCTGGTCACAGCTGTCCTCCAGCTGGAGCGCTCAAGGGCCAGGGCTTCCCAGTTCTCAGTGTCTATGCCAGAGTTTTTAAGGTTGGCTTTGAGCCCATCTTTAAGTCTCTTTTCCTGCCCACCAACGTTCCATTTTCCGTTCTTAAGTTCGGAGTAGAGCAACTGCTTTGGGAGATGGTGGTCAGGCATCCGGATAACGTGGCCGGCCCAGCGGAGTTGATGTTGGAGGACCATCGCTTCAATGCTGGTGGTCTTTGCTTCTTCCAGCACGCTGACGTTTGTCCGCTTGTCTTCCCAGGAGATTTGCAGGATTTTCCGGAGGCAGCGCTGATGGAATCGTTCCAGGAGTTGCATGTGACGTCTGTAGACAGTCCACGTCTCACAGGCATATGCAGGGTTGGGAGGGGAATAGCTTTATAGACAAGCACCTTGGTCTCCCTACGGATGTCCCGGTCCTCAAACACTCTCTGCTTCATTCGGGAAAATGCTGCACTTGCAGAGCTCAGGCGGTGTTGTATTTCGGTGTCGATGTTGACTTTGGTGGAGAGGTGGCTGCCAAGGGAGTGGAAATGGTCCACATTTTCTAATGTGACACCATTAAGCTGATTCACTGGCATTGGAGAGGGAATGGCTGGTGACTACTGGAACAGCACTTTGGTTTTCTCAGTGTTCAGTGACAGACCGAGCTTCTCGTACGCAAACACACATGTATACGCATAGGTAAAGGTGTTCCCCTCACATTAATGTCTAGTTGTGACCAACTCTGGAGGTTGGTGCTCATTTCCATATGTGTATATACACATGTACACACATATACATACACAAGGCACATATACACAGACTAGGCCATAGCAACGTGTGGCAGGGGACGGCTAGTGTTATTAACAATAATATTTTGGTATTATCATTATTATTTGGATAAGGGATGCTCAAACCAGGAACATTTTTTTTCAAATTTTGTTGCTGATTGTTATGTTTTCCCCTTTATTTGTGTGTTATAATAATCACATAAGAAATTGTGTCTTTAAGGGTGTGCATCTCCACTGGCCAGCGGATGCAGTTTGGCACCACTTTAGCCACAGAAGGCTCAATCAATGCAATGGGATCCTCGGAGTTGCAATCTTCGGAGGCACCAGCCCTTGAGTGTGGTTAAAGTGGTGCAAAACCACATTGGGCCTGCAGTGCGGACGCTCCCAAAGCTGGTCCCTGATGTGTGTCCCCCTCTCCGCAGGCACGAAGCCCAAGGTCTCGGGGGTGCGCTTTGCCCCGACGCAGGTGGTGGAGGGCTCCTCCAGCCATGTCCACTTTGACGAGAAGCTGCACGACTCGGTGGTCATGGTCAGCCAGGAGAAGGACGGAACCTTCCTCGTCAAGGTAAGACGTGCACCTGAGTGTTCTAGCATGGCAAGCATCTGAGGGTTTTTTAGAGGCTCAGGGGGATGATGGCAAGCTGGAATGTGTCCAGAGGAGGGCGACTAAAATGATCAAGGGTCTGGAGAACAAGCCCTATGAGGAGCGGCTTAGGGAACTGAGCATGTTTAGCCTGAAGAAGAGAAGGCTGAGAGGAGACATGATAGCCATGTATAAATATGTGAGAGGAAGCCACAGGGAGGAGGAGGGTGCAGATCAAGGGTCTGGAGAACAAGCCCTATGAGGAGCGGCTTAAGGAGCTGGGCATGTTTAGCCTGAAGAAGACAAGGCTGAGATAAGATATGATGAGGGCCGGGTATAAATATGTGAGAGGAAGCCATAGGGAGGAGGAGGGAGCAAGCATGTTTTCTGCTTCCCTGGAGACTAGGACGCAATGGAACAATGGCTTCAAACTACAAGAGAGGAGATTCCACCTGAACATGAGGAAGAACTTCCTGACTGTGAGAGCCGTTCAGCAGTGGAACTCTCTGCCCCGGAGTGTGGTGGAGGCTCCTTCTTTGGAAGCTTTTAAGCAGAGGCTGGATGGCCATCTGTCAGGGGTGCTTTGAATGCGATATTCCTGCTTCTTGGCAGAATGGGGTTGGACTGGAGGATGGCCCAGGAGGTCTCTTCCAACTCTTTGATTCTAGGATTCTATGGGTTTCTAATTGAGGAGTCTGTGTCAGATCAGAGAGAATTGCAGGCAGATGAAGCCCAGGCAGAGAATGCTTTGAATTCTAGAGCTGGTTCCCAGGCAACAGGGGAAAGTGATGAGGAGTTTTCCCGAGAAATTAGATTAGACCTGAGAACAGAGGGAGTAAGACACAGGCAAGTTAAATATTCTCACAGAAGCCGTGGGTAGACCTTGAAGTTCAGGTGTATTCTACATGATGTCATGGGTGCCTGGACAGGCTTAAAATAGTTTGGCTGCAAGGCTCTCAGAGGAGATAATGTTGCTTTCAGGATGGTTTTCCTGTCTATGCTCTCAGGTTCACGACTCAAGTTTCCTGATCTGATTCCTGACTCTTTTGGAATTGCCTCTTTCCCCCTTTGTACTGGCTTTCCTTGATCCACATTTCTAGATAGTATTATTGGACTCTGGGTGTGGTGCTGGGGGAAAAGGTGTTTGAGAAAGAAGGAAGGAGAGAAGGAAAGAGAGAAGGAATGAAAAAAAGAATGAAAAAAGGGAAGGAAGGAAGTAGAGAAAGAAGGAGAGAAAGAGGGAGGGAAAGAAAAGGGGGAAGAAGGGAAGAGGAAGAGAAAGAAGGAAGGAAGGAAAAAAGGGAAGGAAGGAGAGAAGGAAAGGAAGAAAGGACGGAAGGAGAGAAAGAGGGAAAAAAAGGGGGAAGAAGGGAAGAGAAAGAAGGAAGGAGAGAAGGAAAGAAAAAGGGAGGAAGGAGAGAAGGAAAGGAAGGAAGGAAGGAAGGAGAGAAAGAAGGAGAGAAAGAGGGAGGGAAAGAAAAAAGGGGAGAAGGGAAGAGGAAGAGAAAGAAGGAAGGAGAAGGAAAGAAAAAAGGGGAGGAAGGAGAGAAGGAAAGGAAGGAAGGAAGGAGAGAAAGAGGGAGGGAAAGAAAAGGGAGAAGAAGGGAAGAGAAAGAGAAAGAAGGAAGGAGAGAAGGAAAGGAAGGAAGGAGAGAAAGAAGGAGAGAAAGAGGGAGAGAAAGAAAAGGGGGAAGAAGGGAAGAGTAAGAGGAAGAAGGAAAGAGAAGGAAAGAAAAAAGGGAAGGAAGGGAGGGAGGAGAGAAAGAGTGAGGGAAAGAAAAGGGGGAAGAAGGGAAGAGAAAGAGGAAGAAGGAAGGAGAGAAGGAAAGAAAAAAGAGAAGGAAGGAATGAGAGAAAGAAGAGAAAGAGGGAGGGAAAGAAAAGGGAAGGGAAGAGGAAGAGGAAGAAGGAAGGAAGGAGAGAAGAAAAGTAAAAAGGGAAGGAAGGAGAGAAGGAAAGGAAGGAAGGAGAGAAAGAGGGAGGGAAAGAAAAGGGGGAAGAAGGGAAGAGGAAGAGAAAGAAGGAAGGAGAGAAAGGAAGGAAGGAAGGAAGGAGAGAAAGAGAGAGGGAAAGAAAAGGGGGAAGAACGGAAGAGAAAGAGAAAGAAGGAAGGAGAGAAGGAAAGAAAAAATGAAAGGAAGGAGAGAAAGAAGGAGAGAAAGAGGGAGGGGAAAGGGAAGGGAAGAGAAAGAGAAAGAAGGAAGGAAACAAGGAAAGAAAAAAGGGAAGGAAGGAGAGAAGACAAGGAAGGAAGGAAAGAAAAAAGGGAAGGAAGGAAGAAAGGAATGAGAGAAAGAAGGAGTGAAAGGGGGAGGGAAAGAAAAGGGAGGAAGGAAGGGAAGAGGAAGAGAAAGAAGGAAGGAGAGAAGGAAAGAAAAAAGGGAAGGAAGGAGAGAAGGAAAGGAAGGGAAGAGAAAGAGAAAGAAGGAAGGAGAGAAAGAGGGAGGGAAAGAAAAGGGGGGAAGAAGGGAAGAGGAAGAGAAAGAAGGAAGGAGAGAAGGAAAGAAAAAAGGGGAGGAAGGAGAGAAGGGAAGGGAGGAAGGAAGGAAGGAAGGAAGGAAGGAAGGAAGGAAGGAGAGAAAGACGGAGGGAAAGAAAAGGGAGGAGAAGGGAAGAGGAAGAGAAAGAAGGAGAGAAGGAAAGAAAAAAGGGAAGGAAGGAGAGAAGGGAAGGAAGGGAAGAGGAAGAAAAAGAAGGAAGAAGAGAAGGAAAGAAAGAAGGGAAGGAAGGAAAGAGAGAAAGAAAGGAGGAGAGAAAGAAAGGAGGAGAGAAAGAGGGAGGGAAGGTTGGCCACAGCAATGCGTGGCAGGTACAGCTAATAATAATAATAATAATAATAATAATAATAATAATAATAATAATAATACAACAACAACGACAACACCAAAACCATTTTAATTGCTGTGGCTCTATGCAACAGAGTCCTGGGAGTTGGAGTTTGCAAGGTGCCAGCCCTCTTCAGATGTTTTGCAAAAGCGACATCTCCATTGCATGTTGTGGTGGTGCTGAACTGAATTAACTCTGCAGTGTGGATGCAGCTCTAGAGACAACGTTTTGAGGAAATGCAGAGATCTGCAAGAGAGGAGAGGCCGGAGATGAAGAAGGAAGAGTCGTAGGAATCAGGTCAATCCCTTGTGACGACCACGACGTGCGGAACGTCTGGCAGGTGAAGGAAGGCTGCCTTGGGAGATTAGGCTGAATTAAGGGCTCAGCAGAGCAGTAAACACACACACCCACACACACACACACGTGGATGGAGTACGGCACACCCATTGAAGGCATGCTATGGATGGACTCCTTGGAGGAGTTTGCTCAAGCCCTCCACCAATGCAAAGGGAACTCCAGCGGCCATCCAGCCCAACCCTCTGCTGCCAGGCAGGAAGACACAATCCAAGCCCTCCTGACAGATGGCCTTCCAGCCAAAACCTCCACCAGAGAAGGAGACTCTACTGGACTCAGAAGCAGATTCAATCAGCGGTTATGAGTGAATGAATAATAATTGGAAGGGATCCCAAGGGCCACCTGGTCTGACCACCACCCCAAGCCGTCCTAACAGATGGCCGTCCAGCCTCTGCTTAAGAAGACCTGTTGAAATTAATGGGGTCTTCCTGTTGACCCCCCCCCCCCCCGTTTGATATCATGCAAAATATAGGCAGTCCCCAAGTTACAAACACCATTGGTTCTGTAAGTTTGTTCTTAAGTTGAATTTGTATGTAAGTCAGAACAGGGACCTGCCTTAAGTGTATATATACCTGTTAGCTTTGGATGGCATAGGGAACAGGGAACACCCCTGTGGCAGATAGATAGATAGATGGATCGATAGATCGATAGAGTATAGTATCATAGATTTGGAAGGGACCCCCAAAGGCCATCCAGTCCAGCCCTGTTCTTAACTAGGAGTTGTTTCTCAGTCAGATGTTTGTAACTTGGGGATGGCTTGTGTATGTATGCGTGTGTGTGTGTATAATAATATAATAATACTAATATATAGTTATATTGTATATTATTAGTGTTATTATAATATAGATATATAGATACAGATAGACATGAGATACATATAGTATCATAGATTTGGAAGGGACCCCCAAAGGCCATCCAGTCCAGCCCCCATTCTTAACTGCGAGTCATGTGCAAGTCATAACTCAGGGACGGTCTGTATTTGGAATGGCTAGGCCTTGTGTGCCGTCCATTGCTGGGTTTTAGTCTGGACTTTCAAGCCACTTTCCAAGGGCCCAGACCTGGTTTTATTCCTGTCTTATTTGCATTGATTGGGGTCAGGTCTACACTTTGGAACTAGTCCAGTTTGATTCCACTTTAATTGCCATGGTTCAATATTATGGAATCTTCTGAGTTGTAGTTTGGTGAGCCATTGGCCTCCTTTCGCAGAGGAGGACAATATCGCACCTCAGAGTAGCTTCACCTTGCTGAAAACACCAAACGGCACGCAGCCTGTAGTCTTTACACATGTAAACACACAAATACACATATATATACAAACACATATATACACAAACACACACATATATACACACACATATATACACACACATATATACACACACATTTCTCTCTCTCTCTATATATATAAGCAAACACACATATACACAATATATACACACATATACACAATATGCACGTACACATATAAACACACAAACACACACATATATACACACACATATATACACACACATATATACACACACATATATACACACACATTTTTCTCTCTCTATATATATAAGCAAACACACATATACACAATATATACACACATATACACAATATGCACGTACACATATAAACACACAAACACACACATATATACACACACATATATACACACACATATATACACACACATATATACACACACATTTCTCTCTCTATATATATATATATAAGCAAACACACATATACACAATATATACACACATATACACAATATGCACGTACACATATAACACACAAACACACACATATATACACACACATTTCTCTATATATATATATAAGCACACACACATATACACAATATATACACACATATACACAATATGCACGTACACATATAAACACACACATATATACACACACAAAACATATATACACAGACTGGGCCACAGCAACGCGGGGCAGGGGACGGCTAGTGCACAATCAATATTGCTTAGGGCTCATATCGTCAGGATTGCGCAGCCTTGTTTTGCCCAATGGCTCCCCAGAAGCCAGCCTTGTTTCCTCAAATGCTGAGCAGATGGGTCGGAGGAGAGGGCTCTCTAGAAATGGGCTTGGATCTCCTTGTTGGAGTACAATACTTTTTTGCCCCCTCTTCTTCTTCTTCTTCTTCTGTTGATGCTCACGCAAAGAAGCCTAATGACTTTTTGGATGCAAAAACCAATTATCCGCCCCGCATTCCAGGAACAGCCTGATTAGGGCAACCTCGTTTGCTTCAATGCAGAATCAACAGAATGGGGGAGGAAGGCGGGAACCTTCCTTTCCTCCCTCGTTCTACATCCATCTGGCCTCACTTTTCCCTGTTTCGGTGGTTATTATTATTATTATTATTATTATTATTATTATTATTATTAGCTGTACCCGCCACGCGTAGCTGTGGCCAACCTTCCCTCCCTCTTTCTCTCCTTTCTCTCTTTCCTTTCCTCCTTCCCTCTTTTTCTTTCTCTTCTCCTTTCTTCCTTCTCTACCTGTTTCTTTTCTTGCTTCCTTTGCTCTTTGGTTCCTTCCTTGTCTCCTTCCTTCCTTCCTTCCTTCCTTCCTTCTTTCCTTCCTTCCTTCCCTCTTTCTCTCTTTCGTTCCTTCTCTCTTTCCTTCCCTCTTTCACTTTTTTATTTCATTCTCTCCCTCCTTCTCTCCTTCCTTCCTTCTCTACCCTTCTTTCTTTCCTTCTTTCACTCCTTCTCACCTTTCCCTTCTTCTTTCCCTCTTTCTTTCCCTCCTTCTCTCCTTCCTTCCTTCCCTCCCTCCCTCCCTCCCTCCCTCTTTCTCTGTTTCGTTCCTTCTCTCCTTCCTTCCCTCTTTCATTTTTTATTTTATTCTCTCCCTCCTTCTCTCCTTCCTTCCTTCTCTACCCTCCTTTCTTTCCTTCTTTCACTCCTTCTTTCCCTTCTTCTTTCCCTCTTTCTCTCCCTCCTTCTCTCCTTCCTTCCTTCCCTCCCTCCCTCTTTCTCTGTTTCATTCCTTCTCTCCTTCCTTCCTTCCTTCCCTCTTTCACTTTTTTATTTCATTCTCTCCCTCCTTCTCTCCTTCCTTCCTTCTCTACCCTTCTTTCTTTCCTTCTTTCACTCCTTCCCTCCTTCTTTCCCTTCTTCTTTCCCTCTTTCTCTCCCTCCTTCTCTCCTTCTCTCCTTCCTTCCTTCCTTCCTTCCCTCCCTCCCTCCCTCCCTCCCTCCCTCCCTCCCTCCCTCCCTCCCTCCCTCCCTCTTTCTCTGTTTCGTTCCTTCTCTCCTTCCTTCCCTCTTTCATTTTTTATTTCATTCTCTCCCTCCTTCTCTCCTACGTTCCTTCTCTACCCTTCTTTCTTTCCTTCTTTCACTCCTTCCCTTCTTCTTTCCCTCTTTCTCTACCGCCTTCTCTCCCTCCTTCTCTCCTTCCTTCCCTCCCTCCCTCCCTCCCTCTTTCTCTGTTTCGTTCCTTCTCTCCTTCCTTCCCTCTTTCATTTTTTATTTCATTCTCTCCCTCCTCCTCTCCTTCGTTCCTTCTCTACCCTTCTTTCTTTCCTTCTTTCACTCCTTCCCTTCTTCTTTCCCTCTTTCTCTCCCGCCTTCTCTCCCTCCTTCTCTCCTTCCTTCCTTCCCTCCCTCCCTCTTTCTCTGTTTCGTTCCTTCTCTCCTTCCTTCCTTCCTTCCTTCCTTCCTTCCTTCCTTCCCTCTTTCACTTTTTTATTTCATTCTCTCCCTCCTTCTCTCCTTCCTTCCTTCTCTACCCTTCTTTCTTTCCTTCTTTCACTCCTTCTTTCCCTTCTTCTTTCCCTCTTTCTCTCCTTCCTTCTCTCCTTCCTTCCTTCCCTCCCTCCCTCTTTCTCTGTTTCGTTCCTTCTCTCCTTCCTTCCTTCCTTCCTTCCTTCCTTCCTTCCCTCTTTCACTTTTTTATTTCATTCTCTCCCTCCTTCTCTCCTTCCTTCCTTCTCTACCCTTCTTTTTTTCCTTCTTTCACTCCTTCCCTCCTTCTTTCCCTTCTTCTTTCCCCCTTTCACTCCTTCCCTTCTTCTTTCCCTCTTTCTCTCCCTCCTTCTCTCCTTCCTTCCTTCCCTCCCTCCCTCTTTCTCTGTTTCGTTCCTTCTCTCCTTCCTTCCTTCCCTCTTTCACTTTTTTATTTCATTCTCTCCCTCCTTCTCTCCTTCCTTCCTTCTCTACCCTTCTTTCTTTCCTTCACTCCTTCCCTTCTTCTTTCCCTCTTTCTCTCCCTCCTTCTCTCCCTCCCTCCCTCTTTCTCTGTTTCGTTCTTTCTCTCCTTCCTTCCTTCCCTCTTTCACTTTTTTATTTCATTCTCTCCCTCCTTCTCTCCTTCCTTCCTTCTCTACCCTTCTTTCCTTCTTTCACTCCTTCTCTCCTTCTTTCCCTTCTTCTTTCCCTCTTTCTCTCCCTCCTTCTCTCCTTCCTTCCTTCCTTCCTTCCCTCCCTCCCTCCCTCCCTCCCTCTTTCTCTGTTTCGTTCCTTCTCTCCTTCCTTCCCTCTTTCACTTTTTTATTTCATTCTCTTCCTCCTTCTCTCCTTCCTTCCTTCTCTACCCTTCTTTCTTTCCTTCACTCCTTCCCTTCTTCTTTCCCTCTTTCTCTCCCTCCTTCTCTCCCTCCCTCCCTCTTTCTCTGTTTCGTTCCTTCTCTCCTTCCTTCCTTCCCTCTTTCACTTTTTTATTTCATTCTCTCCCTCCTTCTCTCCTTCCTTCCTTCTCTACCCTTCTTTCCTTCTTTCACTCCTTCTCTCCTTCTTTCCCTTCTTCTTTCCCTCTTTCTCTCCCTCCTTCTCTCCTTCCTTCCTTCCTTCCTTCCCTCCCTCCCTCCCTCCCTCTTTCTCTGTTTCGTTCCTTCTCTCCTTCCTTCCCTCTTTCACTTTTTTATTTCATTCTCTTCCTCCTTCTCTCCTTCCTTCTCTACCCTTCTTTCTTTCCTTCTTTCACTCCTTCCCTCCTTTCCCTTCTTCTTTCCCTCTTTCTCTCCCTCCTTCTCTCCTTCTCTCCTTCCTTCCTTCCCTCCCTCCCTCCCTCCCTCCCTCCCTCTTTCTCTGTTTCGTTCCTTCTCTCCTTCCTTCCCTCTTTCATTTTTTATTTTATTCTCTCCCTCCTTCTCTCCTTCCTTCCTTCTCTACCCTTCTTTCTTTCCTTCTTTCACTCCTTCCCTCCTTCTTTCCCTTCTTCTTTCCCTCTTTCTCTCCCTCCTTCTCTCCTTTCTCCCTTCTCTCCCTTTCTTTCCTTCTCTCCTTCCCTCTTTCTCTCCCTCCTTCTCTCCTTCCTTCCATGCTTCCTTCCATGCTTCCTTCCTTCCTTCCTTCCTTCCTTCCTTCCTTCCTTCCTTCCTTCCTTCCTCCGTTTTGTGTGTGTATATGCATATATTTGGTTTTCTGCGTGCGTTGTAATGTATTTTTGGGTTTTTGTTTTTGTTTTTTAAGTACCTTCTGTTGTGTTTTCCAGTGTTTTGATGAGTGATTGTCACTCTTTGGCCTGAGAGGTGTCTTGTGCCCAAATTTGGTGTCAATTCGTCCAATGGTTTTTCAGTTCTGTTAATCCCACAAACGAACGTTACATTTTTATTTATATAGATTATTAGATACATAACAAGATGAATCCACAGCAAACAAAGTCACTTTGGTGGCTGTTTATTGGATCACATGTTGGACACTTTCCAAGTGTCTAAGACTATGTGTTGTATTGGTGAATAATGCGTGCAGATCCCAGGAAAGTGGCCTTTTGCAGGTGACAGGTGGTGATTTTGTCAGCGTCAATTGTTTTTAAGTGCAGGCCAAGGTCTTGAGGCACTGCACCCAGTGTGCTGATCAACACTGGGACTCCCTCTCCTGCCAGAGTCTTTGCAGTTCGATCTTTAAATCCTTATATTGTGGTGGAGGCTCCTTCTTTGGAGGCTTTTGAACAGAGGCTGGATGGCCATCTGTCAGGGGTGCTTTGAATGCAATTTTCCTGCTTCTTGGCAGAATGGGGTTAGACTGGTGTTGCACTCCAGGACAGGAAAAGCCCTCTGACTTTAAACATGACCCTGTTGGATAGGGAAAACAATCCTTTTATTGAAGATAATTAAAAAACAGGAAAGTAAAAAGCACTCTAAAGAAATAGGTAAATCCAATTAGGTAGGAAGATAAGCAGGAACAAAGTAATCCAGGGTAGTAGTCCAGCAAAGTTCATCAAAACAAAGTCAAAAATTCCCAAATAAAATGCAAGAAATCAGGAAACATTTATTTATTTATTTATTTACATTATTTCTATCTCGCCCACATCAGCCCGAAGGTGACTCAGGGCGGCATGAACCCAAGGCATGAATATAGAAGCATAAAATCCAAGAAGCAAAACCATGAAACAAAGGCACTTAAAAACATGAATTTTTCAAACAAAGCTTCCATGAAACAAGGATGAGATCTTGACTTGATGCCAAACAATGCTTCATCTGACTACATATCCTGTGCTTGGGACTTTTATCTCCTTGTTAGCTATGCCTCTAACGCTCAGAAATTGGTTTTGCTTTAGCTGAGAATCTCTTATCTTTTTCTCTCAGAGCCTGGCAGAACGCCAAAGCCACTGTTCGACTCTCCTGTTTTGACTGACCTCCTCCTGTCTATCTATTTGCTCATTAATTTCTGTAGCTGGGTCAGGTGCTGAGCTGTTTGTACATTGCACATGGAGCCACACCGACCTGTTTCGGGATCTCCTTGCCTGTGTTGCTGCTCCGCCTCAGCCTCTGCTTCCTTCCTTCTTCTCTTCCTTCCTCCTTGCAGGTGGGCTTCCTGAAGATCCTGCACAAGTACGAGATCACCTTTGTGCTGCCCTTTGTGCCGCTGCTGGGCCGGGACGTCTGCGCCGCCCCCCTCGCCAGCCTCCACCTCCGGGTCCTCAGCATCGCCCCCCACCCTGAAGGTCAGTCCCTCTCACACCCAGGTCACCGGTCTGGAACATCTCCACTGACGGGCAGTCATGTCGAGATATATGTGCAGTCCTGGACTGGATGGCCTTTGGGGGTCCCTTCCAAATTTATGAAACTACTAGCTGTCCCCTGCCATGTGTTGCTGTGGCCCAGTCTGTGTATATGTTTTGTGTGCTTGTGTTATGTGTATATGTGTGTGCTTATTGCTTTGTTGTTTTTACTGATGTGTTGTTGTGCTTGGCCTCATGTAAGCCGCCCCGAGTCCCCTTGGGGAGGTGGTGGCGGGGTATAAATGAAGATTATTATTATTATTACTATTTATGTTATATATTTGGTTTATTGTAATTGTTGGGCTTGGCCTCATGTAAGCCGCCCTGAGTCCCCTTGGGGAGATGGTGGCAGGGTATAAATAAAGTATTATTATTATTATTATTATTATTATTATTATCATTATTATTTATGTTGTATATTTGTTTTATTGTAATTGTTGGGCTTAGCCTCATGTAAGCTGCCCCGAGTCCCCTTGAGAAGATGGTGGCGGGGTATAAATAATGATGATGATGATTATTATTATTATTATTGTTATTGTTATATGCTGTTGGGCTTGGCCTCATGTAAGCTGCCCCAAGTCCCCATTGGGGAGATGGTGGGGGGTATAAATAAAGATTATTATTATTATTATTATTATTATTATTATTATTATTATTTGCTGTTGGGCTTGGCCTCATGTAAGCCGCCCCGAGTCCCCTTTTGGAGATGGTGGCGGGGTATAAATAAAGTATTATTATTATTATTATTATTATTATTATTATTATGTTGTATATTTGGTTTATTGTAATTGTTGGGCTTGGCCTCATGTAAGCCGCCCCGAGTCCCCTTTTGGAGATGGTGGCGGGGTATAAATAAAGTATTATTATTATTATTATTATTATTATTATTATTATGTTGTATATTTGGTTTATTGTAATTGTTGGGCTTGGCCTCATGTAAGCCGCCCCGAGTCCCCTTTTGGAGATGGTGGCGGGGTATAAATAAAGTATTATTATTATTATTATTATTATTATGTTGTATATTTGGTTTATTGTAATTGTTGGGCTTAGCCTCATGTAAGCTGCCCCGAGTCCCCTTGGGGAGATGGTGGCGGGGTATAAATAAGGATTATTATTATTATTATTATTATTATTAATGTTGTATATTTGGTTTATTGTAATTGTTGGGCTTGGCCTCATGTAAGCCGCCCTGAGTCCCTTTGGGGAGATGGTGGCAGGGTATAAATGAAGATTATTATTATTATTATTATTATTATTATTATTATTATTTATGTTGTATATTTGGTTTATTGTAATTGTTGGGCTTGGCCTCATGTAAGCCGCCCCGAGTCCCTTTGGGGAGATGGTGGCAGGGTATAAATGAAGATTATTATTATTATTATTATTATTATTATTATTATTATTTATGTTGTATATTTGGTTTATTGTAATTGTTGGGCTTGGCCTCATGTAAGCCGCCCCGAGTCCCTTTGGGGAGATGGTGGCAGGGTATAAATGAAGATTATTATTATTATTATTATTATTATTATTATTATTATTTATGTTGTATATTTGGTTTATTGTAATTGTTGGGCTTGGCCTCATGTAAGCCGCCCCGAGTCCCTTTGGGGAGATGGTGGCAGGGTATAAATGAAGATTATTATTATTATTATTATTATTATTATTATTATTTATGTTGTATATTTGGTTTATTGTAATTGTTGGGCTTGGCCTCATGTAAGCCGCCCCGAGTCCCTTTGGGGAGATGGTGGCAGGGTATAAATGAAGATTATTATTATTATTATTATTATTATTATTATTATTTATGTTGTATATTTGGTTTATTGTAATTGTTGGGCTTGGCCTCATGTAAGCCGCCCCGAGTCCCTTTGGGGAGATGGTGGCAGGGTATAAATGAAGATTATTATTATTATTATTATTATTATTATTATTATTATTAATGTTGTATATTTGGTTTCTTGTAATTGTTGGGCTTGGCCTCATGTAAGCCGCCCCGAGTCCCCTTTTGGAGATGGTGGCGGGGTATAAATAAAGTATTATTATTATTATTATTATTATTATTATATGTGTTTTTTTTAATAATAGTTTTTATTAAGGTTTTAAGAATAACATCGAAAGAGGGAGAATATTAAAAAAGATGATAGGAAAGTAGGAAAAAAAGTAAGAAATACATCCCCCTACCCCCAAGTCCACCAAAAAATACAAAAATATAAAAGCCACACAAAATAAAAAGAAAAAAAGAAAAAATATATATAAAATAAAAATTGACTTCCATCTCTCCATCAGGTGTTGTGTCCTCAATGATATTTCCATTATATCCACTTCATAGTATTCCTCTTATTTATTTATTTCCTTTTCGTAATTTTCATATAGAGTCCAATCTGTCTTCTTTATCGGGTTCCCGGTATTCTTTTTCAAGAAAAAAGTTAATTCGTCAATTTCTCTTATTTCTCTTAATTTCCCTAACCACTCGTCAGTGGTAGGGATATCTTCCTTTTTCCAAAACTTCGCCAATAATATTCTCGCCGCTGTTGTAGCATAGGTAAATAGTCTATCTTCGTTCTCATCTAATTGTAATTCCAAATCTGTAAATCCCAATAGATAATATTCTGGTTATTATTATTATTATATGTGTTATGTGTATATGTGTGTATATATATTTGTGTATATATGTGTATTTGCGTATATATATGTGGTTTTGCACATGCGCTGTAGCATCTTTTTACTTTTTCGGCATTTTAAATCCCTTCTGCTGTGTTTTCCAGTGTTTTTATGAGTGATAGTCAATAGAGTTAATAGAGTACGAAGGTATACATTTATCCTGGTTTGGAAGAATAGCTTTAGTAAAAATGAAAATACTTCCAAAGATAAATTTTATATTTAGAATGTTACCACTTCAAATCACAGAAGAAGAGCTAATTAGATGGCAACAAATGATTAATAAGTACTGCAATGGAAGTAAAAGAAACAGGCTAAACAAACAGTTATGGTATAGATCGCAAAAGGAGGGTGGACTAGCACTACCTAATATAAAAAAATATTATGAAGCAAGTAGATTAAATTTGGTTATAGAAGGAATGGTTAAAAAAGAGGGAATAGATTGGCTTAGTAATGAATCAGGAAAAGTGGAAGATGAAACTTGGAATATATTTTTTAAACAGCTTACTAGAAAAGAACTGAGGGAAATTAGAAACCCAATGCTGAGCAACATACTGAAAGTATGGAATAAATATAAGGGGAGGTTAATAAAGGAAGGATCAACTATAACCCCAATAGTGATGGAAAAGAAATTCCCAAAAAATTTAAAAAAAGCAATGGATAAAAAGGTAAGGGAAATAAATTTAGATAGAATAGGGGATTGGATGAAGGCGGAAATGAAGAGGGAAAGGATGTTGGAAGAGTTTAAAGAAATAAAATTATCATGGTTTCATTGTATACAACTAGAACAATGGTTAATAAACTGGAAAAAAAATAATAGAAACGGAAGCCAACTCAATCAATTTGAACAAATAATACAGAAGGGAAGGGCAGTAGAAGAACACGAAAACTTGAGAGGTATAATTAGCAAAATCTATAAGATACTAATTGAAATGAAGGATGGGAAAATGAAAAAGAGTACCCTTAAGGAGATTTGGGAAGAGGATTTAGGGATAAAAATAAGTGAAATAGAGTGGCAACAGTTATGGGGACAAAGACATTTAAAAAACCTATCGATACGTGTTAAAGAAAATTATTACAAGTTAATATGGAAGTGGTACTTAACACCGGTAAGAATAGCATATATGAATAAAAACAATTCAACAAATTGTTGGAGAGGATGTAAAGAACCAGGAACATATATACATATGTGGTGGCAATGTAAATATGTAAATAATTTTTGGGAGAAAGTATTTAGAGAAATAGAAAGTATAATGAATATGAAAATAGACAAAAGTCCTAGTATAGCCTTATTATCATTATATACCAATAAGCAACTGAAAAAGGAGGATAAAGAAGCGATAACAAACTTACTAACTATAGCAAGACTGCTCATAGCAAGGAATTGGAAAAAAGAAATGAATATACGAATAGAGGAGTGGTACAAGGAAGCATGGAAAATAGCATTAAATGACAAACTGACATGTATATTAAAGGTTAAAAAAGGTATATGGAAACAAAGTGATTTTGATGCTATATGGGGAAAATTTGTGGTAAATGGATTAAAAAATAAGGAAGGAAAATTACCGTCACAAGAAGAAATGAAATTTTGGACAGATGAAATGTAAAAAATGTGGCTTGAGACGGGTGGAGGGGAGCACTGAGGTGAAAATAGGGGGGGAAAAAAAAAAGAGAAAAGGGGAGGAAATGTCAAAGCAAAACAACAAAACAACAAAAAAAAAATGAGTGATAGTCACTCCTTGGCCTGAGAGGTGCCAAGTTTGGTTCAATTCCATTGTCGGTGGGGTTCAGAATGCTCTTTGATTGTAGGTGAACTATAAATCCCAGGAACTACAACTCCCAAATGACAAAATCTTTTTTTTCTCGAGTGAAAGACATAGATTGGGTTGTTAGCTGTCTTGTGTCCAAATTTGGTGTCAATTCGTCCAGTGGTTTTTGAGTTCTGTAAATCCCACAAACAAACATTACATTTTTATTTATATAGATATGCAGGCTGTCCCCAAGTTACAAACAGCTAACTTACGAACAACTCAGAGTTAAGAACAGGGCTGGACTGGATGGTCTTTGGGGTTCCCTTCCAAATCTATGATACTCCATCTACCTTATATATATATATTTATTTATCTATAACTATCGATCAATCGATCGATCAATAGAGACTATCCCTGAGTTAGAAATTTTCAACATATAAATGACTCCTAATTAATAATGGGAGTGAAATAACAGGAAGTGAAAGAAATTTTAGGTTCTATATTATTATTGTTATTTTATACTAGCTGTCCCCTGCCACGTGTTGCTGTGGCCCAGTCTGAGTGTTTTATGTATGTATGTGTATATGTGGTTTTGTGCATGCATTGTAATGTATTTTTTTTATTTTTTGGCTTTTGAAGTCTCTTCTGCTGTGATTTTCAGTGTTTTTATGGGTGATGGTCACTTGTTGGCCTGAGAGGGGTCTTGTGGCCAAAATTGGTGTCAGTTTGTCCAGTGGTTTTTGAGTTCTGTTAATCCCACAAACGAACATGACATTTTTATTTATATAGATAAGTAAAAAGCATCTAAGTAAAAAGCACTTTAAAGGAATAGGTAAATCCAATTAGGTAAGAAGATAAGCATGAACATTGTAATCTATTTTTATTTTTTGCCTTTTACGTCCCTTCTGTTGTGTTTTTCGGTGTTTTTATGAGTGATGGTCACTTGTTGGCCTGAGAGGGGTCTTCTGCCCAAATTTGGTGTCAGTTTGTCCAGTGTTTTTTGAATTATGTTAATCCCACAAACGAACATGACATTTTTATTTATATAGATAAGTAAAAAGCATCTAGGTAAAAAGGACTTTAAAGGAATAGGTAAATCCAATTAGGTAAGAAGATAAGCATGAACATTGTAATGTATTTTTATTTTTTGCCTTTTAAGTTCCTTCTGTTGTGTTTTTATGAGTGATGGTCACTCGTTGGCCTGAGAGGTGTCTTGTGTCCAAATTTGGTGTCAATTCGTCCAGTAGTTTTTGGATTATGCTAATCCCACAAACGAACATGACATTTTTTATGTATATAGAAGTTATGTAAAGGCCATCCCCGAGTTACAAACATTTAACTTAACAGATAACTCAGAGTTAATGGCTGGACTGGATGGCCTTTTGGGGTCCCTTCCAAATCTATGATACTCCATTTACTTCATATATATCTTGTTTTTGAGTTATGTTAATCCCACAAACGAACATGACATTTTTATGTATATAGAAGTTATGTAAAGGCCATCCCCGAGTTACAAACATCCAACTTAACAGACAACTCAGAGTTAAGAACAGGACTGGACTGGATGGCCTTTTGGGGTCCCTTGCAATTCTATGATACTCCATTTACCTCATATATATCTATATATATAAAAATGTAATGTTCGTTTGTAGGATTAACATAACTCAAAAACCACTGGACGAATTGACACCAAATTTGGACACAAGACACCTCTCAGGCCAGAGAGTGACCATCACTCATAAAAACACTGAAAAACACAACAGAAGGGACTTAAAAGGCAAAAAATAAAAAAATTTACAATGTTCATGCTTACCTTCTTACCTAATTGGATTTACCTATTCCTTTAAAGTGCTTTTTACTTAGATGCTTTTTACTTATCTATATAAATAAAAATGCCATGTTCGTTTGTGGGATTAACACAACACAAAAACCACTGGACGAATTGACACCAAATTTGGACACAAGACACCTCTCAGGCCAACAAGTGACCATCACTCATAAAAACACTGAAAAACACAACAGAAGGGACTTAAAAGGCAAAAAATAAAAAAATTTACAATGTTCATGCTTACCTTCTTACCTAATTGGATTTACCTATTCCTTTAAAGTGCTTTTTACTTAGATGCTTTTTACTTATCTATATAAATAAAAATGTCATGTTCGTTTGTGGGATTAACAGAACTCAAAAACCACTGGACGAATTGACACCAAATTTGGACACAAGATACCTCTCAGGCCAACGAGTGACCATCACTCATAAACACACTGGAAAACACAACAGAAGGGACTTAAAAGGCAAAAAATAAAAATAGATTACAATGTCCATGCTTATCTTCTTACCTAATTGGATTTACCTATTCCTTTAAAGTGCTTTTTACTTAGATGCTTTTTTACTTATCTATATAAATAAAAATGTCATGTTCGTTTGTGGGATTAACAGAACTCAAAAACCACTGGACAAACTGACACCAAATTTGGACACAAGACACCTCTCAGGCCAACGAGTGACCATCACCCATAAAAACACTGAAAAACACAACAGAAGGGACTTAAAAGGCAAAAAATAAAAATACATTACAATGTTCATGCTTATCTTCTTACCTAATTGGATTTACCTATTCCTTTAAAGTGCTTTTTACTTAGATGCTTTTTACTTATCTATATAAATAAAAACGTCATGTTCGTTTGTGGGATTAACATAACTCAAAAAGCACTGGACGAATTGACACCAAATTTGGACACAAGACCCCTCTCAGGCCAACGAGTGACCATCACTCATAAAAACACTGAAAAACACAACAGAAGGGACTTAAAAGGCAAAAAATAAAAATACCTTACAATGTTCATGCTTATCTTCTTACCTAATTGGATTTACCTATTCCTTTAAAGTGCTTTTTACTTAGATGCTTTTTACTTATCTATATAAATAAAAAGGTAATGTTCGTTTGTGGGATTAGCATAACTCAAAAACCACTGGACGAATTGACACCAAATTTGGACACAAGGCACATATCAGGCCAACGATTATCACATGTGTCACATGGTGTCATGTCCATCTAGGCCAGGCCTGGGCCAACTTGGGCCCTCCCTCCAGGTGTTTTGGACTTCAGCTCTCACAATTCCTAACAGCCTACGGCTGTTAGGAATTGTGAGAGCTGAAGTCCAAAACACCTGGAGGGAGGGCCCAAGTTGGCCCAGGCCTGGCCTAGATGGACTATAGGACAGCTCATACGGCCTCGTCCAGCTTGGTGAATGTATGCAATGCGTGCGTTTGTGCAAGGCCAGCGGAGTGACTGGTTTGCATGGCTGAGGCTCCTTGCACACCTGAGTCCCTATGCTGTTGTCGCCAATCGGTGTGCCTCCGCCTGGCTCTGTGCACACCCTGCAGTGGACGCACGTGCGGTGGCGGCTCCGGCTCCAGCGCAGAACAAGCCGTGCTTCCTCCCACGTCTCTCTCTCTCTCTCCCTCCTTAATCCTCCTCCTTTTCTTCTCCCTCTCTCTCTCTTCCTTGCTGACCGCCTTGCAGCCTTGCCAGTCCACCTAGTGAAGGGGGCAAGAGAGAGAGAGAGGCTTTGTCCTGCGTCCAGCCGGGCAGTGGAACCTGCAGCCTTTTCTGGTCTGGTTGCAGGACAGGACACATGCTGGCTCTTCACCATTCCGGCCAGTGTCACACACCACCCTCTCAGAGGCATCAGATTACAACTCCCAGAATCCATTGCATTCGACTCCAGGTGCATGAGACTACAACTCCCAGAATCCATTGCATTCGACTCCAGGTGCATGAGACTACAACTCCCAGAATCCATTGCATTGCACTGCAGCTCCTAGAATCCATTGCATCAGATTACTACTCCAGGAATCCATTGCATCGGACTCCAATTCCCAGAATCCATTGCATCGGACTCCAATTCCCAGAATGCATTGCATTGGACTCCAGGTGCATGAGACTATAACTCCCAGAATCCATTGTATTCGACTCCAGGTGCATCAGACTATAACTCCCAGAATCCATTGCATTCGACTCCAGGTGCATGAGACTATAACTCCCAGAATCCATTGCATTCGACTCCAGGTGCATGAGACTATAACTCCCAGAATCCATTGCATTCGACTCCAGGTGCATGAGACTATAACTCCCAGAATCCATTGCATTCAACTCCAGGTGCATGAGACTATAACTCCCAGAATCCATTGCATTGCACTGCAGCTCCTAGAATCCATTGCATCAGATTAAAAACTCCAGGAATCCATTGCATCCGACTCCAATTCCCAGAATCCATTGCATTGGACTCCAAATACATCAGACTCCAGAATCCATTGCATTGCATTGCAGTTCCCAGAATCCATTGCATTGAATTACAGCTCTCGGAATCCATTGCATTGCATTGCAGCTCCCAGACTCCACTGCATCGGACTGCTACTCCCAGAATCCATTGCATCAGATTACAACTCCAGAAATCCATTGCATTGGACCTCTACTCCCAGAATCGATTGCATCAGATTACAACTCCTAGAATCCATTGCATCGATTCCAGCTCCCAGAATCCATTGCATTGGGCTCCAGATGCATCAGACTACAACTCCCAGAATCCATTGCATTGCACTGCAGCTCCTAGAATCCAATGCATCAGATTACAACTCCAGGAATCCATTGCATCAGACTATAACTCCCAGAATCCATTGTATTAGACTTGGGATGCATCAAACTACAACTTCCGGCATCTATTGCATTGGACTACAACTCCCTTAATCCGTTGCATTCAACTCCAGATGCACTACACTGCAGCTCTCAGAATTAATTGCATTTCACTGCAATTCCCAGAATCCTTTGCATCAGACTACAACTCCCAGAATCCATTGTATTAGACTCTGGATGCATCAGACTACAACTTCCGGAATCTATTGCAATGGACTACAACTCCCAGAATCCATTGCATTCTACTCCAGATGCACCAGTGCAATGCCCACAATCCATTGCCTTAGACTGCAACTCCCAGTATGCCCTGAATCGAACTGCTATTCCCAGAATCCATTGCATTAGACTCCGGATGCATCAGACTACAGCTCCTGGAATCTTTCCTTCCTCCCTCCATTTTTCTTTTCCTTCCCTTTCTCTCCTTTCTTCCTTCTCTACCTATTTCCTTCCTTCCTTTGCTCTTTGCTTCCATCCTTCCTTCTCTCTTTCCTTCTTCCTTCCCTTTCTCTCCTTCCTTCCCTCCCTCTTTCCTTCCCTTCTTTCTTTCTTTCTCCTTCCTTCCTTCTCTGCCTCTTTCCTCCCTCCCTCCCTCCCCTTTTCTTTTCCTTCCCTTTCTCCCCTTCCTTCCTTCTCTACCTCTTTCCTTCCTTCCTTTGCTCTTTGCTTCCTTCCTTCCTTCCTTCTTTCCTTCCTTCCCTTTCTCTCCTTCCTTCCCTACCTCTTTCCTTCCCTTTTTCTTTTTTTCTCTCCTTCCTTCCTTCTCTACCTCTTTCCTTCCTTCCTTCGCTCTTTGCTTTCATGCTTCTTTCTCTCTTTCTCTTTATTTCTCTCTTCTCTTTATTTCTCTCTCTCTCTCTCCTTCCTTCTTCCCTCCCTCCCTCCCTCCCTCCCTTCCTTCCTTCCTTCCCTTTTTGTCTGTATCGTCATTTAGCCTTTTGTCATTTAGCTTTTTTGGCCCTTCAAGTCCCTTCTGTTGTGTTTTTCTGTGTTTTTCTGAGTGATGGTCACTCGTTGGCCTGAGAGGTGCCCTGTGTCCAAATTTGGTGTCCATTCGTCCAGTAGTTTTTGAGTTACGTTCATCCCACAAACGAACATGACATTTTTATTTATGTAGATTATTATTGCTATTCACAGCCTGTTCTATTATTTCCTCCCTCTCTGTTTTTCATGGAACAAGAACCATAATTTCAGGTTGTTTACAAAATGCACCTGGTTTGCTTTGGCGTGGGAGCAACCACCAAAAAGGCGCTCTCTCGCTTATTATTATGGTGATGATGGGAAGCATAATTGGGGGTTGTTGTCCATCCGTGAGCACTGGCCACTTTGGAGGGTGACCAGTGCGGCCTTTCCCAGAGGCTGCCCATTGAACGCGGCTGCCCTTTGCGCTCGGAATAAACAAACGCCTCTCGGCGCATTTGGCTTCGAATGGACCGAAAATTGACTGAGACCAAAATAAAAGGAAAATGACACGCTTCTCTTCTGGCCCTTTGTGGCATTTTTAGCCCACACACAGAGAGAGAAATGGCATAATTCTGCTTGGCTTTTGAGAAATGGCACTGGCCGGCTGGTGGAGGATTATTCTGGGGAGAGAGAGACAAGTACGCTTGCATATCGGATCCGGATCCAGCCCTGATTGACTTCCGTATGCGCCAAATGTTGCTACTAGGGGTTTACAACAGGCTTTTTCTAAGTAACAGAGAAGTTACAGCTGCCACAAGTTAATTGGATGTGTTATCAGTTCCTTCATATAAGAAGGCACTAAGTTTGCAAGCTTTGAGTTTTGCATTTTGGCTTGGCTTGATGGCTCGTTTTGAGCTGAAGAAACCTTTGGCTGTTGCTGGGAGAGGTTACGCAGCGTCCTGAAGCTGAAGACTGAAACCGTTTGGAGTGCCAGAGAAACTGCTTGTTTATGGCAAGATAACGACGTTCTACTGATAACTAAGTAGAGAGACTATTATTTTCCTATATGTTTGCATATTGTCGTGTAACGAAGAAGACTACTCTCCAGAGATATTGTTTGTTGTATATTGGTGAGAACAATTCTCCTGTTTGCTTTGTGTTTTTGATGTACAATGAATAGAACTATATTTTAGTTTCTACTTAAAGCAACAGACTCGTGTGTATTTTTTGAGCTTTTATCACGCGGAGAGTGAAAGGGGCTGAGACATTCTGTGGGCTGCTAACGCTACTCTGACACCAAAGTCAGGAACAGGAGTCACTCTTGGCTTCACTGGGACTGAAGCACAGCACGAACACAATCCAGATTTCAGCCAAAGGCCTTTGTTTCTATGGTAGATTCAGAACCTTGGGTTGTGTCATTTGCAGGCCGTCCCAAACAAGGATGGTTCTGTAGGTTTGATCTGAATTTGTATGTAAGTTGGAACAGGTACTTTTCTTAAGTGTAACTCCAACCAAATGCATGCATCTGTACGTGTATATGTATATGTCTATATACACATATATGTATGTACACTGCCTTGCTGTTGCTGGAATCAGGGGGAGAGCTTTGAACTGGCTCCCCTCCTTCCTTCACAACCGTGGACAGCGAGTGGAGAGGGGAGGCCTGGTCTCTGAGAGGTCCCCCCTCTCTCTCTCTCTTGTGGGGTTCCTCCTCAGGGGGCCATTCTCTCCCCTCTGTTGTTTAATATCTCTATGCGACCACTTGCTCAGCTGGTTCGAGGTTTTGGGCTGAAGTGTGACCAGTACGCGGATGACACTCAGCTGGTGCTGAAGATGGAAGGCCGACCGGACTCTGTACCCGATTCCTTCCCTCAGTGCCTCATTGAGGCCGTGACTGGATGGCTGCGTGCCAGCAGGTTGAGGGTGAATCCAGCAAAGACGGAGATCCTATGGCTGGGTTGACCGGGCAGTGGGGACGTCCAGCTGCCTACCCTGGATGGCGAGGCGCTACGCCCATCACCGTTGGTCAAGAGTCTGGGAGTCCTTTTGGACCCTCTTTCTGCTGAGGATGGAGGCCCAGGTCTCCCTCCGCCGTGAGCACAACCGCCTTCTTTCTTTCCCCTGCGGCAGGCTAGACGGCTGACCCCTCCCTGTCCAGGGACGACCTGGCTACGGTCATCCAGGCCACGGTCATCTCCAGGCTGGACTACTGCAATGCCCTCTCCATTGGCCTTCCTCTGTCGCTGATCCGGAAGCTCAAGTTGGTACAAAACGCAGTGCTCGGCTTCTTGCAGGAATTCCGATGAGATGCCACATCACCCCAATCTTCCTGCAGCTGCATTGGTTGCCAATTGAGCACCGGATCACTTTCAAAGGGATGATACTCCCCTTGAAGGCCTTGCACGGTCTGGGGCCGATGTACCTGAGGGACCGCCTCACCCCCTCCCAACCCCAGAGATCCCTCCGTTCTGAGGACCAAATCTATTGGAAATTCCCAGTGTCAAGACCTTGCGTCTAACAGCAACCAGGCGCAGAGCCTTCACAGCAGTGGCACCATCACTCTGGAATACTCTGCTACCTGAAGTCCGAGCCTTGCGGGGCTTATCAGCTTTCCGCAGGGCATGGAAGACATATCTGTTCCGACAGGCCTTTGACTTTTGATATTGCTGTTTTTAAATTGCTTTAAATTGTTTTTAAATTGTGTTAGATTTTAGCCATTCTTGTAAGCCGCTCCGAGCCCCAGGGGAGTCGCCGTATAGAAGTTTGAATAATAAACAAATATGTATATCTATGTGTATATAATTTGCTCCAGGGCCCATTAGAGTGTGTTGCTAATCCACAGAGTGATCCTCCAGCCGACATTTGCACGGAGGCGTCTGCCCGCTTTGCTCCCTCTCCCTCTTTGCAACCATATATAGCAATGGGAAACGCAATGGAATGGACAATCCTCCTTTTAGTGTCCAATCAATTACACTCTGTGACACTCTGGTTTCTGTTCCTGGGTCACCCATGCCATTATTTCCTAATGGGTTCTATCATCAAAACATGGGGAAAGTTGACTAAACTGCACAAGCTTTGCTTTTGCAAGAGGGACACCACCCTCCTGCTGCTATTGCACATCTTGCTGTGATTTCCCAGTGCACCTCTCCTCCTCGAGTCTCAACCAATTCAAAGTTTCTGGAGCACAACAACTACTTTCAAAGTCAGGGACGCACAATTACATGGAAAATAATACTTTCAAAGCACAAATAGAATATTTTTTTGGTATTTTTTTACATAGTGTTATTATCACCCATCCATCCCTTCATTCATAACAGCTGTTTTAATAGTGGACTCCCAAAGGCTATCTAGTCCAACCCTTCCTGCTGCCGCTGCCTAGGAGATCAGGATGGTTGTCTGTCTGGAGTGTTTCGACTGTGTCTTCCTGTTGCACTGCAGAACAAGAATAATCCTCTGACTTTAAATACCACACGTAGAATAGGAAAAAAACAATCCTTTTATTGAAAATAAGTAAAAAGCAGCAAAGTAAAAATCACTTTAAAGAAATAGGTAAATCCAATTAGGTAAGAAGATAAGCAGCAACAAATTAGTCCAAGGTAGAGTTCAGCAAAGTCCATAAAAACAAAGTCCACACAACTCCAATACAACCCAGAAAATCAGGAATACATTGATCCGAGGCTTGGGTAAGCAATCATGAATTCCAGGAATCCAAAACCATGGAACAAGAAATATCTTAGCATGAAACTTCAAAGCAAGGCTTCCATGAACAAGCACAAGAACTTGGTGTGATTCTAAACAATGCTTCATTCTAAATGACTTCACTACCTCTGAGGATGCTTGCCATAGATGCAGACGAAACGTCAGGAGAGAATGCCTCTAGAACATGGCCATATAGCCTGAAAAAACCTGACTACACATCCCAAACTTGAGACTTTTATCCCCTTGTTAGCTAGTCAGAAATTGGTTTCTCTTTAGTTGTGGCTTTGTTGCTGTTTTCTGTCGAAGCCGGGCAGAGCACCGAAGCCATTGCTCAGCTCTCCTGTTTTGACTGAACTCTTCTCATCTATCTCTTGGCTCGTTATCTATTTGCTCATTAATTTCCGCATGTGCTGAGGTGTTTTCATGTTCTCTCTCATGAGAACTCTCTGGTAACAATTCATCCCCACACCCCTCAGGGACATTCTCCTGGGAAACTACAGGGATCTCCTGGTCATTCTCTGCGTCAATATCACTGACCAAAACATTGCCATCTTGAAACTCATCTTGAATCTCATTAACATCATCCCCACATCCAAAGCACCCTGATCCTGAAACACAACCACACTTCCTGTATAACAGTAGTGTGTGTGTGTGTGTGTGTGTGGTTGGACTGAATGATCTTTGAGATCCCCTTCCAATTATTATCCTCCATCTATAACAGCTGTTTGATAGTTGAATCTGCTGCCATCTAGGAGTTCAGTGCAGTCTCCTTCTCTGGAGGTTTTCGAGTAGAAGTTGGATGGCCATCTGTTGGGAGGGTTTTGGTTGTGTTTTCCTGTGCAACGCGAGCTGGACCAGATGGCCTTTGGGGGACCCTTCTGACTCTTGCGTGCCCTCTTCTGCTTGCAGGCTACAGCATCAAGTGCGAATACACGGCGCACACGGAGGGGGTCCTGAAGGAGGAGATGGTGCTCCAGAGCGAGTCCAATGAGCGGGCCGTGGTCAAGGTGGTGGTCCAGGCGCGGGTCATGGGTGAGTGCGCACCAGCCCCCAGAATCCCCCACCCACCCAACATGAAGGACGCAGGAAGCAGAGCTCCTTGGTAACGAGCACTTGGTGTTGTCAGGATGGGCTTTGACTCCAAGGCCCATCGCTCCCAGCGCCATGGCTATCTCTGCAAACACGGAGTTAATATCCTGCTTTGCGGAAATGTTTCCCAGGCCCAGGAAATTAAACCTGGCTCTTAATGAGCAGCAGAAGGTCACCGTCTCCTGATAAGAGCGAGCGTTGTCTCTCTCTGGAACCCGGAGAGGAAAGCAAATATCGAGAGGAGCAAAGACACAGAAAGAGAGAGTGTTTTGGGTTCCCCTTTGGGCTCCTCCAAGGCCACAGAAGGACAGGAAAAGGGTATCACGAGCCCATCAGTCTCTGGCATTTCTTGCACTTTCTCTGAGCAAGATCACTGTCAACTGAGCAAGGTTTGAATGTATCGGACTGCATTGTCCATCATCTGGGGGTCCCTCCCAACTCTAGGGTTCTGTGATTCTTTCTATCTATCTATCTATCTATCTATCTATCTATCTATCTATCCAAACACCCACCCACCCATCCATCCATCCATCTGAGGATTGGGTTGGATGACCTCTGGGGGTCCCTTCCAGCTCTAGACTTCTAGGAATCTATCATATCTATCTATCTATCTATCTATCTATCTATCTATCTATCTATCTATCCAACCAACCAACCAGTCATCTGAGGAATGGATTGGATGACCTCTGAGGGTCCCTTCCAGCTCTAGACTTCTAGGATTCTATCATATCCATATCTATCTATCTATCTATCTATCTATCTATCTATCTATCTATCTATCTATCCAACCAACCAACCAGTCATCTGAGGAATGGGTTGGATGACCTCTGGGGGTCCCTTCCAGCTCTAGACTTCTAGGAATCTATCATATCTATCTATCTATCTATCTATCTATCTATCTATCTATCTATCATCTACCTACCTACCTACCTTCCTACCTTCCCTATCTATCAAGGGGTTGGGCTGGATGCCCTCTTGGGGACCCTTCCAACTAAGGTTCTGTGATTCTGTCCATCCATCCACCTGAGGATTGGGCTGCATAACTTCTGGGGGTCCCTTCCAACTCTAGGGTTCTATGATTCTGTCACCTGTCTGTCCATCCATCCACCTGAGGGTTGGGCTGGATGCCCTCTGGGGGTCCCTTCCAGCTCTAGACTTCTAGGATTCTATCATATCCATATCTATCTATCTATCTATCTATCTATCTATCTATCTATCTATCTATCTATCTAACCAACCAACCAACCAGTCATCTGAGGAATGGGTTGGATGACCTCTGGGGGTCCCTTCCAGCTCTAGACTTCTAGGAATCTATCATATCTATCTATCTATCTATCCAACCAACCAACCAGTCATCTGAGGAATGGATTGGATGACCTCTGAGGGTCCCTTCCAGCTCTAGACTTCTAGGATTCTATCATATCCATCTATCTATCTATCTATCTATCTATCTATCTATCTATCCAACCAACCAACCAACCAGTCATCTGAGGAATGGGTTGGATGACCTCTGGGGGTCCCTTCCAGCTCTAGATTTCTAGGAATCTATCATATCTATCTATCTATCTATCTATCTATCTATCTATCATCTACTTACCTACCTACCTTCCTACCTTCCCTATCTATCAAGGGCTGGATGCCCTCTTGGGGACCCTTCCAACTAAGGTTCTGTGATTCTGTCCATCCATCCACCTGAGGGTTGGGCTGCATAACTTCTGGGGGTCCCTTCCAACTCTAGGGTTCTATGATTCTGTCACCTGTCTGTCCATCCATCCACCTGAGGGTTGGGCTGGATGCCCTCTGGGGGTCCCTTCCAGCTCTAGACTTCTAGGATTCTATCATATCCATATCTATCTATCTATCTATCTATCTATCTATCTATCTATCTATCTATCTAACCAACCAACCAACCAGTCATCTGAGGAATGGGTTGGATGACCTCTGGGGGTCCCTTCCAGCTCTAGACTTCTAGGAATCTATCATATCTATCTATCTATCTATCCAACCAACCAACCAGTCATCTGAGGAATGGATTGGATGACCTCTGAGGGTCCCTTCCAGCTCTAGACTTCTAGGATTCTATCATATCCATCTATCTATCTATCTATCTATCTATCTATCTATCTATCCAACCAACCAACCAACCAGTCATCTGAGGAATGGGTTGGATGACCTCTGGGGGTCCCTTCCAGCTCTAGATTTCTAGGAATCTATCATATCTATCTATCTATCTATCTATCTATCTATCTATCTATCATCTACTTACCTACCTACCTTCCTACCTTCCCTATCTATCAAGGGCTGGATGCCCTCTTGGGGACCCTTCCAACTAAGGTTCTGTGATTCTGTCCATCCATCCACCTGAGGGTTGGGCTGCATAACTTCTGGGGGTCCCTTCCAACTCTAGGGTTCTATGATTCTGTCACCTGTCTGTCCGTCCATCCATCCACCTGAGGGTTGGTCTGGATGCCCTCTGGGGGCCCTTCTTTCCCGTGACCCCCCTCCTCTAACGGCGCCCCATGTCTTCCCTTTGCCTTGCAGACCGCCACCACGGGACCCCCATGCTTCTGGAGGGGGTGAGGTGCGTGGGGGCGGAGCTGGAGTACGACTCGGAGCAGAGCGAGTGGCACGGGTTCGACTAGTCCCGGTCGGCAGCGGCCTCTCCCGCCATATATCCATATATACATACATGTATCTGAGTTATGTATACCTATGGGATCCCAGATCTCCTCTATGTTCCGGTTGAGCTTGAAAACACGCGTGGAGAGGGGCCCTCCTGTGCCGCCGCCTCCGCGTGCCGCCGTTGAGCTGCGCTTGTCTTTTGTGGGACTCGGGATGGGAAGTCATGCGCTTTGCTCCGGGCCCAGAACCCATGGCACTCGGAGCCACAGACTCTGGCCTCAGGCGCTGGTTTCGAAGGAAAGCCATGATGTTGCTCCCGCTCCTTGTTGTTTCCGAAACCTTCTTTTCCGCCTCCGTGAGCGCGCAACGGATTTCTGCGCATGGCATGGCTTTGGGGAGCGCACTGTCGGGTGGAGGGTGGGTGGGAGGGACACATGTTGGGTTTTCGTACTTGCCGTTTTGTCGTTTCAAAAGGGGAAGGAAAGGAAAAGTGCCGCATCTTCTTCTTGGGCGCATCTTCCGCCTTTGCGATCGTTTGGCGCATAAGTCACTGCGCAAAGCGGGGCAAATGATCCCAATCGCCAACCAGTAAAAGTTGCCAGTTTGCCCCTTGCTTCATGTGCATTGCATTGAACGTAAACACACCCACAAGAGAGAAAGGGCTGATCAGAGGCGCATCGATCCCAATGCTCCAGCCTCGGCCCAGTTGCATTCTCTTCTGCGTTTTTCATGCACACCTCCCTCCTTCAACTGGGCATCTTCTTCCCATTGTGCCGAGACTACAATGCCCATCGTCCCAGACAGGGAGTGATAGGCTTTGTAGTCCCAACGTATTATGGCATAGCTGTGGATGATGGGAATGTGAATATTTGCCTTATGCTGAAGCTGGGAAGACGTCCCTTTGGTTTAAAACAATACCGATATTGATCAGAAGCGGATAAGTATGTATTGATCCCCAATATTTCCAAGTCCAGCGTTGGCACAACTTGAGTTTTCTTTTCTGCGTTTTCCTTTTCAATCTGCCAGGCTCAACTGAGCATCATTGTGATATGTTGGGACTACAATGCCCATTGTTCCAGCCAGGGAGCAATGGGCATTGTAGTCCTGATCATGTTCCAGCCTTGGAATAGTTTATTTCTCTTCTGCATTTTTCAGGCACATCTGCCTCCTTCAACTGGGCATCATCCCATTGTGCAGAGACTACAATGCCCATCATCCCACCCAGGGAGCAATGGGCATTGTAGTCCTGACCTATCAAGACATTGCATTGGATGATAGAATAGCTGCTTAAATTTGCCTGGTTCAACTGAGCATCTTTTCGATATGCTGGGACTACAATGCCCATCATCCCAGCCAGGGAGTGATGGGCATTGTAGTTCTGACCCATTATGACATTGCATTGGATGATAGAATAGCTGCTTAAATTTGCCTGATTCAATTGAGCATCTTTTTGATATGCTGGGACTACAATGCCCATTGTCCCAGTCAGGGAGCGATGGGCACTGTAGTCCCGACCTATCACGACATTGCATTGAATGCTAAAATAGCTGGCTAAATCTTCATGGTTCAACTGAGCATCTTTTTTATATGTTGGGCTTACAATGCCCATCATCCCAGCCAGGAAGCAATGGTCATTGTAGTCCTAACCTATAATGACAAAGCATTGGATGATAGAATAGCTGCCTAAATCTTCCTGTTTCAACTGAGCATCTTTTCGATATGTTGGGACTACAATGCCCATCGTCCCAGCCAGGGAACGATGGACATTGTAGTGATAACCTATTGTGACATTGCCTTGGAAGATAGAATAGCTGCTTAAATTTGCCTGGTTCAACTGAGCATCTTTTCAATATGTTGGGACTACAATGCCCATCGTCCCAGCCAGGGAGTGATGGGCATTGTAGTTCTGACCCATTATGACATTGCATTGGATGATAGAATAGCTGCTTAAATTTGCCTGGTTCAACTGAGCATCTTTTCAATATGTTAGGACTACAATGCCCATCGTCCCAGCCAGGGAGCAATGGGCATTGTAGTCCTGACCTATCAAGACATTGCATTGGATGATAGAATAGCTGCTTAAATTTGCCTGGTTCAACTGAGCATCTTTTTGATATGCTGGGACTACAATGCCCATCGTCCCAGCCAGGGAGCGATGGGCATTGTAGTCCTGACCTATCATGACATTGCATTGGATGATAGAATGCCTGCCTAAATCTTCCTGGTTCAACTGAGCATCTTTTCAATATGTTGGGACTACAATGCCCATCATCCCAGCCAGGGAGCGATGGGCATTGTAGTCCTAATCTATCGTGACATTGCATTGGATGATAGAATAGCTGCTTAAATTTGCCTGGTTCAACTGAGCATCTTTTCAATATGTTGGGACTACAATGCCCATCGTCCCAGCCAGGGAGCGATGGGCATTGTAGTTCTGACCCATTATGACATTGCATTGGATGATAGAATGCCTGCCTAAATCTTCCTGGTTCAACTGAGCATCTTTGATATGCTGGGGCATCTTTTCAATATGTTGCGACTACAGTGCCCATCACCCCAGCCAGGGAGCGATGGGCATTGTAGTCCTAACGTAACATTGCATTGGATGCTAGAACGCCTGCCTAAATCTTCCTGGTTCAACTGAGCATCTTTGATATGCTGGGACATCTTTTCAATATGTTGCGACTACAATGCCCATCACCCCTGCCAGGGAGCAATGGGCATTGTAGTCCTAACCTATCATGACATTGCATTGGATGCTACAATCGCTGCCTAAATTTGCCTGGTTCGCATCTTATCAATATGTTGCGACTACAGTGCCCGTCATCCCAGCCAGGGAGCGATGGGCATTGTAGTCCCGACCTATTATGACATTGCATTGGATGATAGTCTCTTCCCTGCTTTTCCAAACTTCCCACCAGGACTGGACTCTGCTTGCTTGCAATACAAAGCCTTTTTGGAACCTTGTTTTTGCAGGAAACCGGTCCTAATTTGGCCCCAAAGAGGCCCCCTGATTTCCAAATTGAGGCCGAATCCCCCCAAATCCCCCCCATTTCCCTTCCTTCATTTCACGGAAGGGCTTCTTTGCAAAAGACCTTTTGCTGCCTTGAATCGGAGACCGGAACCCGGGCTTTGTTGTCCTCCCTTCTCCGTTGCAAGCCATATCATTACAGTGTCTTGGGAAAACGTTTCGGGTTTTGATGTCGTTGCTCTCATTTATATTTGTATAAAAATAATCGTTTGCTGCTGCTGCTGAAGTTTTAATTATTTTTAATTAAAAACAATATCCATTGCGCCCCAAAAACAGCAGATTTTGGAGCCTATTCTCGAATTTGCAAATTGAAATTGCAACTTGGTTCATGGGAATGCAAAAGGCAATGGATTCAGAGCAGGCCTGGGCCAACTTGGGCCCTCCCTCCGGGTGTTTTGGACTTCAACTCCCACAATTCCTAACAGCCTACCGGCTGTTAGGAATTGTGGGAGTTGAAGTCCAAAACACCCGGAGGGAGAGCCCAAGTTGGCCCAGGCCTGCTCTGAAGCTTTTGGGCTTCAAAAATGGCTCCGAAAGACCTTTGTTTACATTGTGTTTGTTCAATACATTGAGTTTGCTAAATGCATCTAAGGGTGCATCCGCACTGCAGAATTAATCCACTTTGATTCCACTTTTCCTTGCAAAATCCAGGGAGATCTATCTGCTTTGGTTGAGAGCCTTTTTCATCTAAGGGTGCATCCGCACTGCAGAATTAATGCACTTTGATACCACTTTTCCTTGCAAAATCCAGGGAGATCTATCTGCTTTGGGTGAGAGCCTTTTCGTCTAAGGGTGCATCCGCACTGCAGAATTAATGCACCTTGATCCCACTTTTCCTTGCAAAATCCAGGGAGATCTATCTGCTTTGGTTGAGAGCCTTTTTCATCTAAGGGTGCATCCGCACTGCAGAATTAATCCACTTTGATCCCACTTTACCTTGCAAAATTTAGGGAGATCTATCTCCTTTGGGTGAGAGCCTTTTCATCTAAGGGTGCATCCGCACTGCAGAATTAATCCACTTTGATTCCACTTTTCCTTGCAAAATCCAGGGAGATCTATCTGCTTTGGGTGAGAGCCTTTTCATCTAAGGGTGCATCCGCACTGCAGAATTAATCCACTTTGATACCACTTTTCCTTGCAAAATCCAGGGAGATCTATCTGCTTTGGGTGAGAGCCTTTTCATCTAAGGGTGCATCCGCACTGCAGAATTAATCCACTTTGATACCACTTTTCCTTGCAAAATCCAGGGAGATCTATCTGCTTTGGGAGAGAGCCTTTTCGTCTAAGGGTGCATCCATACTGCAGAATTAATCCACTTTGATTCCACTTTTCCTTGCAAAATCCAGGGAGATCTATCTGCTTTGGGAGAGAGCCTTTTCGTCTAAGGGTGCATCCATACTGCAGAATTAATCCACTTTGATTCCACTTTTCCTTGCAAAATCCAGGGAGATCTATCTGCTTTGGTGAGATGGCATTGAAGGCACAAGGACCCTTCAAACTACAGCTCCCAGGATCCCATAACTTTGGGTCATTAAATATGTTGGGACTACAATGCCCATTGTCCCAGCCAGGGAGTGATGGGCATTGTACCATTAAAGTGGTATTGAACCGCATTAATTCCGCAGTGTAGACAGGCTCAAAACTGCAAAATCCAGGGAGATGTACCTACTTTGGTGAGGTGCCATTGAAGGCGAAAGACCTCTTCAAACTACAGTTCCCAGGATCTCATAACTTTGGGTCTTTAAAGTGGTATCGAACTGCATTAATTCCGCAGTGTAGACAGGTTCAGAATTGTGAAATCCAGGGAGATCTATCTGCTTTGCTGAGGTGCCATTGAAGGCGAAAGGCATCTTCAAACTACAGCTCCCAGGATCCCATAACTTTGGGTCATTAAAGTGGTATCGAACTGCATTAATTCCGCAGTGTAGACAGGCTCAGAATTGTGAAATCCAGGGAGATCTATCTACTTTGCTGAGGTGGCATTGAAGGCAAAAGGACCCTTCAAACTACAGCTCCCAGGATCCCATAACTTTGCGTCATAAAGTGGTATCAAACTGCATTAATTCCGCTGTGTAGACGGGCTCAAAACTGTGAAATCTAGGGAGATGTATCTACTTTGCTGAGGTGGCATTGAAGACGAAAGGCATTGTCAAACTACAGCTCCCAGGATCCCATAACTTTGGGTCATCAAAGTGGTATCGAACTGCATTAATTCTGCAGTGTAGCTGGGCTCAAAACTATGAAATCCAGGGAGATGTATCTACTTTGCTGAGGTGCCATTGAAGACGAAAGGCATTGTCAAACTACAGCTCCCAGGATCCCATAACTTTGGGTCATTAAAGTGGTATTGAATTGCATTAATTCCGCAGTGTAGACAGGCTCAAAACTGTGAAATCCAGAGAGATCTATATACTTTGCTTAGATGGCATTGAAGGCGAAAGGCTTCGTCAAACTACAGCTCCCAGGATCCCATAACTTTGGGTCATTAAAGAGGTATTGATCCGCATTAATTCCGCAGCGTAGACGCAAGCCCACTGGCCACTTTGGCTTCCAAAAACCTTGCATCTAGAGCAGATGTTGCATTATAACATTGCATAAACGTTGGGGGCTATATCGTTGTTGCACAAGTGGTATCGAACTGCATTAATTCCACAGTGTAGACGGGCTCAGAATTCTGAAATCCAGGGAGATATATCTGCTTTGCTGAGGTGCCATTGAAGGCGAAAGGTGTCTTCAAACTGCAGCTCCCAGGGTCCCATAACTTTGGGTCACTAAAGTGGTATCAAACCGCATTAATTCTGCAGCGTAGACGCAAGCCCACTGGCCACTTTGGCTTCCGAAAACGTTGGATCGAGTGGATACATTGCATCTAGAGCAGATGTTGTATTGACACCGATCCAAACATATATCCCTGTTGCACAATTGCAGCTCTCTCACACCTTGGAGCAGGATGCTGGGATCTGTAGTTGGATGCCTCTTGTGCTAGAAGTCCCAGCATTCCATGGATAGATCCTGAAAAAACCTGGCCCCTCAAACCAGTAGGATCTCTTCCCATTTTGGATACGTTGCATCTAGAGCCGATATTGCATTGACAACTAAGCGAAATGTTGGGGGTTCTATCCTTGTTGCACAATTGCAACCCATTCCACACCTTGGAGCAGGATGCTGGGATCTGTAGTTGGAAGCCTCTTGTGCTAGAAGTCCCAGCATTCAATGGGTAGACCCTGACCCAACTTGGCCCTTCAAATCAGTAGGATCTCTTCCCATTTTGCAGTCCTTTTAAGGAGGAGGAGCCAGTGGCCATTCCCGAAGTTGCCGGACTGCAACTCCCAGCGTCCTCTAGCCCTTGACTGCTGGGAGTTGTAGTCCCACTCCTGCTGTAAACAAAAGGGAATCATTCCAGAGCCTGGTTTCTCCAATGCATTTTCTTTTCTTTTCTTTCTTTCTTTCTTTCTTTCTTTCTTTCTTTCTCTCCTTTTAAACAGACAGACCGAGAATGTGTTGACTTCCTTGTTGTCGCAAGAAGAACGACTGTTTTCTATGTGCCTATAATATACACACAAACACACACACACACACAAAGACATGCAAACATATATATATATATCTGTATAGATATCTTAAAAGAGATGTTAAGTGTTTTGGGGTTTCTTTTTTTAAGCAAAAAGTTCTCAAGGAAAATAATAAACTTAGAGGAAAAAAATATATACGTATACACGTGTCTTGACTTTTTTTGTGTAGTTTTCGGTGCGATTTTCATCCTCATGGCATATTCCTGCAGAACCCTGGGATGTGTAGTCTGGAGAGAGAAGGTGGGCTTTGTTTTTTTTTCTAATGGAGGGTTGAATATTTTGATGTTATTATATAATTCTATACGATGTGAAGGAAGAGGATCCAATGGAATTGGTATTTAATGTATTGTCGAAGGCTTTCATGGCTGGAATCACTCAGTTCTTGTGGGTTTTTCCGGGCTATATGGCCATGTTCTAGAGGCATTTCTCCTGACGTTTCGCCTGCATCTATGGCAAGCATCCTCAGAGGTGAGGTCTGCTGGAGCTGGGAAAAAAGGGGTTTATATATCTGTGGAATGGCCAGGGTGAGACAAAGGGCTTTTGTAAGTTGGGCTGGGTGTGGATCTTGCAACTGCCCACCTTGATTAGCATACAATGGGCTGACTGTGCCTGGGGCAAACTCTTCTTGAAAGGTGATTAGATGTCCCTGCCTGTTTTTCTCTCTGCTGTTTTTGCTGTTGCAATTTTAGAATTTTTTAATATTGGTAGCCAGATTTTGTTCATTTTCATGGTTTCTTCCTTTCTGTTGAAATTGTCCACATGTTTGTGGATTTCAATGGCTTCTCTATGTAGCCTGACATGGTGGTTGTTGGTGTGGTCCAGCATTTCTGTGTTCTCCAATAATATGCTGTGTCCAGGCTGGTTCATCAGGTGCTCTGCTATGGCTGACTTCTCTGGTTTTCTAGATGTCCTAGTCATCCGCAAACCAGATCAACAATTGGGTCACACCGTTTACAGAAAACCCCCACACACGGATAGATATCTACATAAAAAATCCAACCATCACCCAAGTCAACAAAGAAGCCCCATTAAAGCCTTGGCAGACCGTGCCAAAAGAATCTGCGAAGCCCACCTCCTCCAAGATGGACTGAACCCCCTCAACTGGGCTCTCCAGGCCAATGGAGACTCCACCTCAGACCTCAGAAGAGCTGCAAGACCACCGAGAAGAAGCCACGAGAGTCAAGATGAAGATCCACCCAGAGGGAAAGGGTTCTTGCCAGACATCAAGGGAACCACTGACCGCAGAGGGAAGCGGATGAGGAAACATAACATACACACTATCTCCAGACCCATCAAGAACATCCAACCAATGCTCCGTTCAGCAAAGGACAAGAGGGATCCTCTCACCTCTGCAGGAGTCTACCATTGTATACCATGCAGCTGTGGACAAGAAGTCAACAGAGGGACCACCAAATGCAGCAGCATTGCCCAGGCACGAATCAAGGAACATGAAAGGCACTGCAGACTAAGTCAACCAGACAAATCAGCCATAGCAGAGCACACGATGAACCAGCCTGGACACAGCATATTATTTGAGAACACAGAAATGCTGGACCGCTCCAACAACCACCATGTCAGGCTACACAGAGAAGCCATCGAAATCCACAAGAAGCATGTGGACCATTTCAACAGAAAGGAGGAAACCATGAAAACGAACAAAATCTGGCTACCAGTATTAAAAATTTCTAAAATTGCAACAGCAAAAACAGCAGAGAGAAAAACAGGCAGGGACATCTAATCCCCCTTCAAGAAGAGTTTGCCCCAGGCACAGTCAGCCCATTGTATGCTAATCAAGGTGGTCAGTTGCAAGATCCACACCTAGCCCAACTTACAAAAGCCCTTTGTCTCACCCTGCTTATCATTCCACAGATATATAAACCCATTTTCCTATTTCCAACAGACCTCACAACCTCTGAGGATGCTTGCCATAGATGCAGGCGAAACGTCAGGAGAAATGCCTCTAGAACATGGCTCTATAGCCGCAAAAAACCCACAAGAACTGAATTGGTATTTGTCTGGCGTTGGCTCAGAGCTTCGGATATGAGACACTCTGCTCCCACCTACTGGCAAGGGGCCTCTACTGCCTCTTGTTTGGAAATAATAACAACAACACCACTATGTAACACAGTGTTTCTCAACCTGGGGGTCGGGACCCCTGAGGGGGTCACGAAGGGGTGTCGGAGGGGTCACCAAAGACCATCAGAAAACACAGTATTTTCTGTTGGTCATGGGGGTTCTGTGTGGGAAGTTTGGCCCAATTCTATCATTGGTGGGGTTCAGAACACTCCTTGATTGTAGGTGAACTATAAATTCCAGTATCTACAACTCCCAAACGTCAAAGTCTAATTTCCCCAAACCCCATCAGTGTTCACATTTGGGCATATTGAGTATCTGTGCCAAGTTTGGTCTAGATCCATCATTGTTTCAGCCCATAGTGCTCTCTGGATGTAGGCGAACTACAACTCCCATACTCAAGGTCAATGCCCACCAAGCCCTTCCAGTATTTTCTGTTGATCATGGGAGTTTTCTGTGCCAACTTTGGTTCAATTCCATTGTTGGTGGGGTTCAGAATCCTCTTTGTTTACATGTTAACTATAAATCCCAGCAACAACAACTCCCAAATGGCAAAATCAATCCCCCTGCCAACCCCCAACCCCAATTTGGGCATACCGGGTATTTGCGTCAAATTTGTTCCCGTGAATGAAAATATATCCTGCAGATCATTATTTACATGGCGATTCATAATGTTAGGGTTATGGTTGGGGGTCACCACAACATGAGGAACTGTATTAAGGGGTCGCGGCATTAGGAAGGTTGAGAAACACTGATGTAACATGTAGCCCTTGACTGTGGATCGTAATAAATTGTGGCATGTTCTTGGTGGTCTGGGCATTGTAGCGATGGTCCTCCACTGGACCGGCCACGTTGTCCGGATGCCCGACCAATGTCTCCCAAAGCAGTTGCTCTACTCTGAACTCAAGAATGGAAAACAGAATGTTGTTGGGCAGGAAAAGAGATTGAAAGATGGGCTCAAAGCCAACCTTAAAAACTCAGGCGTAGACACTGAGAACTGGGAACCCTTGAGCGCTCCAGCTGGAGGTCAGCTGTGACCAGCAGTGCTGCAGAATTTGAAGAGGCACAAATGGAGGGCAAAGGGAGAAATGTGCCAATAGGAAGAAGGCGCGTCAAGCCAACCCCAACCAGGACCACCTTCCATCTGGAAATCGATGCCCTCATTGCGGAAGGGAGAAGATGCAGCTCAAGCATAGGGCACCACAGCCACATATGGACCCACCCCCAGGACACCAAACTTGGAGGACCATCATCCTCGGATAATGAGGGATCGCCTAAGTAAGTAAGTAATACCAAGCCCCCTTGTCTCTCTCCTGAGGAATCTGTACAAGGGCCAAGGAGCAACAGTCAGAACTGATCACGGAACAACAGACGGTCAAGATTGGGAAAGGCGTACGGCAGGGTTGTCTACACAACCTATTCAACTTGCATGCAGAACACATCATGCAAGGATGTGCAGGGCTTGATGAGTGCAAGGCTGGGGTTAAAATGGCTGGAAGAAACATTAACAACCTTAGATATGCAGATGATACCACTTAGATATGCAGATGATACCACTTTGATGGCTGAAAGTGAGGAGGAGCTGAGGAGCCTTCTAATCAAGGTGAAAGAAGAAACCGCAAAAGCTGGGTTGCAGCAAAACATCAAAAAAACCAAGATGATGGCAACACGAGCGGTTGACAACTGGGAAATAGAGGGAGAAAACGTGGAGGCCGTGACAGACTTTGTATTTCTAGGTGGGAAGATGAGTGCAGATGCAGCCAGGAAATCAGGAGTTGCTTCCTTCTTGGGAGGAGAGCAAGGACCCATCTCAATCAAAGAGTGAAGAGTAGAAAATAGATTTATAACTTTGGGGGGTCCCCTCAATACGAGGAACTGTATTTGTTCCGTCTCCCAGGAGCCTGATTTGCCTCACTTTATAGTTGCTTGAGGTTGCTTCCTCTTGCATTTCCTCCCAGGGTTGCTGCAGCTTTGCAAGAGTCTTAAAAGTTAATAGTATCAGAGTCTGCCATCCTCTTTGCAACCATTGGCTTAGAGAGCAGCTCTTTGAGTATAGGGACCGCCTTTTCTCCCAGGGAAAGATCCCCATTTTGGATTCTCCCCTGCCTTTTCAATTTAGAGGAAAGACTTCAGACGTGCTGATGGCTAGGCGGTTAGCTCTGGGAAAACCATTGCAAAAACTAAATTGAGTAAGCTATATTAAGCTATAGAAAGTATATTATACATTATAGATAAGTATTAAGCTATATTGAGTTAATATAGATAGTATATTGTGTATTGATAGTATATTGTGTATTGTGTCGCCTAAGGGCTGAGAAGAGCGGTATACAAATAAAGTAAGTAAGTAAATAAATAAAAATTGAGCTGTATTGAGATATTATAGACAGATAAGCTTAACTGAGAAGATTGAGTTATATAGTTATAGAGAGAGAGTCTTGACTGGTTTGCCTCCAGAACTAACCTTAAGTTATAGATAGGGAAAAAACCTGCTTTTTTCGAAACCACAACAGCTTAAGGTTAGGGTGTTAAGATTCCAGGATCTTATCTGCCATCTGGAGAAAAGGTTACCTCTGTAACTAAAGAAAAGAAAGAATATTTTTGTAGTTTCATCTATTGACTGTTTGTTTGCAACTTTATGAACTGTGCCAAGTCTTCAAGGACTTTGAATAAAGAAATATCCTTTTTTGATGTTTAAACCAGTAATAGTCTCAGTTGCTGAGTATCTCAAGCTTCTCAATATAGACACCTGCAGTTCGCTCAGACATAGAGAGAAGCACATCACAGTTTTGTTTTTTATATCGTCTGGGTGGATGGCACAGTATTCCCGGGGTCACAGCATTAGGAAGGTTGAGAACCACTGGTTTAGGACTGCAATTCTGAGAAGGGTTTTGGAAGATGGAAACTAGCATCCTCAGAAATGAGAGCCAGTGAATTTTGTTACTTTTGGGCAGTGAAACCAAACTATGTGAAGCTTACCACCAGGACCTGTCCATGATGCGGAAGGGTTCAGCACCTTGGAGAGCTACCACAAACCCCAGAGTGGCTCCTTTGAAATTCAGTGTGAGTTATAAATGAATAAGAGTAGAGTAATGAAGGATGGAGAAAGGAGATGGGTGTTGAAAGCACATAAGCAGGGCCCGGAGAAGAGACGATGGTGGGCTTCAGGTCCCACAGTTCAGCAAAGCTCTGCAAGTACAGCAAAGCCACCTTTCCAGGCATTTAACTGCTTTCAGAGTTGATAGACATCTATGTTTGGCAGCAACCCTTCTCCCAGGAAGTAATGAAGGGTGAAGAAAGGAGATGGGTGTTGAAAGCACCTAACTAGGGTCTGGAGAAGGGACGATGGTGGGCGTCAGGTCCCATGATTCAGCAGAGCTCTGCAAGTACAGCAAAGCCCATTTTCAGGTGTTTACTTTCAGAGTAGATAGACACCCTCTACGTTTTGCAGCAACCCTTCTCCCAGGAAGTAATGAAGGGTGGAGAAAGGAGACGGGTGTTGAAAGCACCTAACTAGGGCCTAGAGAAGGAACGATGGTGGGCTTCAGGTCCCATGATTCAGCAGAGCTCGGCAAGTACAGCAAAGCCCCCTTTTCAGGCATTTAACTGCTTTCAGAGTTGGTAGGCATCTATGTTTGGCAGCAACCCTTCTCCCAGGAAGCAATGAAGGATAGAGAAAGGAGATGGGTGTTGAAAGCACCTAACTAGGGCCTAGAGAAGGAACGATGGTGGGCTTCAGGTCCCATGATTCAGCAGAGCTCTGCAAGTACAGCAAAGCCCCCTTTTCAGGCATTTAACTGCTTTCAGAGTTGATAGACATATATGTTTGGCAGCAACCCTTCTCCCAGGAAGTAATGAAGGATAGAGAAAGGAGATGGGTGTTGAAAGCACATAGGCAGGGCCCGGAGAAGAGACGATGGTGGGCTTCAGGTCCCACAGTTCAGCAAAGCTCTGCAAGTACAGCAAAGCCACCTTTCCAGGCATTTAACTGCTTTCAGAGTTGATAGACATCTATGTTTGGCAGCAAACCTTCTCTCAGGAAGTAATGAAGGATGGAGAAAGGAGATGGGTGTTGAAAGCACATAAGCAGGATCCAGAGAAGGGACGATGGTGGGCTTCAGGTCCCATGATTCAGCAGAGCTCTGCAAGTACAGCAAAGCCCATTTTCAGGTGTTTACTTTCAGAGTAGATAGACACCCTCTACGTTTTGCAGCAACCCTTCTCCCAGGAAGTAATGAAGGGTGGAGAAAGGAGACGGGCCTTGAAAGCACCTAACTAGGGCCCAGAGAAGCGACGATAGTGGGCTTCCAGTCCCACGATTCAGCAGAGCTCTGCAAGTACAGCAAAGCCACCTTTCCAGGCGTTTAACTGCTTTTAGAGTAAGGTAGGCATCGTAGAATCTTAGAGTTGGAAGAGACCTCTTGGGCCATCCAGTCCAACCCCATTCTGCCAAGAAGCAGGAAAATTACATTCAAAGCACCCCCGATAGATGACCATCCACCCTCCGCTTAAAACCCTGCATTCCCCATGTTTTGCAGCCACCCTTCTCCCAGGAAGTAATGAAAAACGAACACACTGATGAATATAACAAGTTACTATTTCAAAACATTGCAGGAGATAATAATGGAAAGCCCCCGTAAGGAGTGATGGGAATGAGTTCCTTTGCAAAGATGGCTCTCTCTCTTCTCCTGGTGGCTCCACTCTGGACATGTTTCCCCTCCGTTGGGCCATGTAGTCCTGGTTCTCTTGGGAATTCAAGGGGAAGAAGAAGAGGAAGATGGGGAGTCTGCCTGGATCGGATCCAGGTCGGACTCCTTTGTTTTGACCAGGTTTTTGGACAGAGGGAGGTAAGCAGTCTACCCTTCAAAGCAGCTCTTTTGGCACAGAATGGATCCCTCTGGTTGCAGAGGCGTCTTTGAGCATCAGGGATTTCAAAGGAAGCTTTGGCCATTCGTTGAACAGTCAAGCACTTGGGTGTCCGGTTGGGCCTTTTTTGGCCACAGTGAGGTCTCACGCCGCAGAGGGATTGGGTCGCACTCTCTCAGCCTCTGAGGAAGGCGATGGCGAGTCTACTTTTGGAGATATCTGGCCTAAGTGACGCTGCGTTGTGTGCACTCCACAGCTTGAAGTTGCCAATAGGATTTCGTCCTGCATCAAGAAGAGCCTAGTGCCTAGATCCAGGGAAGTCATGCTACCCCTTAGGCATGTGCAATCCATGGTTCTACATGGTTCTAAAGTACTTACAAAACTAAAGTTCTGGTGTTGAAAACTAGGGGGCGCTGGTGCTTTGATTCTACAGTGTTGCTAAAGTTCTGGTGGTGAAAATTTCAGAACTCTTAACAAAACTTTCAAAATTTCATTATAAATGGCAGTTCCTAATTGGTTCTGTCATAAAAAATCACCTATAATGATATAATAATGAAATTTTGATACCGTATGTCTTCGAGGCTCTTTCTCAAGTGCTTTCCCTCCCTCCCTCCCTCCCTTCTTTCCTTCCTTCCTTTCCCTTCCTCCTTTCCTTCACTCCCTTCCTTCTTTCCCACCCTCCCTCCTTCCCTCCCTCCTTCCTTTCCTTCCTTCCCTCCCCTTCCTTCTCTCCTTCTTCCTTTACTCTCCTTCCCTCCCCTTCTTTCATCCTTTCCTTCCTTCCCTCCCTCCCTCCTTCACTCCTTCTTCCTTTCTTCTTTCCTTCCTTTCCTTCTTTCCCTCCTCCCTCCCTCCCTCCCTCCCTCCCTCTTTTCTCTCCCTCCTTTTTCCTTCCCTCCTTTCATCCTTTCCTTCCTTCCCTCCTTCCTTCCTTCCTTCCTTCCTTCCTTCCTTCCCTCCCTTTCCTTCTTTCCTTCCTTCCCTCCCTCAGTCCTTCCTTCTTTCCCTCCTTCTTCCTTTCCTCTCCTTTCATTCCCTCCTTTCATCCTTTCCTTCCTCCCCTCCCTCCCTCCTCCCTCCCTCTTTCTCTCCTTTCTCTCCCTCTTTTTTCCTTCTCCTTCTTCCTTTCCTTCCTTCCTTCCCTCCCTTTCCTTCTTTCCTTCCTTCCCTCCCTCTGTCCTTTCTTCTTTCCCTCCTTCTTCCTTTCCTCTCCTTTCATTCCCTCCTTTCATCCTTTTCTTCCTCCCCTCCCTCCCTCCTCCCTCCCTCTTTCTCTCCTTTCTCTCCCTCTTTTTTCCTTCCCCTTCTTCCTTTCCTTCCTTCCTTCCTTCCTTCCTTCCTTCCTTCCTTCCCTCCCTCCCTCCCTCCCTCCCTCCCTCCCTCCCTCCCTTCTCCTTTGCTTCTTTCCTTCCCTCCCTCTGTCCTTTCTTCCCTCCTTCTTCCTTTCCTCTCCTTTCATTCCCTCCTTTCATCCTTTCCTTCCTTCTCTTCCTCCCTCTTTCCTTCCTTTCCTTCCCTCCCTTCCCTTCTCCTTTCCTTAATTCTTTCCCTCCTTCCTTCACTCGATTTTCCCTCCACGCTTTCAATGCCTAAACAGCCACCTAGACCATCCCACACTTCCAGGTGGGAAGACATTCACCTTCTTTCTATTGTGGTCACGTGGCTCCAGCTGTGAGCATAACTTTGGCATTGCAGAGCATGGAAGGAGTAGGTTCTTGTGGGTTTTTTCGGGATATATGGCCATGTTCTAGAGGCATTCTCTCCTGACGTTTCGCCTGCATCTATGGCAAGCATCCTCAGAGGTATAGATGCAGGCGAAACGTCAGGAGAAATGCCTCTAGAACATGGCCATATAGACCCTGTCCTTGCAGAACCCAAGCAAAATAAGTGCTATCATCAGGCCGAGAACGATGGCTGGTGCAAATGGATCAAAACAATGCTGGCTCCGTTTTGAGAAGTTCAGGAGAGTGATGAGTGAGCCAACCCAGAGGAGGAGCCTTCAACTAGAGTTCCCAAAAGATGGCTCAGTGCTAAACTGGAAGCTACATAGGTCCAAACTTTCCAGAGTTTGGCAAGGTGGCTTTGCCTGCTAAGCTTTGGTCCCAGCTTGCTGCCTTTTGGCCACCCAATGCGGGTGTTGACTGGCTTCCTTATGGACATAGACTCATTGAATGATGGAGTTGGAAGACACCTCCTGAGCTCACCTAGACCAACCCCCTTCTTTCAACCTTCATGCAGGGAAAGCACAGTCAAAGGACCGCATGTGTTTATGGAGAAGGAGGTCCCAGGTGGAGCTTGGCTTCCTTCTAGGCATAGAATACGTACTATAACAATATTGGAAGAGACCTCCTGAGCCCATCTAGTCCAATCCCCTTCTTTCTTCCTTCATGCACGAAAAGCACAAAGCACCACACATGTTTATGGAGAAGAGGGTCTGGGATGGAGCTTGGCTTCCTTCTAGGTATAGAATAATAAACTAATAGTGTTGGAAGGGACCTCTTGATCCCATCTAGTCCAACCTCCTTCGTCCTTCATGCAGGAGAAGCACAAACAAAGCGCCACCTTAGAGGAGAGGGGGGTCTTGGGTGGAGCTTGGCTTCCTTCTAGGCATAGAAGCATAGAATAATAGAGTCAGAAGAGACCTTCTGAGCCCATCTAGTCCAACCCCCTTCTTTGTGCCTTCATGCTAGGAAAGCACAATCAAAGAACCACATATGGTTATGGAGAAGAAGGTCTCTGATGGAGCTTGGCTTCCTTCTAGGTGTAGAATCATAGTCAGAAGAGACCTCCTGAGCCCATCTAGTCCAACCCCCTTTTTTGTGCCTTCATGCTGGGAAAGCACAATCAAAGAACCACATATGTTTATGGAGAAGAAGGTCTAGGATGGAGCTTGGCTTCCTTCTAGGTATAGAATAATAGACTAATAGTGTTGGAAGGGACCTCTTGATCCCATCTAGTCCAACCCCCTTCATCCTTCATGCAGGAGAAGCACAAACAAAGCGCCACCTTAGAGGAGAGGGGGGTCTTGGGTGGAGCTTGGCTTCCTTCTAGGCATGGAATCATAGAATAACAGAGTCAGAAGAGACCTCCTGAGCCCATCTAGTCCAACCCCCTTCTTTGTGCCTTCATGCAAGGAAAGCACAATCAAAGAACCGCATATGTTTATGGAGAAGAAGGTCTCGGATGGAGCTTGGCTTCCTTCTAGGCACAGAATAATAGACTAATAGAGTTGGACAGGGCTCCTTGGGCCCATCTAGTCCAACCCACTTGGTCCTTCATGCAGGAGAAGCACAAAGCACCACATTAGAGGAGAAGGGGGTCTCGGATGGATCCTGGCTTCCTTCTAGGCACAGAATAATAGACTAATAGAGTTGGACAGAGCTCCTTGGGCCCATCTAGTCCAACCCCCTTCTTCCTTCATGCGGTGGAAGCACAAAGCACCACATGAGAGAAGAAGGGGGTCTCAGGTGGAGCTTGGCTTCCTTCTAGGCATAGAATCATAGGATAACAGAGTGACAAGAGACCTCCTAAGCCCATCTAATCCAACCTCTTTCTTTTTGTGCCTTCATGCAAGGAAAGCACAATCAAAGAACCGCATATGTTTATGGAGAAGAAGGTCTCGGATGAAGCTTGGCTTCCTTCTAGGCATAGAATAATAGACTAATAGTGTTGGAAGGGACCTCCTGATCCCATCTAGTCCAACCCCCTTCTTCCTTCGTGCAGGAAAAGCACAACCAAAGCACCAGATGAGAGGAGAAGGGGGTCTCGGGTGGAGCTTGGCTTCCTTCTAGGCATAGAATCATAGTCAGAAGAGACCTCCTGAGCCCATCTAGTCCAACCCCCTTCTTTGTGCCTTCATGCTGGGAAAGCACAACCAAAGAACCACATATGTTTATGGAAAAGAAGGTCTCAGATGGAGCTTGGCTTCCTTCTAGGCATAGAATAATAGACTAAGAGTTGGAAGGGACCTCTTGAGGCCGTCTAGTCCAACCCTTCCATTCTGCCTTCATGCAGGGAAAGCATATTGAAAGCACCACATATGTTTATGGAGAAGGAGGTCTTGAGTGGAGCTTGGCTTCCTTCTAGGCACAGAATTATAGAATAATAGAATTGGACGGGGCTCCTTGGGCCCATCTAGTCCAACCCACTTGGTCCTTCATGCTGGAGAAGCACCATATTAGAGGAGGAGAGGGTCTCAGGTGGAGCTTGGCTTCCTTCTAGGCATAGAATCATAGTCAGAAGAGTCCTCCTGAGCCCATCTAGTCCAACCCCCTTCTTTGTGCCTTCATGCAGGGAAAGCACAATCAAAGAACCACATATGTTTATGGAGAAGAAGGTCTTGGATGGAGCTTGGCTTCCTTCTAGGCATAGAATAATAGATTAATAGTGTTGGAAGGGTCCTCTTGATCCCATTTAGTCCAACCCCCTTCTTCCTTCGTGCAGGAGAAGCACAACCAAAGCACCAGATGAGAGGAGAAGGGGGTCTCGGGTGGAGCTTTCCATCTCGGCCAAACCTCCGAATGGTGGTCCTCAGTTGGAGAGGAAGTCAATGGAGGCCCTGACACTCTTGGCAGTCTGGACGTCCAGGGCGGTCACCTTGATCTCGGTGTCCCCGAACTGCATGCTGGCCCGGATCTCCCTCCGGGCGCCCCTCTTTGGCGAGTGGGAGCCCCCCTCCACGTCGTCCAGGTCCAGGCTGATGGTGCCGCACTTCCGGACGCCGGGATCGGTGATGTAGACGGCATCATCAGTGGCGCAGCAGTAGACGTTGATGATGATCTTGCGCTGTCCGGAGCGGGCCGGGCAGTAGCTGCGCCGCACCACCTCCCCCAGGGCCACCGACTGGTCCACCGAGACGAACTTCTCCAGGACGTCGGTGCACCAGTGCTTGCCCTCCTTGACCAGCAGCTTCTCCTTGGGGTGTTTGCCCTCCACGAACTTGTTCAGGACGCCCACGCCATAGGTCAGTGGGGAGCGCCGAACGCGCACGATGGTGGGGTCCAGCCCGAAGAGCACCGCTCCCTTCAGGATGGTCAGCCCCACGTCCTGCGGGACGATCACCCGACACATGCCACCAAAGGCCGCCTGGACCGCCTGCTGCAGCACCGCTGACTCGGCAAAGCCCCCCACCAGGAACAGGAACTTCACCCCCTGCACCTCCGGACGAGCCAGGAGATCCGCTGCGGAAAGGAACGTGAGACAACAACCACGTCAGTACCAAATCTGGACTTGTTTCTTCAGACCAGGCATGGGCCAACTTTGGCCCTCCCTCCAGGTGTTTTGGACTCCAACTCCCACCATTCCTAACAGCCGGTAGGCTGTTAGGAATGGTGGGAGTTGGAGTCCAAAACGCCTGGAGGGAGGGCCAAAGTTGGCCCATGCCTGCTTGAGACCCAAGGAGACTAAACCCATTGACTCAATGGGACTGGCCTTTCTTGCACTGGGATTTGCTTACACACCAATGGGATTTGCCTCGGTGTCAACTGGATCTACCCATGGGTCAGTGTCAATGGGATTTGCCTTCTGTGCCAACGGGATTGCCCTTTATCCGAATGGGATTGACTTACATGCCAATGGGATTCACTCATGTTTCCATTGGACTAGCCTACATGTCAATGGGATTGGTCTTTATCTCAACAGAACTGGGTCTATGGGTCAACATGTATGCCAATGGGATTTGCCTCGGTGTCAATTGGATCTACCCATGTGTCAGTGGAAAATTACCCAAGTATAAATGGATTTGCTTTCTGTACAAATGGGATTGCCCTTTGTCTGAATGGGATTGAACTACATCCAATGGGATTCACTCATGTTTCCATTCGACCGGCCTACATCTCAATGGGATTGGTCTTTAACTCAAGGGGACTCAATGGGACTGGCCTATGGGTCAATAGGTCTGGCCTGTATGTCAGTGGGATGTCAATGGAGTCTACCCATGTGCCAGTGGGAATTGCCCAACAGTCCATGGGATTTGCCTTCTGTGCCAATGGGATTTCCCTTTGTCTGAACGGGATTGACCTACATGCCAATGGGATTCACTCATGTTTCAATGGGACCGGCCTACATCTCAATGGGATTGGTCTTTAACTCAATGGGACTGGTCTATGGGTCAATAGGTCTGGACTATATGTCAATGGGATTTGCCTTAGTGTCAATGGAGTCTACCCATGTCCAAAAGGAATTGCCCAACGATCCATGGGATTTGCTTTCTGTGCCAATGGGATTGCCCTTTGTCTGAATGGGATTGACCTGTGGGCCAATGGGATTCACTCATGTTTCCATGGGACCAGCCTACATCTCAATGGGATTGGTCTTTAACTCAATGGGACTGGTCTATGGGTCAATAGGTCTGGACTATATGTCAGTGGGATTTGCCTAGGTGTCAATGGAGTCATGTGCCAATGGGATTTACATACATGCCAATCAGATTCACATATCTCAATGGAATTGAGCTTAGTTTCAATGGGATTGGTCCTTATCTCAATGGGAATGGCCTGTGTGTCAATGAGATTCCCCTTTGTATGAATGGGATTTGTCTATGTCTCAATGGATTGCCCTTTGTTCCAACAGGACACGCTTACATCTCAATGGGATTGGTCTTTATCGCAACAGAACTGGTCTATGGGTCAACATGTATGACAACGGGATTTGCCTAGGTGTCAATTGGATCTACCCATGTGTCAGTGGAAAATTACCCAAGTATAAATGGGATTTGCCTTCTGTACCAATTGGATTGCCCTTTGTCTGAATGGGGTTGACCTAGTTGCCAATGGGATTCACTCATGTTTCCATGGAACCGGCCTACATCTCACTGGGATTAGCCTTTATCTCAATGGGACTGGTCTATGGGGCAATAGTACTGGCCTGTATGTCAGTGGGATTTGCCTTGGTGTCAATGGAGTCTACCATGTCCAAAAGGAATTGCCCAACGGTCCATGGGATTTGCCTTCTGTGCCAATGGGATTGCCCTTTGTCTGAATGGGATTGACTTACATGCCAATGGGATTCACTCATGTTTCAATGGGACCACCCTACATCTCAATGGGATTGGTTTTTAACTCAATGGGACTGGATTACGGGTCAATAGATCTGGACTGTATGTCAGTGGGATTTGCCTAGGTGTCAATGGAGTCTAACCATGTGCCAATGCGAATTCCCCAGGTGTCAATGGGATTTGCCTTCTGTGCCAACGGGATTGCCCTTTGTCTGAATGGGATTGACCTACATGCCAATGGGATTCACTCATGTTTCAATGGGACCGGCCTACATCTCAATGGGATTGGTCTTTAACTCAATGGGACTGGTCTACGGGTCAATAGGTCTGGACTGTATGTCAGTGGGATTTGCCTAGGTGTCAATGGAGTCTACCCATGTGCCAATGGGATTTACATACATGCCAATCAGATTCACATATCTCAATGGAATTGGGCTTAGTTTCAATGGGATTGGTCCTTATCTCAGTGGGACTGGCCTGTGTGTCAATGGGATTGCCCTTTGTATGAATAGGATTTGCTTATGTCTCAATGGATTGCTCTTTGTTCCAACAGGACACGCTTACATCTCAATGGGATTGGTCTTTATCTCAACAGAACTAGTCTATGGGTTAATATGTATGTATGGGATTTGCCTTCTGTACCAATGGGATTCCCCTTTGTCTGAATGGGATTGACCTACATGCCAATGGGATTCACTCATGTTTCCATGGGACTGGTCTACATCTCAATGGGATTGGTCTTTAACTCAATGGGACTGGCTTATGGCCTAATAGGTTTGGCCTGTATGTCAGTGGGATTTGCCTTGGTGTCAATAGAGTCTACCCATGTGTCAATGGGAATTGCCCAAGTGTTAATGGGATTTACATATGTGCCAATCGAAGTCACATGTCTCAATGGGATTGGGCTTAATTTCAATGGGATTGGTCCTTATCTCAATGGGAATTGCT